>NW_027271169.1:737500-1074838 GCF_040938485.1 Diadema antillarum | reverse complement strand
CCCTGGGTCTGTGTACTCTTGCTCTGAGCCCCACCCCCTGGGTCTGTGTACTCTTGCTCTGAGCCCCACCCCCTGGGTCTGTGTACTCTTGCTCTGAGCCCCACCCCCTGGGTCTGTGTACTCTTGCTCTGAGCCCCACCCCCTGGGTCTGTGTACTCTTGCTCTGAGCCCCACCCCCTGGGTCTGTGTACTCTTGCTCTGAGCCCCACCCCCTGGGTCTGTGTACTCTTGCTCTGAGCCCCACCCCCTGGGTCTGTGTACTCTTGCTCTGAGCCCCACCCCCTGGGTCTGTGTACTCTTGCTCTGAGCCCCACCCCCTGGGTCTGTGTACTCTTGCTCTGAGCCCCACCCCCTGGGTCTGTGTACTCTTGCTCTGAGCCCCACCCCCTGGGTCTGTGTACTCTTGCTCTGAGCCCCACCCCCTGGGTCTGTGTACTCTTGCTCTGAGCCCCACCCCCTGGGTCTGTGTACTCTTGCTCTGAGCCCCACCCCCTGGGTCTGTGTACTCTTGCTCTGAGCCCCACCCCCTGGGTCTGTGTACTCTTGCTCTGAGCCCCACCCCCTGGGTCTGTGTACTCTTGCTCTGAGCCCCACCCCCTGGGTCTGTGTACTCTTGCTCTGTCGTACAAAAAGATATAGAAAATATTAATTTCTTAAAAGACACAAACACTCAACCTGACATGACCCAGTATCAAAGAATGTGCCACACTTAGTGGATGGTTTGTAAACAAGAGTGTATCTTGTTTAAACTCCACCCCCTGTATGTGGCACATGGCACATGGTCTTGTCCGGTCGAGTCTTTTTGTCTTTTAAGAAATTAATATTTTTCTATATCTTTTTGTATAGTCTGTTTAGTACGTGTTATGGGACACGCCACGCAGTCACACCAACACACACTTTGTTTATTTTGAAATAATTTTGTATACTGTGATGTATACAAAGTGAAGTGGATGTCACATTTCACACCTTCACAACACTCCCGAAATTACAAGCCTGAGTAAATGAATTTTATTTTCCATTTCATATGCCAAAGTATATAAGATAAATATGTCAAAAGTGCAGAGTGTACAGACCCCAGGGAGTGTGCTGTCACAGTGCTGACTGGATAGGCACTGTGACAACACACCCCCTGGGGTCTGTACACTCTGCACTTTTGACATATTTCATCTTATATACTCTGCATACAAAATGAGATGGATGTCACATTTCAATCTGGGCACTCTGAAAATAAAGACAAACAGGTTCTGAAAATATTTGTTAAAATTTTAATTTCGTAACGTTATTTCATCTTTATTGCAATCAACTGTACAAGATATCTACAAGAAGTCCATGAAGCAATCTGCATTTCCACTAAAAATTTGATGCCTGAGCAGGTCTTGAGATTAAGCGATTTTCAAGTCTCGAGATGAAGCTGTCGTTATTAGAGGCTAAGTCATGTTATTCAGCTAAATGTCTCGAGGCAATGGTGAATACCGTTATAGGACATGCATCACAAAGCACGTCGCCAGCTATTTTGTTGGTTTCTTGGGAAGAAAATTAAAACCAAAAGAATATAGGGTCTAAAGTCATTTATTGGAGAGCCTCCATTCAGTCTTATGGTTTAATAAGATATTAGTAGATTTATATCGTCTGTCAGGAAATGCCAAAATGGATTGTGGATCTATCTAAATATCTAACCTTACTTGATGTACAAAATGGTGTTTAACAGCAGTTCCACCCGAAAGTATATACAATTAAAAGCGAAACTTGTTCGCAGTCATTTGCCTTCTAAGATCATACAGATTCTATCATAAAGGAATAAAGTTATCTGGGATGAAGCAAAGAAACAGCCAGTCCCCACAAAGACAGCCAAGTCACTTACTAAAAACTTTAGATGCATTACCCGGGATTGTAAAAGTCGTCCCCACCGTGCTGACCAATGTGAAGTGCGGGAGGGGAGGCCCCGGCCGTCGAAGATGGCTCTATGGTCAGCTCTAGTAATGGGTTGTTTGAGCGTGGATTAGTCTCGTTGGTTGTATGCCCTACTAAGGCAATGGGATGCTCGGCATTCTGGGTCGTAGACTGGACAAGTAACCTGTAGAAGTATTATTAACTAGAGACACAAAAACATGATATCAATCAAACTTTTCCGCAATCTACATCTCACTACACTGATCAGAATCGGTATTACTTTTCACTTGTTTTTTTAGTTTTACCTTTTCAAATAAAAAGAAAACCAAACGGAAGTCGAGGATATAGATGATACGGTGGCATATGGCATGTAGTAGCATAGCAATTTTCTATAATTTCTGTCCCAAATATTGAATTCAAAAACCAAAGGCAATGAGAGCTTACAACCAATACATTATCACCGCTTAAAACCGTATTCTGCTAAAATGATGTCCACTTGAGCTAACTGCTAGATTCTATAAATGGTTACGGAACCTGTACAAGAGATAAAAGAGATAAAGTGGCATATTGGACACGCCCTATACCGTAACACAAGTGACACAATATATCGCAAGCATAGATTTAAAAGACAGACTAAACTACTAATGGCCCATTTGTGGCGGGTACAGGTGGACTGGTGTCTATGCCGGGGATGGCTCCGTGGTCGGTCCAGCAGGTGTCCGAGCTTGGATTGGTCTCACTGGCTGCACGTCCCCCAAAAAGGCTTTTGGGCTTGTCGACTAGCATTCACCTTTGATACGACAGGTATAAAAAGTATAAGTAACCAGTTAATACAGTTTCCACACAAACAATGTTACATAACATAACTTGTAAACATAAAAAAGCATTGGATGCACACATTGTGTGTAGTTTTTTCCTCACTAAGACCATAGATCTATATAGTCTACAGATATTTCGTGAAGCAAATAAATAGATAAAGAAATAGAGTACTAAATGTGTTTTACTTATATTTGCTTTGAATGCCGGTACAAAGGAGCCAAAGTAGACAGCTGCCCAACTCCTAGGAGAGATGATGTCCACGAAACGGCCGTGTGGTCCTCCCCGCTCCTCACCGGTATGATGTCGGATGCCTTGCTACAGGGAAAAATGACTCGTTCCTCAGCATGCACGACTCCTCCATGTATATAGCATAGACCAAGGAGGTACTACCTCCTTGCATAGACTCTCCTCCAGCGGTGATACAGGCTGGTCTCTATCCACGCTGTCCCCTTTAATACTTTTCACTGACTCTACCCCCTAACCAATGACAGGAGTAAAAACTCTCTTCAACGCCCAAATGAGAAAATCCCTCGTTTTCATTGGTGCTCACAAAATCAGCAGTTTCTCAATATATCCTGTCACGCGACCCAAAGTGGGTGCGGTTAACATTCCTAGTCAAGGGATTCCAATCATAAGTCTAATTTTATTCAAATGCATGCGAATTCCCGCCAACTGATGTTATGTGGGGCAGACTATACTAGAAACAATACAAAAGGGGCAAAATGTCCATTGACAAAATACCGTGTCTTCATTGGTGCTACGAACAAAATCAGCTGTTTCTTATAGGGTATAGGCCTGGCCTATCACACGAACCAAACTGGGTGCGGTTAACATTCTTAGTCAAATGATTCCTTTCAAAAGCTGAAATAAATTCGAATGCATGCGAATTCTCGCTAACTGATGCTGTGTGAGGCAAACTACTACGAACATCACAAAATAGGCAACCTGACCACTCGATCGATGCCTTATCGAGAAAATGCCGTGCTTTCATTGGTGCCAACAAAGTCAGCAGTTTCTCAAAGTAGGCGTAGCTTATCACACGACCCAAACTTGGTGCGGTTAACATTCTTAGTCAGTTGATTCCTTTCAAAACCTGAATCGCATTCAAATGCATGCAAACTCCCACCACCTGGTGCTATGTGAGGCAAACTACTACTAACATTACAAAAGGGGCAACGTGACCACTCCCTGCCACATTAACAAAATACCGTGTCTTCATTGGTGCTATCGAAATCACGCAGTTTCTAAAAAAAAAAAGAAAAAAAAAGTCGCACAAGGATCCAAACTGGAGGAGGTTAACATTAATGTGCTTGCTTTCAAAACATGAATCGTATTCAAATACATGCAAACTCCCGCCACCTGATGCTATGTGAGGCAGGCTCCTATCTACGGACGGTACGAAGGGGCAACCTGATCACTCGCTGCCCTAATGACAAAAAATACCGTGTCTTCATTAATGCTATCGAAATCAGCACTTTCTCAAAGTCACCCAAGTATCCAAACTGGGCGAGGTTATCATTTTTAGTCAAGTGTTTCCTTTCAAAATCTGAATCGTATTTAAATGCATGCAAACTCCCGCCACCTGATGCTATGTGAGGCAAGGCACTATGAACAATACAGAAGGAACAAGATGTCCTCTGGGTGCCCTATATGGACAATTCCCCGTGTCTTCGTTGGTGCGATCGAAATCGGCCGTTCTTGAAAGATGCCTATCACGACGTCCGTCTGAGAGGTGTTATTTAAACAATCTATCCTTTCTTTTTTATACCCCCAGATTGCTCCGTATCGCTCAGATGTTACACGCTCTATCGTAGGTTTTATACTGAATTGCTTTGACCATGGACATTCATCACCCGTTAATTACAGTTTCTGTCAAAAGCGTTACAATAATATTTTAAACATGCTTTCCTACTTGGATCCCATCATAACCGCCGACAGCGTACCTGAAGGAAAACAGGGAGGCGTTATAGAGTGGATTGGAACATGAAACACCAAAGCCAGAAAAATGCTACTTTTTCAATTGTCATCCTACACATGTAGGGCCTACGCATAAATTTGCAAAATCGCGAAGAGATGTCACTTCTTTTCTAGTAACCACCTGCCTGCCAAACTGTGAGAAATTGAATTGTATACTCAGGCAATTATCGGCGCCTGTTGCCTTTTAGACCAACTTCTGTAGACATAACCAAAGGAGCAAGATGTGTAGACCTACTCCCTGCCCTCATGACGAAATCCTTTTCTTCACCAATGCAAACTGAATCAGCAGTCCCCCCCCCCTCCCCCGCTCGTATTATATTTTTTATGTAATTAGTCGTAATACTGGTCTTAGCAGCCATATTGAAATTCAAAATGGCGGACAAACCGTTCGTCAGACAGATCACATTATTCCATTTCCTAACCAAGCGTGTTATAATATTTATGTGCAACCAATTTCAGCGACATTCGTCCTTTAGAACTTAAGATAGGGATTTTCAACTTTTTGATCGAGGCGGCATACTGAAATTCAAAATGGCGGCCATTCGATATGTTTGTCAGACATTTCAAATCCATCCGTCACATGAATTTGAATTTAGCATGTCCAAAAGCCATTGTGTACGAAATATTAATGCCACAAGTCATTTAGAAGCCAAGACAAGAATCTTTAAGCCCTAATTGTTTCTTCATGGCGGCCATCATATTGGAATTCAGGATGGCGGCCGACCTAGTAGTGGTCATGTCTCTTTGATCATGCATTTTTTTTAAATCAGCGCCCCCAAAATACCTCTAGAAACAAAATGAACTCATTAAGATGCACATAATCAGGTGTCGGCGACGATCATATACATCAAAGAAAGACTGCAGTGAACAGTCCATGCATATTAGGTCCATGGTAGGGCCAGCCTCCGGCAAGCTTTGCAACTTTTGTGAATCATAAGCATGCATGATCTGAATACATTACCTGTCTATTCATATCAACAAAGAAATAAAAACAGCGAACATTTATGCAGGAGAGGAATATGAGCTTTTACGAATTCATCATCTCATCTGATTTGTCTATGGTTGTTCATTATGACTTTGCTGGGAAATCATGAAAAAAAAGCCCTGATTTCCAAATTTTCCATAATTTAAAAAACATACATCGTTAACGTGTTTGGTTGATGTCATTATTTTACTGATCAAAAGTCATGTTGAACAAAGACTCGATTTTCCTGTAAATGAACTATAGGGCCTATAATGCAAATGCATGTGGACTTTGCGTTGATTCATGATACCCTCGACGGCATGTGCAATGACCAAATGAATGTCTAAATACATGTCATATGTTTCATAATAGTCTTCTATTATTTTTCTTATACGCCCATTAAAAAAAACCCACTTCAAAACCAAGATCCTACCAGTGGCCTTAGTCAGTCAATTAGGTACTAATGATTAATGAAAGAAATTGGAATGCAGCTTTCCCTAGCCTAACTGTCATGCTTCCATGTTCAAAAGACATTGCAGTTGAACACCCAAGTTATGTCCACTATACTGTGAAGATGCATTCCAATGTCTTTTGTTAATCAAGTAGTTCCTGAATTGGGGAGCGTTGTGAATGTCAGGGGGGCTGAGAAAATAGAGGTACATTTATGTACTGTATACAACAGTTTCGTAATCAAAACGTCACTCTGTTATGGCGATCGCGTCTAAAATAACAGCTAGTGCTCTCCACTACTATACCCCCCTCCCCCCACCCCCCACCCCCCCACCCCAAAAAAAAATGTTGGAGAAAGAGTGGAGTCTCTTCGCAATTTGTGCGAATAGCATATGGGTTCTATAGCAAGACAAACCCTAACGCTTACACTTAGCATTTCACTGGCTTTGATGTTCCATGCCCCACGCCGCCCTTCCATAGTGTTTGGATATGGAGACCAAAGAAGAGGTTCTTGATTTATGGAATTTTGAACTGTATTTCAGAGGAAATTTTGAAATCTTGTATGCAACTTGGTGGTAATCGTGTATGGAATAACATTTTTTTTTCTTCTTCAAATCTCCTTGTTATTAATACCTCCGGACTGAATATTAATATCTCATAAAAAAATGTAATACTTAACAATCTTGCGTATATTTAGTGCATAATATTGTTTGCCGGGTTTAACACTCAATTATCAAATCTTTCGAATTTAGTATTTGGCAATTGCGGGTTTCTGCCTGTTTAGTCACATTTTACAGTTAAAGAAGTACATATTTTACTACATTCCTTCGTGTGTCCTATATAGATTTGTATTCTTTGCACATTGTACAATTGCTGCTGAAAATATTGGAGGGGCAGCGCATTGCTACTGGCTAGGATGTTGTATTTTAGGAATGATGCATATACTTTAACAGAAGTGCTGTATTAGGTGAAAGCAATTTATCAACACCTGCGGTAGAGTGCATAACTTCTCGGCGGCATGGAGCATGGGCAAAAGAAAAGATTCTCGTTTCTTCTCCTCTGACACCCCCATGCTACTGTCAATGACGGGTAATCCCGGCTCGTAAAGTAATGCGTAAGGCTGCGTTCACATAGAAGTATACTATTCGGGTACTCGGGGCTCGTTTTCGAGGGCACGCGAATATCTTGAATCGAATCATGGACCTAGCAAAATGATCGAACGATAGGATTTCCTCACACCGGTTCACATAAGAGGGCACTATTCGAAAGTACCGAATAGCTGCGAATAGTATAGCAAAGTGGAAATCGAGCTTGTTTGATTTTCTTGCAGCGTATACCGTCTCTCGTTTATGAAATAATGACAATTTTGGTCTGGATTTGCCCTTTAGCAAAAATAAGCATGTAGCTAGACTGACATTCTGATGCAGTTTAGAAATTGTTAATAAGATTTTCTGGGATGTAGGAGGAAGAAATCCTCACTGCATGGGATGGTGAGTTGACGGTGCGGGTGCCCGAATAGCGAATAGCGAATAGCGAATACCGAATACTTCTATGTGAACGCAGCCTAATTTGCCAAAGCGGGTAACGTTTCTTTATTCAAATGAAGCCTTTCGACAGTCGAATATCATGCAAATAATGCATGTAAAGCTCGGGGCTGTTGCTCTGCTGTACAGGGATTCGCAGAGATACGCCGGAGCTGACTTTTATTTTGAACATGTCAACAACAACAACAACAACAACAACAACAACAACAACAACAACAACAACAAAAACAACAAAAACACTTTCTCCAGCTTATCTCTGCGAAACTAGCTACTGGAAATAAAGAACGTCAAACTTGGTTTATTGTTATGAACCATTCTTAAGCATTAGCAACGGATTCGAACGCATCTCCATTTTTTAAATTCGTTTGGGCATTCGTTATCTCGATATGCCTTTAGAGGAGGAGCGAAATCTTTTCGCACTTTGTGCATTTTTTTCGTAGATTCATTGCATGACAATTCTTGAATGCTTACAGACATTCCACTGTCTTTGACTGTGCTCTAAGCCGCTCTTTTACAGAGTTTGAATATATCATGGAGACCTCCGTTCAAAAGAAATGTGGAAATCCTGTGTGGGACTTGGGGGTAATATGGCAGAGAACGAACCCCTTCAGTTTTTCTTCATTAAAAAAAAAAAAAATCGATCAACTACCTTGCGCACAAAATGGCTTCGTTTGGGAAGTTTAGAACTTGAATGTGAAATCTTTCTGATTGTGAAATGTAATTGGCTAAAGCATGACCCGATTTATGTGTATACTTAAGTATCATGTTACAGTTAACAATCCGAAGTATGCCTAAATTTTTTTAACTGATTTTTGTTCACGTGTCCTGTTCTCTATCCACATTGCTGCCGAAGGTATTGAAAGGGGCTTCGAACTGCTGCTCGTTCGGTTTGCTGTGATTGAGGAACTATGCATATTTAAACAGGAACGCTGTGTTTCGTCGAAGCAAATCATCAACACCTGCGATAGATCTCATTAATTCTTCCCTGCACGGAGCGACATTCGTCAAATAGAGCTTCAGATAGGGATTTTCAACTTTTCGTCGAGGCGGCATGCACACTGAAATTCAAAAGGGCTGCCTTTCGATATGTTTGTCAGACATTTCAAATCCATCCGTCACATAAATTTGAAGTTAGCATGTCCCAAAGCCCTTGTGCATGAAATATTATTGCCACAAGTCATTTAGAAGCCAAGACAAAAAAATTTAAGCCCTAATTGTTTCTTCATGGCGGCCATGATATTGGAATTCAGGATGGGGGCCGACCCAGTGGTCATGTCTCTTGGATCCGGCAATTTTTTTTTCTTTAAATCAGCGCCCGAAAATACCTCTAGAAACAAAATTTCATACTCTCCACCGATGCAAGCATCTTGACCAATCTTTACAGTTACATATCTGCGCTACTACCAGTCTTATTATATACATACCAACAGCATGCATGAATTCCTGAATCTATAATGCCTAACAAGCATGCTATGTTTGGTACTTTTCCAGACATAAAGAGTCTGCAATAAACATTTGAATCAAACACACCATTTCTAATTGTCCATTTTGCTACTCGTCCATTTATTTCCATTTGCTATTCGCCCATTTATACTACAGTGCATAAGGGTTTGGAATAAATCGTTCCACAGTATATAAGTGACTAATTACTGTACTTGCTTCGTTCAAAAAGCTAACGAATCAGCGATTCCGTTAAATTTTCCATTACTCAGCCTAAACTACACGTATATGGTATAACCCCCTGTCAGATGAACCCTTGCAATGTCGAATGTCATAAAAGATTCTATATGGAGAATAGATTCTTTGATATCATGCGAAATCAATGCTCACTATAATTCTCGGTTGCCAGTATGTGAAGCACTCGTATAGACCAATTCGGTTTGGGTACTGTTTTTCTGGTAATTTCTAACCGGGGGCTTCAGGTATGCCTGACAAAAGATAATTCATGCACTGACATTGCAACGCACCTGACTCATCTCATTTACCCATTGAAAGTGCTTTTGTTCTTCTTTGGAAGCCCCCAGTTACGGCTACCATTTAAGCTACAGTGCTCTGAAGTCAGATTTATCTATACTATTACCATGTGAGGCGGCTTGCCCACGGGAGTGCTAACATCGCTATAAACTATCTGTTACGAATAATGTGGTATTGTTTAGGCACACTGGCGTAGCCGGGGGGGGGGGCGATGGGGGCGGTCGCCCCCCCCCCCCCCTAAGATTTGGACCGGGGATTTGGGAGGCGGAAAAAAAAAATGCGTGTATACTGTATGCATGCACACGAAGCGGGTCTCCTTTGCAACCTTTCATCAAATAAGATATTTTTTTTTTTGAATATTTCACTCAAAGTGTGCACCAGATCGTTGAATTTCAATTCAAAATATGCAAAATCTCTCGTGCTTGGGAGGGGGTCTTCCCCTCCCAAACCCTCCCCCTCTGTGCCTCTTTCCCTAGCTAAGTACACTTTTTAGATTTACAAAAAATTCTGAATAATTCTGAGTGCACAAGACTTATCACTTATATTCCGAAAACTGAAGGTTCCCTCATGTATAAGGGGAATTTCCCCTTTTAATCGACCCTTTCCTCCCTCAGCCCCCCCCCCATCAGTTTTTTTTTTTTTTTTTTGGTGATTTCCCAAATGTTGATTCCATCAAATATGCGTATACGAGATATCTCAATTTCAACCTTAAAGAGATAAAAGCTCCATCGGAAGGGAAGGGTGGAGATAACACTCGCCCACGCCTTCTCCCTGCTCGCCCCCCCCCCCCCACCCCGCCATGCAAAGAAGTAGACTGTGGCTATACCCAGATCGCTTTATTTCAATTCTAAAAACGCAAAAGCTCCGCGAGCGGGAGGGGGAATCCCCCTTCCCCTAAGCTCTACCTCACTAGACTTTATACATACGCACAGATGGTGCACATTCGGAATAAGAGCTAAATTCCGTGATTTTAACACTTCGATGAAAAAGTATTGCACCAAAAATTTGCACCAGATCGCTGAATTTCAGGTCTGAAAACGCAAAATCACCTTCGTGTGGGAGGGGATATTCCCCTATCTACACCCTCGTGTGCATGCTTTTTCTGTTTGATTGCTGAACAGACAGCGTTCATGATATTCAGTGTAAGAATTAATACAAGAAGACTAGTGTATTTAAATCATACCATTTTATAGGCAATTGTTCAATAATAATCTACACTAAAATATACTGCAACCTTAAACAAGTGGGACTGTTTCAACTCGTTAAAACACGCAAAAACATGCATCAAATTGCACCATTTGCAACATCAAAATGCAAAACGTTCTCACCGTGGGAGGGGCGACACCCCCTACCCACACCCTCCCCTACCCCCTCGCTCGCTCCGCTCGCTCGGGTTCAGTCGCGTTCATGATATTCAGTGAAAAGAATTAATACAAGAAGTGTATCTAAATTATACCATTTTATAGGCACTAAAATATACTGCTACCTTAAACAAGTGGGACTGTTTCACGTCGATAAAAGGCGCAAAAACATGCATCAAATTGCACCATTTGCAAAATCAAAATGCAAAAAGTTCTTATCGTGGGAGGGGGGACACCCCCCTCCCACACCCTCCCCTCCCCCCTCGCTCTCTCCGCTCGCTCGGGTTCAGTCGCGTTCATGATATTCAGTGAAAAGAATTGATACAAGAAGTGTATTTGAATTATACCATTTTATAGGCAAATTGTTCAATAATAATCTACACTAAGATATACTGCTACCTTAAACAAGTGGGACTGTTTCACGTCGATAAAACGCGCAAAAACATGCATCAAATTGCACCATTTGCAACATCAAAATGCAAAAAGTTCTTATCGTGGGAGGGGGGACACCCCCCCCCCCCCTCCCACACCCTCCCCTCCCCCCTCGCTCTCTCCGCTCGCTCGGGTTCAGTCGCGTTCATGATATTCAGTGAAAAGAATTAATACAAGAAGTGTATCTGAATTATACCATTTTAAAGGCAAATTGTTCAATAATAATCTATACTAAAATATACTGCTACCTTAAACAAGTGGGAATGTTTCACGTCGATAAAACGCGCAAAAACATGCATCAAATTGCACCATTTGCAAAATCAAAATGCAAAAAGTACTTACCGTGGGATCCGACACCCTCCCCTACCCCCTCGCTCGCTCTGCTCGCTCGGGTTCAGTCGCGTTCATGATATTCAGTGAACAGAATTAATACAAGAAGTGTATTTAGATTATACCATTTTATAGGCAAATTGTTCAATAATAATCTACACTAAAATATACTGCTACCTCAAACAAGTGGGACTGTTTCACGTCGATAAAAGGCGCAAAAACATGCATCAAATTGCACCATTTGCAAAATCAAAATGCAAAAAGTTCTTACTGTGGGAGGGGGGATACACCCTCCCCTACCCCCTCGCTCGCTCCGCTCGCTCGGGTTCAGTCGCGTTCATGATATTCAGTGAAAAGAATTAATACAAGAAGTGTATCTAAATTATACCATTTTATAGGCACTAAAATATACTGCTACCTTAAACAAGTGGGACTGTTTCACGTCGATAAAAGGCGCAAAAACATGCATCAAATTGCACCATTTGCAAAATCAAAATGCAAAAAGTTCTTATCGTGGGAGGGGGGACACCCCCCTCCCACACCCTCCCCTCCCCCCTCGCTCTCTCCGCTCGCTCGGGTTCAGTCGCGTTCATGATATTCAGTGAAAAGAATTGATACAAGAAGTGTATTTGAATTATACCATTTTATAGGCAAATTGTTCAATAATAATCTACACTAAGATATACTGCTACCTTAAACAAGTGGGACTGTTTCACGTCGATAAAACGCGCAAAAACATGCATCAAATTGCACCATTTGCAACATCAAAATGCAAAAAGTTCTTATCGTGGGAGGGGGGACACCCCCCCCCCTCCCACACCCTCCCCTCCCCCCTCGCTCGCTCCGCTCGCTCGGGTTCAGTCGCGTTCATGATATTCAGTGAAAAGAATTAATACAAGAAGTGTATCTGAATTATACCATTTTAAAGGCAAATTGTTCAATAATAATCTATACTAAAATATACTGCTACCTTAAACAAGTGGGAATGTTTCACGTCGATAAAACGCGCAAAAACATGCATCAAATTGCACCATTTGCAAAATCAAAATGCAAAAAGTACTTACCGTGGGATCCGACACCCTCCCCTACCCCCTCGCTCGCTCTGCTCGCTCGGGTTCAGTCGCGTTCATGATATTCAGTGAACAGAATTAATACAAGAAGTGTATTTAGATTATACCATTTTATAGGCAAATTGTTCAATAATAATCTACACTAAAATATACTGCTACCTCAAACAAGTGGGACTGTTTCACGTCGATAAAAGGCGCAAAAACATGCATCAAATTGCACTATTTGCAACATCAAAATGCAAAAAGTTCTTACTGTGGGAGGGGGGATACACCCTCCCCTACCCCCTCGCTCGCTCCGCTCGCTCGGGTTCAGTCGCGTTCATAATATTCAGTGAAAAAAAATAATACAAGAAGCGTATCTAAATTATACCATTTTATAGGCAAATTGTTCAATAATAATCTACATCAAAATAAACTGCTACCATAAACAAGTGGGACTGTTTCACGTCGATAAAACGCGCAAAAACATGCATCAAATTGCACCATTTGCAACATCAAAATGCAAAAAGTTCTTACTGTGGGAGGGGGGACACCCCCTCCCACACCCTCCCCTACCCCCTCGCTCGCTCCGCTCGCTCGGGTTCAGTCGCGTTCATAATATTCAGTGAAAAGAATTAATACAAGAAGTATATCTAAATTATACCATTTTATAGGCAAATTGTTCAATAATAACCTACATCAAAATAAACTGCTACCATAAACAAGTGGGACTGTTTCACGTCGATAAAACGCGCAAAAACATGCATCAAATTGCACCATTTGCAACATCAAAATGCAAAAAGTTCTTACTGTGGGAGGGGCGACAACCCCCTCCCACACCCTCCCCTACCCCCTCGCTCGCTCCGCTCGCTCGGGTTCAGTCGCGTTCATAATATTCAGTGAAAAGAATTAATACAAGAAGTGTATCTAAATTATACCATTTTATAGGCAAATTGTTCAATAATAACCTGCATCAAAATAAACTGCTACCATAAACAAGTGGGACTGTTTCACGTCGATAAAACGCGCAAAAACATGCATCAAATTGCACCATTTGCAACATCCAAATGCAAAAAGTTCTTACCGTGGGAGGGGGGACACCCCCCTCCAACACCCTCACCCCCTCGCTCGCTCCGCTCGCTCGGGCTCGGTCGCTTCGCTCCCTCACAGACTAACCGCCCCCCTAAGATGAAATCCTGGCTACGCCGTTGTTTAGGCAGAACAGTAAGGCCAAACAAGCAGATATTGGTAGAAGTTGAATCCAGAAATTAAAGAATGGAAAGCTTATGACTATCGAAGTTTATTGCATGTTCCAAAACTGCAATGGCCGTCTCAAGCACATTAGTAATATGTGACGAGGACATTGTCATTGCCTCACAATTGATATCTGACTTGTTTGTTCATTAAAAAAAAAAATCTAATGAAAGTGTGGGGTTTTTTTCAATATGGACAGGGAGGTATCACCTCCCTGTCCATATTCACAAACAACATTGTAAAGCCGAATGCCCCGTCCTACTAATTGACGCAGACTAATGGAAACTGAGGCAAACTGATGCAAACTAATGCAAACTCAATGCAAACTACTAGTTAATGCAAACTAACGCAAATTACTAATTAATGCAAACTAATACAAACCGTTAGCGGTGAAAATTAGGGAGAATTAAAGCACCTGGACCTAGCTCTTTGTAGGCCACTTAGTCGTCTCGAAACAGATATTGATCAAGTAAATCCATCCTATCAACGACTGCCTAACCTCACGTTTACTTCAAGCATCTCATCTCAACAGTCAACTAAAACGCGGAAAATCATTTGGATTGAAATATTAAGATATTTTTTGACCAAATAGATGTCATGTAGATTCTATTTTGCTTTTAAAAATGTGGAAAATGTAGAACAGAATGATTAATGATTACTTTGAAGGTCGAAATACTAATTAAAGCAAACTCAACACAAATTCCAAAGACACAACGCTATCCCATGTGAAAACCACGTAATATCGATTACAAATATCGAAAAATGACACCCCGAAATACTAATTAATGCAAACTCAACACAAACTCCAAGACACAACGCTATCCTATTGAAAACCACTTAAATCGATTCTAAATATCGGAAAATGACACCCCGAGGCCAAGAGACAACGTTATTCTATGTGAAACTGACCTAAAATCGATTACAAATATCGGAAAATGACACCCCGAAATCCTAATTAATGCAAACTCCAAGACACAACGTTACCCTATGTAAAAACGTCCTCATTCGATTACAAATCGGAAAATAACACCCCAAAATATTTTAAAATCTAGATATTTGACAACCTAGGTTTCACGGAAAGTTGGTACAATCAAGCATCAAATCTCACTCTAGCAGAAGCAAAAGTTTAGTTAGCGCCAGAGTAAATGAAAATTATAAGGAAGAGTGGCGCAGTGATGTATAGAAGACATTTTAATCCCCAATGCTTGCACTATCGAATTTTCAAGCAGGAGCTTCATTTTAAGAAATACCTCCAACACTGGAATAATTCGCAAGGAAATTTTCATGCAAATTCCGTTGTGCTAATCACAAATTCCCAACAGTTTCTGGAAGATATTCAAATACTTTAAAATCAAAGATTGTGTGAATAAAAGTGGTGATGAATTCTATTACCTTTTCATTGCAGCCTCTGAATGAACAGCGAAAGAAATAGACCTGCTTAATAAGATAGCACAGAAAAATACCCAAAACGAAGGTGGATCATTCAATTGTGAAAACTATGAAAAAAGGGCAGTTCTTTCTAGTTAAACTAAGTTTTGTAGTTATAGATGACACATGTTAAAATGACTGTATTTCGTCCTTTTCTTAGTTACTGCATAAGCCTTGTTTTTTAACAGATTGTGACTTCTTTATCTGTAACGTGTCTTTTCACTCTCCCCCTCTTTCTCTTCATTTTTCTTCCTCTCTCTCTCTCGTCTCCACATTTCCTTCATTCTTTGTTCACCTATCATATGCATAATATTTCCGTACGTCTTTGGGTTTTTTATTTTCCCTTTTTGTTTTTCTTAACTATACGTGACTCGTATTTTTTTTCATTCTAAATTTGTACAGCTGTGCTCATGTCACCAGTTTTGGATCCTTCTCACTCTTAGGAATTCCCCTTCCCCTCTTTTTCTCTCCCACCGCCTCTCTCTCGTCATATTTTCCTTCTTGTTTTTTTTTTTTTTTTTTGTTCACGGGGTCGTGTATTATAATAGGCCTATATTTATACTGTACACTTTCTTGGTTCTTTTCATCAATCGTGATTCACTCTGATTTACTTAATTATACTTATTTTTTATATTTTCAAAGTTATTTGCAACTCTGTTTGTATTATTGGATTGAAACATGACTTTACATTGGACTCCGATACCAAGAATATGGGTTATATAGTGAAGGAAATAAAATTTTAACTTTCCACTAATCACAGTACTACAAACTTGTGAAAGGAAGGTGTCTATCGATTAACAGGTTCTGAAATGCAAACTCCTTAGCGCAGTTGGTCGTAAAATGAATCTGTTTCCCCACAAATTACTGACAATTACTGTACCAAAACAATCAAAATCACATTGGCTATATTAATAGTTGCCTTTGTATGTTAGTACTTTTATCAATGTTTGTTCACATCATCAGGTTAAACAAAACCCCACATACAAAGAATATCTATATACTAACCAATTCATATTCAACTTTGACACATCGACAGTCTATCATTTATTTTAAGAGACAATTTAGGAACCAAATATCACAACAATGTTATGTTTGAATTAATGTTCAATCCTTCTGTTCGATATCAGCTCCCCTCTCCATCTCTTCTTTCCCTTCTAATCTTAAGTTGTCTCATCTATTCCTTCTGTTTCGTATCCTTCCATCTCATTTTCTGTAATCAATGCGGGGCTTTAGTTTCAGTTGTTATAGTTATTGGCTTGTTTCTAAAGGTATGAATACTTTGCTGTTGTTGTTGTTGTTTGTGTAAATTACGGTTCTGTTATGATGGGATTTTTTTTCGGGGGCCTATCTAATATACTGGCTGTGCTTTTGATTTAGACTCCTCCACTTAGGTTCTTCAACTAGTTATTTACGGTTTGTTGCAAGCGTGTATGTAATTTGAACATGTTTTGAGATTATTATGTTTTTTACATAAAAGATAGATTTTTCCTTTTTTTCATAATCATTGTATCTCATTTTTTCCTGTTCTTGTGAACACAAAGTGGAAATGAATTCAGATCAATTCAATCAAAGTAACGATGTGATTTATCTTTTTTTTTTTTGGGGGGGGCAGGTAAAACAAGCTGCGTAGGATCCTTTGACTACATAAATGCTCTTCTGTTGCAAAAGTTTCAAGTGCTTTATCATTTTTTGTACGTCCAAAAAAAAATGGACAAAAATGCTATTGTATAATCATTGTAAGTCAATTATGTTTGTTTTTGTGCTAGCGAACACAAAGTGGAAATAATTTCAAATCGAATAGAATTAATCAATCATTCATACGATCAATCAATCAATCAATCAATCAATCAATCAATCAATCAATCAATCAAGCAAGCAAGCAAGCAAGCAAGCAAGCAAGCAATCTCCTAGACGGTGCATTTTGTTTTACCTATTGTTGTGAACAAGCCTTCATGAAAGTATTAACATACAAATATAAGTCAATTATCAGTATTGATATTACCTATTATTCCATCGTTTCGGTAATTGGCAGCAATTTGGAGGAATCAGATACAGTATTATAAAGAAAATCGATCTAATGCGCTCGGGAGTTTGCGTTGCACGACCTGTTAATCGATTGACACCTTCCTTTCATGACGTGTTTGCGGGACTGTAGTCGAAAGTTGAAAGTTCATTTTACTCAACAACCCATATTCTGGCTATCGGAGTCCAATTTAAAATCATATTTCATGTTATTACTTCAATAATACAGAGTTGCACGTAACTTTAAGTTTATACAAACAACTATGATAAAGTAAATAAGAGTGAAATACGATTGATGAAAAGAAACAAAGAAGAATGTACAGAAACACATGCTTTATATAAACGATATAGTGAACAAAAAAGGAAGGAAAATATGACGACACATGAGAGAGAGAGGATAAACAAAGAGTAAGAGGAAACAGTAAGAAGGACACAAAGCTGATGACAAATTCCTTGGACAAATTAACGAAAGAAATATGAGTAACATAATAAAAAAAAAACAACAACAACAAAGACAATTAAAAACGTACAGACATACAGAAATATATTCATACGATGAATTAAGAATGCTAAATGTTTCTTAGGGGCAACATGTGCGGGTTCACATGTCTACGGGCAATAGTAAATAACTTCTGTGTCCCCTGACCCTCATTTTGGCTCCATTTATTTCATTTTCATTTTGTGTGACATATACAGTAGGCCTACAGTGCGTTCCTTTGTAATGTTCATTCTGGTTTTGTTTCATGTTTGAAATGTTTATGATATGTATCCTATATTCTTTACTTGGTCGAATAATTACATGAAATATGGACACAAGAGCGAGAAGAGAAAGGAAGAGAATGAGGGGAGAGTGGGATACATGTTGCAGATAAGGCACAGGCTGTAAAAAGGGTTAGGTAGGAATTAAGAAAAGGTCGAAAAAATATCAGTCATCTAAACATATTTCCTTAGTAACGTTTTGAATGACTGAAACATCCAAAAACAAAGTAAAACAAAGCGATCGTGATAAAGTGTGGGTCCCACACTTTAGTAGAATCGCTCTTTTTTGATATCTCAGCCATTTCATCACCAATTTTCATCATATAAACGTTGAATTCCTCATAGAATTACATGCTCTTTCATATTTCATAAGAGGTTTCCCATTATCTCACCAAAAAATGTTAGAAACCTGAAATTAGGTCTCAACCAAAACTATACAATCCCTTTAAAACTTGGTATAACTAGGAAGGACTGCCATCTTTCCACAATTGAATAATTGATCCACCTTCATTTTGGGTATTTCCTGTGATATCTGATTAAGTATTTCTTTCGCTGCTCATTTAAGAGGCTGCAATGAAAAATTAATCACCAATTTTATTCTTATTGCAATGGGTACAAAATCTTTAATTTCTAGGAATGTGATTATATCTTCCAGAAACAATTGGCAATTTGGGATATGCCCGACGAAATTTGCTTAAAAATTTCTCTGCGAATCATTGGAGTGTTGGAAGTATTTCTTAAAATAAAGCTCCCGCTAGAAAATTCGAGAGTTCTAACATTGGGAATTAAAATTTCCTGTACATCACTACCCCACTCTTCCTGGAAACTGTTATTCAATCTGGTGCTAATTAAATGTGCGCTTCTGCAAGAGTGAAAATTTGATACAGGAAAATAATAGTGTTTTGGAAGTATGGTTTTACATGTCCTATATATAATATCGTGTTTGTTTATTTTTTAATATCGAGGTGTTATTTTCCGATATTTGTAATTGATGTAGGTAGTTTTCAGGTAGAAAAACTTTTTGTTTTGGAATTTGCATTACTAAAGTGTTTCGATGTGTCATTTCCCGATATTTATAATCGATTTAGGTTATTTTAACATTGGAAAACGTTATGCGTTTGCATTTGTACATCGGGTGTCATTTTCCGATATTTGTAATCGATATAGGTGATTTCACATAGGATAGCGTTGTATCTCCGGGTTTGCATTAATTAGTGCTAGGTGTTACAAAAAAAAAAATTCCCACAATTGATGCTTAATAGCTCGAAAACTATGTATCAGATAAACTGTCATTGATATGAGTAATAGCTGAATAGTGTACATTTTAGTTGGAGGTGATTTGAATATGAAAACCTATATCAGTTTCATGAAATCCATGATTAATTTCAAAGTTAGGTTCCAGATTTTGGTCAAATTTTAACCCTCTGTACAAAACCTGAACTTTACACAGGAACTAATGATGTGTATGTGAGTGTGTACATGCAATGACCCTGAACAATGGACCTGGATACCACCTGTTCAGAGCTCTGCTCCAAGGCACATGAATGCTTTATTAATTATTCATGATGGATTACCTGGGCACTGCTAGTTTAAATTCCTAGCAAAGGGTGAAATGCATGCACATGAAAAAAAAAGTAAGCACATGTTTCCATGTGCTTGCATACACCACATTTCAGAATGAATAAGGACTAGCTGTGATAGTGGGATTTCTCATGAATAATGTAGCATTCAAATCCTGGTCATTGTCCAGGACCATTGGTTGTCTGGGTGTCAACTACACACTTCCATCAAGGAGGTTTAATACATTGGAGTTCCAACTGGCTGCAATTATTCAAACAGTTCCACAGGTGCACTTGTGCCTTTGATGATCGATGTTCCAAGCCGCCGTCTTGCTGAGCAATCTGAAGATTCATTTTGAATGTTATCATAATGTTGGCCATATTTTGCTTATTTATTTATTAATTGAAATGACATTTTACGTAATGATAAAGCATGTAAAACAAAAGTCAATTCCGTCCAGAAATTTGCGCAAAAGTGTAAATCAGAGCTGTATCATGTGAAAATGTTTAAAACTGTACCATCCTGGAAAGCTGCTTTTATCACTTTTCTGCTTAATTTCCACAAATGAAACTAATCTGGAATAATCTTCAAGTATAATTCTTTATTGATAGATATATCAGATTAGTGCCCGGGTATGCCCAGTCGAGTAATTTTCGTCTTTATTACAGCATTTTTTGCTCAATTTCTATTCGCGCATCCTCGTGTCTGTACCACCTACCTTTTATAAGAAGGGATAGCGAAAAGTAATTGCCATCACAAAAAGACATATCTTCCTTTGAAAGGGGCTGGTGATTATGCAATGAGACACGAGTCATTAACTTCCTATCTGAGCGGCAGATCCAGTTTGCCACATGCTTCAAATATTTTTGAGCGGCGGCTTCGAACATCTAGCAAAGGAAATTAGACGGTTGTGACTCCATTCTCTAGAACCTCCTTGCTTCCATACACACCAATTGACTTCTGTGCAAAGTTAAAGTTTTGTACAGAGGGTTGAAAATAGCGCAAAATCTGAAACCTAATAGCTGAAAAATTAACGTTTAATTTAATGAAACTGAATTATGCTGTCATTTTGAAATTGCCTCCAACAAAATTGTAAACTATTCAGCTATTGCTCATATCAATGTCAGCGTTATCTGATATATAGTTTTTGAACTATTAAGGATCAAAAGTGGGAAATGTTTTTTGTAACACCTAATATTTAGGGGTGTCTTTTTCTAATATTTGTAATTGATGTACGTGGTTTTTACATAGGATAGCGTTATGTCTTGGAGTTTGAGTCGAGTTTGCATTAATTAGTATTTCGGCCCTTAATGATCGATCATTAAAATCCGTATTTTGTGCCTCATTCTGTTCTACATTTTCTGAATTTTGAAAGCAAAATAAAATGTAAACGACATCTGTTTGGTCAAAAAAATATGAATTCGATGATATTTCTATAAAATGGTTTTCCGAGTTTTTGCTGACTGTTGAGGTGAGATGCTTGAAGTAGCAAGGTTGGCCTACTGAAATAAACGTGACGTCATTCTTCGATAGGATGGATTTACTTGATCGATAACGCTAACGGTTTGTATTAGTGTGCATTAATTAGTATTTTGCGTTAGTTTGCATCAATTAGTAGCTCGCATTGAGTTTACAATGAGTTTGCATTAGTTTGCATTAGTTTGCGTCAATTAGTAGGACCCCAAAGGCCGGTAAAATCTTTTCGGGGAGGGGGGGGGGTGGGGGTGGGGCAAGATTGGAAATATGTAGTGGACCTTTCTAAGTCATCTTTGAAATGTAAATACAACATGTTTTTAAACCAAAGTGCAATTGAATAATTATTGTAATAATTTTGCCATTTTTCCCTTTTTTATTGTTGTGATGTTCCTTTGCTGTTTTTGTTCATTAATGTGTATTTGATGGGAATTGCATCCTATTTATTGTTTGTAAGGGAATCGGCCTCGATAGGCTTCATACGGCCTTTTTACTGATCCCTCACGTGCCATGTTTGTATATATTTTTCTCTTCTTTTTGTATTGTGAACGTGATGAACGTGATGTTTTCTTTTTAGCATGTGAAATAAATTTGAATTTGAATTTGAATTTGAAGTTTGAGGGAGTAAATCAATGTATGGCTGAGCAGGCTATAGTTTGGGAGGGGTATATAGAATGTAGGCCGCTATTCTTAAATGCAAAAATCAAATAATTGTTCACAACCTGATCGTTCACCTTCAATAGTCTGGTTTAATTGACACATGTCTCAGCCATGAAGAAAAATCTCTGATCTTCTTTGTGTCTATAATGAATGTTCTAACTTATCATGGAAGTATGCAGGAATTTTTCGGGGGGGGGGGGGGAGTTGAAGAATATGTTCAATACATTGTATTTGGGGAGGGGAACACAGACAAGCGGGGCAGAACAACAACCTGGTGGGGAGGGTAATATAAGGAAACTTTTGCATTTTTCAAATTAAGTTTGATGATCCCGTGCACATTTTTGAAATATATAGGAAATTTTCAATTAACAAATTATAAGAAATGATATGCTGGTTATCTAAGTTGCATGAAAAAGCCCAAAACAAGCTAATTTGTGAAATTGTTTCATTCTCTTATTTCAATGACTGAATCACTTGAAAATCTACTATCACATATACAGTAGCCTATATTGTACATAATATACATTTATATATTTGTATATGTAATTTCATTTAATTTCAAGACCTACTTTTGGCATGAATACTCATTCAAAGATTCATTAAAACAATGCACCTAAATACTGATGATCCTTAAAAGAAATGGGAAATACAGGAGACTTCCATGGGATCCTGCATAATCACAGAGACTCGGCAGCTCTGGTTTGAAGAAGAAATCCACTTCAAAATTTTATCAATTTCACAAGAAATAGAATACAATTCCCTACAGAATAGAGCAAAATGATCAAAATTGGATAAGAAATAAGAAAGTTATGACATTTTGAAATTTCAAAAAAGAATAGAAAACATTTTTTGATCAGTTATAAATATTCAAATTGACAAGTTGATGTCATGCTCTTCACAACTTCTTTCCACATTTCATATACAGGGGAAACTCGGTATAACGAACACTGCTATAACGAGATATCGGTTATAACGAGGAAATTTTCCCGGTCCCAAATTTCCTTCCACACAAGTCTATGTAAAATGCTACTCTTATAGCGAGATCGGCTATAACGAAATAACTGCTATAACGAGATAAATTTTGTGACTTCCAAACAAAGAAAAACATAGTCAATCAAACCTGCTATAGCGAGGTAAAGCAAAATGCCTTCGGTAATGCTTTACTTCGCCTGTGCTATCATCTTCCGAGATTGTAAAGCTTGATGCGCCAAAAACTGTCTTGTACACACATAATCATTTTCTTCAGAGCACTCCAGCTAGCACTGCATGTTGTACGTGTAAGTGTGTGTGTGCGCGCACACTGATACATGCAGAAAATGTGGTGGGACGGCCATATGTATACATGACATCATCATGACGTTTAGCAGGTGTGAGGCAATCTGATGCTGTGATTGGCCTTCTACGTAGGGAATTCCCCATCTTCACACACACGCAGTCATAATGTACATACAGAATGTGTCACATACACACACAGCATTGTGCAGACCATATTCAAGCTTTCCACACAACACACACCCATACGATAACCACATACCAATCCACAGAAGATCTTGATACAATCGCAAGCTATATAAATTTACAAATTCCAACATCAGGAATTAATAAGAAACACATTCTTGATATTGGATTTCCTTGGCGAAAAACATCTTCTTACCCATAATGGTGAGTAATTTCCTCACACACAACATCAACTTATCAGTATTAATTGAAATATGATGGGTAGTCCCACATGTGCAAATTAGTGTCTTTATGTTATGCCTTCTTTTACGCCTACTGATATAACGAGATATCGACTATAACGAGGAAAATGACTCGGTCCCGACCATCTTGTTATATCGAGTTTCCACTGTACAAAAATGGCAAAAATCTCATATTTCAGCTGTATAAATATGAACTTGCCTTAAAACCACCCAAAATTACAAAGAACAAATGTTACCTACATTGGAATAATATGCTGTATTAACTAAAAACAATGATTTTCCTAACTTTTATACATAACATTTTAGAAATATTGTGAGGGCATGGCATCATCAACTTGCTCATTTGAATATTTGTAAGAAATAATCAAGAAATGAAAAAAATGTGAAATTTCAAAATGTAATATCTTCCTTATTTCTTATCCAATTTCTGTCATTTTTTAGAATGTTCTGTAGGAATTTTCTTCTTTCTTTTGGGGTTTATTTTTTGGTTGATTTCCTCTTCTAAGAAAACAAAGTAAGAAAATGAAAATATTTCTTACTTATGTCTGTCGACTGAGTCATATCATAAGAGGGGCCTAACTGATAAGTGTTAATGTGACATTAAAGGACTCTCGAATAATACATGCCATGCATGTGATAGAAAAGACTTTTACAAAAACACAACATGACATTTTGCTGGTACACAGGAACAATATTTCTCAAGAGTAATACATTGTATTCAAATGTCATTTATTTGTATCCTTTTTTCATTGTAATTTATTTCACATGGGGCATTTAAATTTACAGGTAGTAACAGATGTTATACACTTCTTTACTGAAACAGTATACACGTACAATGAACTCTTTTAATAACAAACTCCTTTGGACCAGCACTTCATCTACGTCCACATTTTTTACAATGATAAATAGAATTTCTAATCTTGTGTCCTTCAAATCAGTGATCCTTAGAACAAGACTCCACTGCACTACCTTTGACACACAGTCATGAATTGAAGTGAGAGATCATGGAATACGACATGATATAGGCTTAAAGATAATCTTCATTATCCAGCTACACTGTATTTACAGTGCTACCTCAGGCAAGTGACACTGGCCTGATTGTACAAAAGCACTGCCAGCACATATTTTCATTTCATCTTTGTACGTGAGAAGCAATTATTCTCACAAAACATCAAGATACTACCCTGAGGCGATGAAGATACAGCTACAGAGCTTGAAACAATTTCTCAATAAAGACAAGATACAGTCAACCTCGCTTAGGTCCAGTCCAATGGAAATGGATTAAGTCTTTCTAACTTATGCGAATTTTGACTTACGTAAGATAATGAACACATGTTCATATCCATCATGAGTGAAGTTTTCCTTTAACTCAGCCATTGTTTAGACCTGTGCCAGGTCAACTTAGGCAAGGCTGACTGTATTTCTGAAGTTTATAAAGAGTCACATCATGTACTAAACAACTACCATGGGAACTTCAAAAACAATCGATTTCTTTTTTTTTTATTAATGTTACAATAATTTTGGCCATTACTTATGGCTTGAAAAAGAAATGTATATATTTGGTCTATTTTGTTGTTAAGGTTAAAGGTGACTACAATGTGTATAAATTAAATTGCTATTTTCCCTAAGGACTGAAGGAATTGTTGGAATAAATTACAGACTTGAGATAGAATGTATATCACCATTAAGCAGAAAATAGGAATGTATTCCTTTGAACAATTTCTTGGCAAGAAAGGTGTCAATCTATTATAGATGACTAAAATTGCATTCCGGTTACAGAAACCAAACAGGATGGTTGACAGTCACACTGGCTGGAAAGGGTGTATGTATGAGGTGGCTACAAAGCTCACTAAAAATAACTTAAATTGGGGCAAACTTTACCACAGAGTGAACACTGTTATAAATAAGAGCTAGAAGACAAAGACTGCACATTGCATAATTGAACTTTTGACACAATAGATGGGAGAAAATGTAAGTAAGAAAAGCATAATGTGATCTTGGGTAAGACTTGCTTTGTAGTAAATCAATATAAATTCATCATTGTTGCAGATCCAGCTGGAAGACAGGTGTTGAATGATACATTTTCATTGCATAATAGGAAAACAACATTAAGTACCAAAACTTGCATCATTTAACATGTTTCCCTGGTAGAGAGATAAACATATACATCTGCAGTGACATAAAGAAACCCAATTTCATACAAAATCACTGAAGGCTTTCTGACAATAAAGAATTGGAATGAAATATGTCTCATTATATACAGCATATCAAGTGGGTATCAAAAACATTTTGGAACTTGGGCCTTTTCTGATACTGTTAAAGTAGTTGAGATCCCATTTGACATTGAGCAAAATTAATACCATATAAAGGTCTTCGTGTTAATGTTCATCACACACACACTCAACAAAATAGTGACCCAATATTGAAATATGATGGCTAGCTATGTACAATGTCATAAGAAATGCCCACTATACACCACATAATTATGGCCAAAGATTTACTGACATTTACATAATCTCTTTTACTTATTAAGAATTAGACATTAGACATGATTTTATGCAGACTGGCAAATTGTTCGATTGCACTATCTTCTGTACATCACCTGAATTTTTATGTGTTTTATTCTTTTTGTGACATTTCACTTTTTTTTAACATGTGTGTCACAAATAACTGTCTCATTACCACATCCATTACAGTTAAAATTGGATACACAATTGCAAAGAATATTTTGGTCCAACTTCTTCCAAAAACGTTTGAGCATTATTGGAATCACACACATTCTGTCATTAAACAGCACACTTGTATACCCTGTATGCAAACATTTTCCATAACATCATTCATTGCTGGAGCACACACTGTCGTGATCAAGCAGGGAAAATTCTCCCTTAAGTCATATACTGTATATGCTGTTAATTACATGTACAAATATTTTCGCGAATGAGGAAGTCATTGACATTTTGGCAAGATGCTGTTTTCGCAAATTGACACAGAAGCCTTCATAAGCGCACTACTACCTTAGCATATGGTGACATTTTCACGTGTTGTTAAATTCGCGGTCAAACTGTGATTCGCGAAATTCGTGAAAATTAAACCCTTGCAAAAATAACAGCTTATACAGTATGTGCTTATTATGAAATCAAGTGTGTAACTTCTTATTATATGTTTTTACCAATACAATGCCATCAATTTAGGCAATACAGTGCACTCCCGTTATAACGAAATGCTCGGGACCGGCGGTTTTCTTTCATTATAACGAAATTTTGTTATAACTGAACAAATACAATATATAACGAAAGCACGGAAGCCACGCATATATCATATTCTGTTTGTTGAATACTCTTCATACACTGGAAAGCTATGTGAACAATAAAACAAATACTGTTATTCAATATCAGATTATTGTATTACAATAACGCCAGTTCCCCTCGGAAACTGTGCATGACACACCAAGCAAACACACAGTGATGTGACACGTTCGCCCATGCAGAGACGCTATAAATGCTCGTTCCGCTACGTATTTTCTAAAGCGAGCACATTTCTTTTGTTTTTCTTTGTCAGTGGCGCTCGGAAAAGACTTCGTTATAACGAAAATTTCGTTGTAACCGTGTTCGTTAAGCGAATTTTGTACCATAGACTTTAATGGCGATAATTTTGGGACCAGAAGTTTTACTTCGTTTTAACGAAATTTCGTTATAACCTTGTTCGTTGTAACGGGAGTGTACTGTAGCACCCTACGAAATTGAGCAGATCGTCTTAAAGACATAGGGCAATAGACATGGATTATTACTGCAATGTCAAACCCTGAGTGAGTTTGCAGTACATACAAAAAAAACTAACTTACTGTATATGATGGATATGACATTTGGTATAGATGGAATACAGTTCCTGAAAATTAACCCATTGAGGACAGGCCAATTTCCCATAGACACTTGCCCGAGTATACTCGGGACTCGTCCTCAATGGGTTAAGAATTGCACATAAAACATGCTGGACATCATCATGATAGTCATAGCACTTGGTGGTACAGTACCAGTACTTTGCCACTAGTCTTAATTCCCTGATGGAAATATTTCATTTTCATGTGAACTCAAATATTATTATTTGCATACTGGATAGGCTACATATTTTGCAGAGTTTTATCTTTGCAAATTTTGGGAATTTTAATAGTAACATGCGGAAACACGCATCTCAACATGCAAGCGATGTGCGCATATTCATGTACTTGCATGCAGTGCACATGATGAACATGCTTGATTTTTAAGTACATGTATAAAAATAATTAGGAAATGAGCACAAGCATTGGAACAACAGTCAAAGTAAACATGGTAATAGTAATAAATGAAATAACAATAACTGTTTGGTAGATACACAGACTTACTAATCATGCACACTTTCTGTGCATGATACATTGAAATGGTCTTAAAGAATACATTAAATACAGACACAATCATCCAAAACTCTTTGTTATGACAGAGCATATTATATAGAATGGTTTGAGCAGACAGGTCTGTTGTAGATCATGTGACAGTATGATGTCACACATCAGTCTTCTGTACGACTCTTTTGTGGATCACTGCATAAATACTTACGCTTAGTTGTCCATTGTTTTTTCTTTCTGGAGATACAGATTGAGCTAAAACACATGGTATTACGCTTGACTGGTTTATAATCACGTAACCTACATTGTATTGAGTGCAAAACCCAAGGAATGCTTGATTATGACTTTTGAGGGTCTCAGACTTACAAAAATAAGTTGTTTGTAAATGTAAACATATTGAGAAACACATTCTCATATCACATTTCGCCAACCACAGGTTGGGGGTGTTTCCCAAAAGTTTTGCTCAAATTTGTTCGCACATTTTCAATCTGCGATGATTTGATCTCAAGAACTTGATCAAAGAGGTAGAGCTCAGCTTGACCTTCATCAGTGTGCACTCATCATTGTATGTGTGACCCTGCATCACAAAACCAACAAAAAGTCGCACACCGTGATTTTACGTGAAGACTCAAAAAAGGTGAAATGGGTCAAGCAAGTCACTTTTTAGTTTTCCATATTTTCTGAAAGAGCTATTCTTCTTCTACATCATTCTTGAGTTAAAATGAATGGGAAAGTGGGTTTTCAGCAGTTTTTCTACAATCCTTTTTTGACAGAGTAGTGTGATCAGGTATGTCTCAGAGGCCCCCTTTCATTTCTTGAAAATCCTTTGCACACTCTTCACTTTCAACTCTAATAACTTTTGAAAGGATAATGCTACTGCTTTGAATGTTGACATTAATCATGGACAGAATGTGCTGATAGAGCATGCTCAATTTCAGTTTAATCTGATAATCTCTTAATTGTCATTGCAACAGTGGTTTACATCCTGTTTTTTGTCCCATTCATCACACAAGTAGTACGGTTTGTAAAGATTAGGTGCTTGAATAGACCCTGTACTTCAGAGCCTCTAGCAGTTCACACTTTTCCAGAGTGTGTGCTTTCTTTCAAATATTTCAATAGGTTAATAGAAGAGTCCATTTGAATTGAGTTACACATCATTTTAAAGCTTAGAGTCTGCTCTTTCTGGATCTGTCCTTAACTAAAAATCCATGCCTGGCGATTTTTTGTTGGTTTTGTGGTGCAGGGTCACATATACTCTTGCATGAAGGCATATCACAAGTTAGGTGTTTGACTGAGAGTCTATGAAATTTGTGACACAGCTGCTGTATCGAATATCACTTTGACATAGCAGATTACAAGGATACTCAATTCAGTGTCTTGAGCAGGTTGTAACTCTTCAAGCATTAAATGACCACTGCAAGAAATTTTTGCAGTCTGAAACTTTTCTCTATTGCACTTGGACTCCGTGGAATGATATTCTACAGTGGCAGATGGATGAAGGGACCCTTAACTGGTTGTCGCTGTTTATCACTCAAAAGATCTTCCATATGGTAGATTGCCTGTAATGAAATAAGAAAAAATAACAAAGTTTTTATCGTGAACCTTAGTACGCAAAAATGCATTTGTGCATCTTTTTAACCACTTTTTTAACTCCAGAACTGTTTGAATATTACTCATATCAGGTACAACAGTACTGCACTTTGTCGAAAATGACATTACTAAGCAAACAGGTATTAACATGTGCTCATCTGCCTAATTTGACTTTCAAGCTGGTCTATTTTCTTATAGGAAGTTTTATGTCCTCTAGCAATCATGGCAAAGACAGAAAGAAATCCCTATCACACACCAAATATTAAAAAAACAACTCATATGTCATACTTTCTATCAACTAGTTTTGACATTAATGCCTCATAAAGAAAATGTATTGCCATCAAGCCTTTTAGATTCTACAAACTTATGGCTAGTTCGCAAAGTTTCATAATGTTTTATAGAAACTTTCATTTCCCCCACAGATTTTTATGATATATTTCAGACAGCTTCTCCCAACAGGATAACTTGCCATTAAAGTTATGTGGAGCCATATTATATATATAATGTGCACAAATGCCTTCATACCGTGCATGCTAACATGCTGTCAGGCAAGTCACAGAGACTCCAACTCTCCCGTTTTCGACGGGAGATCTCCCGCCGAAAACCTATTTTTTCAAAATCTCCCGTTCTCCCGCTTGAGATTTAATTTCTCCCGCCCTGGCTCTGTGTCTCCCGTTTAAAAGGATTTCTTACTTATTGCTATCGTGTGTTGAAAAAATAAGCCTTAGATAGCAAAAGAGAGCATCTAGAACCCTGGGAACTTTGAGCTTCGCACACATCAACTTGGAGTCTCCCGTTTGCTAGGGGTTTCAGGCGGGAGAATCTCCCGATCAGATGGTGCTTTGGGTTGGAGTCTCTGAAGTCATCATTTAGTGTAGGTAAAACCATGTTAACTCTCAAAAGATCTTGAAAGACCAAATATTTTGATATCTGTTTCACATGTGAATGTTCGCAACAGTATATCACGTACCCTCATTCCATTTCTTTTGGCTAGTCCATGAAGAAAGTACTCCACCACTCGTCCAAATTTTCCAAACACTTTGATCTCCAGCCCACCACGCTGAGTCATTGTTGTCCTGTCAGACAAAATCAACAAAATTAAACAAAATGAAAAATATGTTATCTGTTGCATTTAAAAGGGATAGTAGATTTTTTGAGATCCTACACATTTCCCCCTACATGTTCTACACAATAAGACAAATTGATATCAAACTACATTTATGGATATACACAGAACTTCTTACCATGCACCCTTATGCAAGGTTGCAAATTATAAGTTTGACGAGAGGTTAATGAACTGAGCACTATTGAGGAATGACTTGTTGATTCAGAGCAGTAAATTCTGCATAGAGTCAAATCTATATAAATGGGAAAATAAGCTGATGACTTTTAACAAATATTTTTTTTCATATCTTGGCTTATTAGAATTTGCTTTGACTTACGTAAAAATTTGACTTTTGTTACCTGGTACATCAGTCTGTAATGCAGAGTTGACCTTATTTTACTATCAAAATCAAGTGAGATTGGGTACCGGGTATGTATGAATACCTATTCTTTATGGGGATACTGATATGATTAGAAGGTCACATCAGGAACCTACAATATTGTTGTCATCATTCAGGCATGCAAAAAAAAAAACTGCTCTTTCTCAAAGAAAATCTAGATTACGAAAAGTCTTTTTAGAAAAGAAAGAAAAGGATGTTGTTTCCTCTAAGTTCGAGTCAGAATTTGAAAAAAAAAATACTCAATGAAAAAAAACCAACAACAATCAATTCATGGAAGCAGCATTGGGGGGGGGGTAGGTTTTATTACCATTGTGATGAATCTTTGCTCCTCCTTAGCTCCGATTCCTCCCAAGCCTGTGCATACTCATGCCAGGTTACATTCCGGCTCTTGATGCGTAGCACCTCCTCCTTCTTGTGATACCAACATTCTTCTTCAAGGAGAACTGCATTTACATCAAGGATTGGAAACTGTTGCAGAAAATAATAAAGAGAATGAAAGAGAGAGAGAGAGAGAGCTCATGGAAATATTGAAAATTTGATTTTTGGAGCACACTTCATCATTACTTTTCTTGAGCTAAAACTGTTATATTTTCTCAGTATACATGTACATCCATTGATAAAATGTGTTGTGTGCATATTTTGGATATGATGAAAACCCGTTTATCCATTCTAACCTAACGTACCAGGGAAATCTCAAAGAATATTTGCCAATTATACACAATGGAATATCTATCACGACAGACATTTAACAAAAACTCACCATAAAATATTGGGTCAGCATCAATGAAATCAAAACCTGAACTTATGTACTGCATCCATCACTTGTCAATTTTTTGTAGCACTAAGCTTTGGCATAATCTTGTTTTTTGACCTATTGAACACTACTAGTACTACGAAATAATGTGCATTTCTATAATTTCAACAAACTCAAATTCCGTTAGAGGCAATGACCTGACCAATAGGACCTACTTATTATAGGAGTGCACTTCCTTTTGATTATAAAAAATAATTTTTAACATATAACATGATTAAATTAACAGCTAAACAAATGAGTGAATAAATACATTGATGGATAAATGAATGATATCTGGGCTTTTGTGAGACATCAACTTTAGCAAATGTTCAAATATAATGTGGTTAGAGATAGGCATTGTTGACTCAAGTCTGAACAAATGCTGCACCTAATGACTACTTTGTATCCTCAGAACTGATCACCCAATAGTAGCTCAACCATGGACCTACTCATACCAGCAAAGAAAGCAGTACATTGTACCAATGAAGCCTGCCTTCAAAACACTGTACCTTTTTGAAGATTGCAGGCAGGATGTTCCGACATGTCATGACTCTTCTCCAGTAGTGTACGGCAGTGTGAGAGTCTGTTCAGATGGTAGCAGCAAAAAGTGATGATACAGCGAAATATATTAACCCGTTGAGGATGGGCTGATTTTGAAACAACACACGCTATAAGACCCCTGCCCGAGTATCCTCGAGACTCATCCTCAATGGGTTAAAGAAGAAATCCACCCCAAAAATGAATAAACTTCTAAAGAAAGAGAAAAAATATTCCCTACAGAATGATTAAAAAAATGACAAAAATCAGATAAAAACAAGGAAGGTATGACATTTCTAAATATCACTTTTTTTGAAAGACATTTCTTGACCAGTGCTTATGAATATCAAAATGAGCAAGTTGATGTCATACCCTCATAATTTTTCACATTATGTTATAAATACATATTTAGCAGGCTCTAACTCATGCAGGAACCTGCACAAACTCAAGCAGATCTTGTATGAAATCGATGGGAACCTTAAAGACACAGCAGACTTAAAACTAATCTTTACGCTAATAGTCATAATGAACACTCACCGTAGTGCTGCTCCTCTATTTTCACCCCAACTACATCCATCTTTTCATTCGGATACTGCAGAACACAATAGGAGAGGTGAAAATTAATTCATGTCAATATATCTTTTTTTCTGTAGAATAGGCAAATTATGATTGTTATGATATGAAACTTCGGCCAAGTGCTATTTCACACATCCAATTACGTAAGAGGTGTAAAATATTAACTGTATTAACATTTACGTAGACAATGATACGAGTATGACTTTGCAGCGCAAAATTAACATAAGTTGTCAAATCTATAAAGTTCGTAACTAGAGGCAAATTTGGATGTTAGGATAATTCTAATGAGCCCTTTGTGCTTTCTGCTCTAATAGTGTCAAATTGTGAAAGCAATGCATTCAATGACATCGATAAGGGCAATGCGCATTTCTATCATACATTTTCACCATTTTCAGACTTCAACTGTACAAAGGGCATATCAATCTACCAAGTATGATGTCACTGCAGCAGTATGCAGTGAAGAGATATAAGAGTTCTCATTCCATTTCATCGCTATTTTTTGTGTATATATTTCTCAGAAGTATTCTGAATGCAACTTGTGTACTGTGATATAACTCATGGTGACATTTTTGTACATAGCTGGTATACAGTTACTTACACATGTATCTTACATACACCTGTATACCTGCAACTTGGCGTTTAATATGAAGCTTGCAGCACTGCCCCCACAGCCCCTATTGTTAATTTCTATGTCTGTCCAGCCTCTATTATGTATAGGAGTTGGACGCTTGGGCCCTATCTTAGTCATAAACTTAACCTCCCAAGCACACAACAAAGGCCCCTTTCAAATTGTGTAGTCCCCTATTGTTTGAACCCAACTTCTGCTGGTAGCCTTGGCGTGGGAACCAAGTTAGCTTTTGCAACATCTAGCTTGGTCTCGGAAAGCCAGCAAGAAAGCCAAACTAGTCAGTATCATGTTCGATCATCGTTGAGAAAGCATCTCATATCTAGAACCTCGTATCTCGTATCTCGTATCTTCGAAGTTCGTTCCCTCGTTCCGAAACCAGTTTCAACAGTTTAAAGCCTCCAATTGGTAAGAACAGTTCTTTATTTCAGTATAAGGTGATTTGTATTTAGTAATTTCAATAACCAAAACTATTCTAGCATTTCTGAACTCAATTCTTGGAAGCTTTCTTGCTCAGAGTTATAATTGAAATCAGTTTTTACAAGGATAAGATTAATGTACATTGTAGGCTGAATAACTATGCTTAATTTCTCATCAACTCTGAGTTCATTACAAAAGTTAAGATTTTCATGTTATTGCTAGTTACTTTCTGTAATGCTGTTTCCCTTTATTTCTCTGATTTTAGTAACTCAAATGATAGTCTAAAGGTCATATTCATTGTTGGAATAGTACGTTCGCATGTGTGTATTTACAATGTATTATAGATTTACAGTCTAGTAAAACAGATAGAGCTGTACTTGTTTTATCATTTTATGAATTGTAATGCTCAGTAATATTTAAGGCTTAAGAAATAATCTACATTTCTGTATTCGGATATGTACATGTGGGTTTGATTTGGTTTTATATCTGTTATGTTCAGTGAATGCACATCTGTTGACCTTAGTATAAGGAGAGTTATTTGTAAGCACTTTTCTTTAATATCACACGCACTTAGTCGCTATTATGAATTTGTTTTCCTTGTAATATTGTTAGTTGATTAGCATACTAAATGTTCGCTTCATTTGTTCTATTCTTCTTGCAGTATTTTATCTACTCTACTCTACTTCTACATGGGAGATTTGGATTCCAATAAATTCGTTTTCGCAAATTCATATCTCTCTGTTCGGAATAAATTCTGTTGGAGTGCTATCGTTCTTCGAACTCGACCGAAACTCCTCACTTAGCAACTCGTGTTAAGTGAGGCAGCCACATATGACATATTATCAATGTTTAAAAATTCATCAATAAAAATTACCAGGAACATATCATTAATTTGATATCAATCAAGTACACAAACATGAACAGCTTGATGTTGGTGCTAACAGTAACACTAACATAACCGCCCCGCAACGGGGTTAACACTGTAGTATTAACACCGGGTAGTGGCCTTCACTTCATACATACAAAGATAGTGGCGGATCCAGGGGGGTGCACTGGGCGCCCCCTTTATTTTTTGTTAAAACAAAAGAAATAAAAAGAAAAAATGGGGGAGGGGTGTGTGCACCCTCCCCATTAATTTTGTAAAGCAGTTACGGAATTCGTGGATCCACCCTTGTAAATATTAATTACCTTAAGGTAGTAGAACCAATCGAACAGAACTTCTTCTTGTTTCTCCACTGATTATTCCCTGGATTTAGCAACAAAGCCTACACAAGCAGTAATTATACGCTTGAAGGAAGTTCTTGCAACACGTTGTAGCCAGTACAGGCAGTAGGTACATTGTCATTGTACAGGAACATTCCACTACTACATTGTACGAGTTAACTACAAATGTACCACTGTAAACGCGGTAACGGAATAAGTTTGCCCGGATATCCCTGTAATTCTAGACTACATACCACGCTAACGTTAGTTAGCGCTACCTACCTACCTACCTTGTTGAAATGCGTGTGTATCACCAAATCCAGCGGGAACTTGAAAACATGATTGAAAACTACTTCGAACATGATTACAGATGTCACGAGGGACAAACTTCTGGTAAAAGCTTTCAGAAAAAGTTGTAGAGCACACCGCCGTACTGCACTGTTGGTGCTGGGCAACTCCACCGCCCAGCCCAGCTCAGGGGCCCTTTCAGCAGTCGGTGATCATGAAGGGGCGCGCCGTAAGTAGCGGAAGAGAAATTCGACATGCGATGACTAACACAGATCGAGATCAGCACAGCACAGATTATCGACGACGACTTATTATGATTTCATTACGCTTATCAATACAATTGAGGATGAATACAATATTATCGACAAAGAAAAAAGATTTGGGAGTTTGAGACAAACTAGGTGACTGCAGAAAAGGCGAAAAACAGCTTTGTGTTAGCAACCCCCGTACTCGTAACTCGTATACCGCAGCAAGAACGTAGTAGGACGAGTTTACCGGTTCGCTGTTGGCTGACTGGCGCATGTTAGTTACATGTACGCATGGCACGTGTCATCAGTGTGTGCATAACATGGCCCTGTGTTTACATCAGAATCACGGTGAACTATGGAAAGCTTTGACAACAAATGTACAGTAAGTAATAACTTCGATTATTTTTATACACTGTGGAGGACTAGACAACCAACAACAAAAACAGTATATCACGCTAATCATGACAACAACAACAACAACAACAACAAAAAATGGTTATAGAATTACCATAGTGACAAAATATAACGATTACAACAGCGATAATAATGTGACAATAAAAACACGAGCATGTATCATTACCACTTTGATAGGCCCTAATATTTATCAAATATATATATATATGGTCTATTGAGATTGAATAGTCTATAGGCCTACGTTTTAATAGTGATTGAAATAATTCTGTGCTGTTCTTACGTCATTTATGGCTATCTATAGGCCCTAGATAAATCTTGGCAAAAGGAAGGAGATTTGTCACCGTACTCTCTAAAAAAGAATGAGTGAGGAGTGAATAACAGAAGGTGAATTTGGAGTGAAATTGGAGTGAATTTCGAGTGAAAATGTTCATTTTCACTCGTTTTCGAGTGACCTCAGGGATCACTCCAAAATCTTCGAGTGATCCCTGAGGTCACTCCAAAATGAGTGAAAATGAACATTTTCACTCGAAATTCACTCCAATTTCACTTTAAATTCATTGCACTCTTTTTTTGTATTCACTCTTTCAAGAGTGAATATTTTCACTCATTCTTTTTTAGAGAGTATTGTCTCGATATGCACCTCCCGCAATATTTTTCGTAGAATCCTCTGAATACAGGGCCGGCGGATCGTTTTCAAAAGTGTGTGTGTGTGTGTGGGGGGGGGGGGGCACATCCGGGTTTCATTAGCTAACAAAAAAAAAAAAAAAAAAAAAAAAGGTCCTCAGCTCATTTCTCCCCTTGCACTTCCGGGTTTCTTCAGCTGACAAGCAAAAAAAAAAAAAAAAAAAAAAAAGGGTCCTCAGCTCATCTCTACCTTCCACTTCCGGGTTTCTTCAGCTGACAAGCAAAATAAAAAACGAAAAATAAGGTCTTCAGCGGAAAAAACATAACCTTACCGCGCTCACACTTCAAGATCTATATCTATTTCTTTATAGTGCCACTTACGTACTTCCGGGTTAAAAAAAGTGTGTGATGTGGGGGGGGGGGCGCAAAGTGATGACACCTTATGTATTCCTTTGTATGGTGCACAAACAGTGTGTGGGGGGGGGGGGCGAGCCCCCTGCCCTCCCCCACCCCCGGTTCCGCCGGCCATGCTAGATAAATCTTGGCAAAAGGAAGGAGATTTATCACCATATAATGTATCGATATGCACCTCCCGCAATATTTTTCGTATAGAATCCTCTGAGTACTCCGGGTGAAATTGGAGGACATGAACAGCCCTGTCTTTACAGTTTACTTCCATGTGCTCATAACTCTCCTCCTCCCTATAAGGTCTATATATAGGGCCTATAATACGGTATATTCTTCCCCGTTTATTCCTCCCCCCCCCCGTCTCCTATTCCATTTTATTCTTCATTTCTCCTCTCCTCCAGCGACCCCCTTTTACGCACCCCACTCACTTTCCCATCCCTATATGTTTTCCCTTTCTCTTCCCAACCCCTCCTATCCCATTATCCATATATCCCTTCCCCTGTATTCCTTCCCAGCCCTCATCCAAAATCTCGTTCCCTCCTCTCCTCTTCCGCCGCTCCCTTCTTCCCTTTATACCTATCACTCCATAGTCCCCTATTATACTTTCCCTATCACCCCTCACAAATCCACTCCCTCCTTCTCGACCCCGATCCTCACTCCCTTAATTCCCTTCCCATGGCATATTCATCCACTTCATTGGTATCCGTTGCCTTCTCATCTACCATCTTCATCCTTGTTTCTCCACCCCCCCCCCCCCGCCCCCTTTAAAGTTCCTTCCCCTCCCTTCCCTCTTCCAGGCCTCCAGCTCCTTTGATGATCTGCCCCCTTCCTTCTTTCCCCTCCCCTCTCCCCTACGTCTCCACCTTAGAAGGGACTGAATACACTACTAGTACTGGTTGAGGTGGGGATTCAGGTTTATAACATTCCTAAGTGAGATAATGAGAAACCTCTTGTGAAATATGAAAAAGCATGTAATTTTAAGAAGGATTCAACGTTTATTTGATGAAAATTGGTTTTCAAATGGCTGAGATATATAAAAAAAATGATAATAATAAGAGAAGACAGGCCACGCCTTTTATTGGGATCTCTTTGTTTCACCTTGTTTTTGGATATCTCAGCCATTTAAAAGCCGATTTTCATCAAATAAACTTTTGTGATACCCCTTGGCCATAGAATTGCATGCTCTTTGACATCTCATAGAGTGGTTTCTGAATATCTCGCAAAACGTTAAAAGCTAAATCCCCACCTCAAACAGAACCCTCCACTTCCTGTCCCCGTCGTGCAGTCTTCCTCACCTCCTTTGTCCGGGTTCCCCATTATCTTCTTCTGGCCTGCTCTTCCCTTCCCTTTCCTTCCTTGTGGCCTCTTTTCCCCCATACTCTCCTTTCTCTCCTCTTCCTTTTCGCTCTTTCCCCTTGTCCCCCTCTCAATTCTACCTTTTCACATCTGACTATTTTACTGATGAGGGCAAGGTTTCATGATCGTTGGCAGCACCAACAAGTTGTCATTCTCTGACCATTGCAATAGTAATCAGTCAGTGACCAGAGTTTTTCAGCCGATCAAAACCGAGGATTTAACTGATTTTGTCAGAGAATGAGAAACTTTTTTAATGCTGACAACTTTAATGAAACAGTGCCCAAAGTTTCTACAAGGGCCCTAGTACATATTGTATTGTGTTGTACACTATGATCGGAGCGGTACGCACGCGCACGCGTACGAATACTGTAGTTGAATGCAACACGCTTTGCAGAACATCTTCGCCTCACACATCCCATGCACACCAACTAACGCCACACAAATTTGGCGTTCCATAATTTTATCTTCGTATCATTTGAGCAAAATGGCTCACGATAACGAGAATACCCTCAACGAAAGTGACATTAAATTGATGAAAATAGAGGCTGAGGCGGCTGTTCAAGAAGTGTCTTTCGCTGTGAAGCATGTGGAAATATCGTCCAAATTACCAGCAAGTGATGATATAGTATATCTAAACATCGTAACCAAAGAAGATGACACATTCTGCGTGGAGCTCACGGTTCAGGGATTTCGGGTGAGTACTGTACGAAGACCACATGAGCCGTCACGGGACAGTGGCGGCCTAGTGTTGACAGTAAATGCCTGCTCCGTCGAGCGTCGTGTTGTATGTGTGAGGTTGTCTGTAAACAAAGAGATGGTACCGGTCGGTACCTGGCGGTAGATCTATCGATAAAAAGCTTACACGTATCTTTATCAATTTCTGTGTTTTCTTGTAAATGGATGTTTTATACAGGAATAAAAACGTGAATATGGATTCCAGGCCTAGATGTAGTGCTTTTTTTTTTTTTTTACTGGCACTATTGTCTATGCACCGTCACTTTTATTGTACATTCGTGACATTTAAAATCATCCTGTCACCTCTCACTGACACACGACACTTCTACCATCCCGGGATAGTTTCAAGGAACTGCTCAAAGGGATTACTACTTCAAGGTTCAAGGCCTAGTGCTAGACATTTTGTGACTGTCTTTAAAGGAGAATTTGGTATTCATGATGTACCGTATGATGATTTTCAGAGGAAATTTGCTCTCAAACTGATTTGAGCAGCTCACAGTTCTCAGTAGTGTAGACTATGTCAAAAACATGGGGCTTTCACCAGTGATGCAAATGAAAAAAAAAAACATTAATAGGGTAAAAAATAGATATTAATGGTCCAGAAATTAGTAGTGAATTGTTTTATTTGTTTGTTTGTTTTGGGGGGATTTTTTTGAAACATGTTCATTTTCCAGCTAAAGGGGTCATTATAGAAAAAAATTACCATCTAGGCCTAAGGACGTTTTTTTTTTTTTTTTTTTGTAATGAAACCGAAAGCAAGGGATCAGTCGATGTTTATGTAACTTCCAGATAAATTTTGTTAGGGGTTAGATTTGTTCAATGTCAGTAGGTTATTAATCATGGTGTCTTGTCAGCAGCAACCTGAGGATGGCTGGGTAGGTATCATTAGCAGATATTAATTTGTTATGTTACACCAAAGTGTCTGGCTTCTTAAAGAAATCTTGTGAGTGAATCATCTTCAGGTCACTGTGTGATATCAAAATGCCATGAAGAATGTGAGCACCTTTTTTTTCTACCCAGAAAATGTGAGTTTTTGTTTTCATTTACAATGTATCTTCGATTGGATAGATAGTCATTCTATGACTCTTTAAATAGTTGTAAAAACTGCTATATCTAATAAAAGGTGGTATAGTTCTGGTAAAGTGGTATAGGTCTATGCAAGAAAGAAAGTTTTGGTAAATTTATAGTATCTTTGTGATAGATTCATGAAAGAAGGAATAGTAAGTGTACTGATTAGTTTTAAAACTTTATTTGACAAAAAAATAATAATAATGTAAGATAAGCTATGGTCAAAATCTGTGTGATAAGTACATACAATTGTGTACATGTATGAAGTCTTTTTTGAACTCTTATCGAAAATGGTATAATTTTTCATATATTCATTTTAAATGAAATAGAATGTATGTAAGTGTTTTCTCCCATCGGCACAACGCATACAGTCAAATACAATTACTCCAGCTCTGTGGAGACCTTTGACAATATTGGATTTCAGGTATGTAATATTCTGCATAGTTGGCTTTGTATTTGAATTTAATTTGAATGCAAGAAAGTTGGCTTCACAATTATGGCCAAATGCAAGTATTCCTCTAATCAATAGTGGTTTACTTTTGAAATGATTAGTGCAGAAGCCCTTGCTATCTTCAACATACATTTTTATATCGTTACACTGAGGGCAGGGAATTCATCCTCAAGAACATTGCTTGTTTGGTGTGACTACAAATCCTCCTGTTATTGTAACCACAGAGAGGAGTACCCCTTGTGTCATGTGCGCCCTCTACCTAGCCTGTGTTGTGATAACTGATAGCTTTGCTGTCAAAATGGCATACAGTGTGAGATTGTCATTATCAATCTTTAGCCATTACATAATCTGGCAGATGATGATTTCCCTGAATGTGTCTCTGGACTTACAACCTTCTTGCAATTACATTTCATATGGGATCCTGGTGTGTTTACAACATTGTACATATGACAAATCTTATAACCACTCAGTCATTTTAAATGTCATAGATTAATTGTGCACCTGTTATTCAAGTTTCTGCCAAAGGAAAACTAGGCAGTGTTTCCCCTGTTTAGAATTGTCTCCTCCCTGAGGCTGACAAGATTTATGTGGCGCGAGTGCATAATAAGGTAATTCTTTCCTCATATATTTTTCCTGAGAGTCTTATTCTGAGATATATTGCATTACAAGAGTGGCATGACAAGTCATGAGTAATGGGTAAATGGTCAATGACTCACATGGTGAATCGACAGAGCACACCTGCAGTATCACATGTTATACACAGACAATCAGACACACATAAACACATAGCACATGTACACAATATAAAATGCAATGTGCTGGTTTGTAATTCACAAGCACAGATAAAGCGTACACACCCTACATCTCTAAAGCTAACTCCAACCAACCTAGCAAGGAAAATTACCCTTCATGTTTGCTGACTTCCATGTTTTAGTTGTGATACTGAACTGTGTACATGCCACTCTACAAGATGAGAGTGCACGCAGATATTGACATTGAATTGAAATTTCTCCCAGTGTGTACACAGACCAGTGCTTTGAAAGGACAGTATTTGTGAGCATTTCCTGATTGGCAGTTCATGTTTGTGAAAGGGAATACAAAATGAAGAGTAAATTGTTATTCTCATGACGAGATCACAATCATGTTGTGCAAAAAAAAAGATGTCTCCCTTGCATATCTGGATCTTGACAGCATCTCATGTGGCGATGTGCCAAGGACCAGAATACATCTTGGGTACTGAAGGAATATTTAGAAATTGCTGACTTCAATGACATTTAATTCATGACTTCCCTGTGATGTTTGCCCATTGGTGTGCATGAAGTGAGTGGCATATATAGGCCTACCAGTTGTGTTTCCTGAGATGTCTTTCAGAAAACCAGAGGAAATTGCTTGCTGAGAAGTAGCAATATTGGCATACCCATGACTGCCATAACATTTTGAACTACCGGATACTCTTCCCAATGTGAACACAACAGGGACCAATCACGTGCTAAGGTTATGTGAATATGCTCAAATGTTGTAGCATTTTACAAAATGTTCACCAAGTCACAGGACCACATGGAATATAGCATCAGCCGTACCTTTCTGCTTACTCTACCAATCATCGCATTCGCGGAGAAGAATTGCATGATTTGATTTGCAAACCTTCCTCAATGCTGCCTATTCCCCCTAACACATTCTCAACCCACTCTAGAATCCTCTGACCCCAAACACTCTCAATACAGCTGACATAATGAAAAACCCGACCACAGTTTCAATAAAGGCAAAGTCCCAATGGATAGGGACAAATAAAACTGGCACTTTCCTTGAACCTCACCCAAAGGGCACTGGAGCCATTATGGAGTGAGGCCTGTGACAAACTGCCTGTGTATGACATCATCTCAAGTTCATCCAGATAGGGATGTGATTTATTGCCCCTCATTGGGCAGAATGTCGTTCAGTTTGTGGGAGAAATACATTCACTTCGTACCGGCATATCCCATTTATTTGATTGTCACATACACTGTAGAGCTGAAGGCCATTGCTCAATTCTCTGACCTTTGAATAGAGTTTCGATAGCACTTGCCATTGCAGGTTGTTTGAGAATATTCAGTTTAGTTTACTTGGGCCAATGCTTACTTGAGATAGGATTGTGATGTCTTGATTATCATCGATATTCATAGAAGTATAAATAAATAAAAAGAAAAGAAAAGATTTGTTCAATTGTCACGTACACTGTAATAGCTGAAGGCCATTGCTCAATTCTCTGACCTTTGAATACAGTTCCGATAGCACTTCCATTGCAGGTTGTTTGAAAATATTCAGTTTAGTTTATTTGGCCCAATATGCTTACTTGAGACAGGATTATGATATCTTGATTATCACCAATATTCACAGAAGAAAAATGAAGAAATTAAAGAAGAGATGATGCAGGGTAAAACATTACCCTTCCTTGTGAAAGTCACATTTAAAGCACTGAGATTAAATGTTGTTTGTGTTTAAGTGATAAATTCATTGTTTGAAGTTGGTTTAGTTTGAACCAATTGATGTTGGCCTGTCATACTCACTGGTATTGGTGGTAAAACATCCATGTGACATCAAATTAACCCTTTTATCTCTGGCAACTGGGCCTAACATGTGGCTAATTCTATGGGGATTTTTTCACAAGAATGAGGCATGGGGTTAAAGATCCAGTACCTAGCATGGGGAGAGGAGGTTGGCCCGATTGAATCCATCTTTATTCGCTGCCCACTGGGGTACGTTTGAAAACCACGAATAATGCAGGCCTGCTAGAAAAGGAAATTTCCTGTCAGAGAATATGTGTATTGACATGTACACTCATCGGTAATGTTCGACTCCAGTGTAGATGCTTCAGCTGTATGTGTACTCACGCTTTGATAGAGATCAGTGATAAAGCTGTGCACAATTTATTACGGGGATTTCCAAATATGTCCAAGTCGGACCAGCCTCCCTATTGCATGGTTTGTCCCATGACGCCAGGGCTTCTTTAGACGGCACACTGCTCCTTTCTGATTTGATCAGACAGATTTAATGTCACATCTACATGTACATGTACATACAATGGCTATGAATTGAAGCGTCCTGACCATTGGCACAGACCATGTGAGGGATACATCCCAGCTTGAATTAGTTATCACGTCGGAGGTTATGGGGGGGGGGGGGGTGGGGGGAGCGTTGGGGAAATAGAATGGAATTGATGTTACAGCAGTAGGATGAACTCGACATCTGGAGTTTGTAATGTCCCAATTCAAGCTTCAGAGCATTTTGTTTTTTGTTTCTCCCCCTCTTCAACATGACAGAGGACTGAGGAATGTTAACACAGGGCTGCCAACACTGGAAACTAGTTGAGAGTGAGACTCCCATAGGCCAATGCTATAATTTAGGAGTCAAAATGAGTGAGATCAATAGAAATGCATGCAAATGAAATTACCGAGTGAGAAAGGACCAAAATGAGTGAGTCTCACACTCAATGCGTGAGAGTTGGCAGCCCTGTTAACAGTGTCAGAGTTTTCTCGTCCTGTACATGATTGACATTAAAGTGCTGCCAGATACCTCCACCTCTATAACCCTTTGTGTGCTTTGAGTGCTGACTGGTACAGAAAAGCCCATAGTGTTGTACACACTGTCCAAAGTCCTTGGCACAGAAAGGGTTAAACACAACAACAACAACAACAACAACAAGTCTACATTGTATCTTTTTGCACTTGTAACATGGGAGGATGATTTCATACATCCTTCCAGATAATTGTGTCGTGACACAGTAAGATATGAACAGTGGTCCACAGAATCATGTTTTATCACAGAAATTGCAATCTTGCCACCTATATCTTCTTTTTGTTGTTTTTTTTTCCTTCTTTTTTTTTTGGGGGGGGGGGTAGACTGTGCTTTACCTTGTTGGAGCACAGTCAAAATATGAGGTGTTATGCAGCAGTGTCTGCAATGAATTTGTGTGCAATGTAAGAGAGGCTTTAGCAGGGGTTTGTAATAATTAATATGATGAATCAAATGTACATTTATTTGTCTATCTCACTGTCTGTCTCTACCCATCAATCTTTATCTTTGTGTCCATCACACACACCCACACACACACACACACTTTTTCTCCCTCTGTCTGTCTTTCTCTCTCTCTCTCTCTCTCTCTCCCTCAATCGTGTTTACCACTTCTGATTTGTGGTAGTATTTCAAAGAGCAGGAAGTAGATTTCTCGGGCCTCTCGCACCTCGGTAGAGAAAGAAGCTGTGGTATGGCCGAAACGTGAACTGATTTGGGGGTAGCCGGGATTCAAGAACACTTTGATGAATGACTGTCTATCTTGGATCAAGGCAAGCTGGATGCCTTCTCTCTCTCTGCATTAGGTGGTGATGATTACCGACCAGTAGAGGGTGAAAATCAGTCCGTGCAGGAGGCTAATCAATTCCGCGGGTCGGAAGGATTATTAAAGGGCAATTCATCGCTAGCAGTGGTGATTAACTTTTCTCCCGGCACAGATTCGAAAGAGGACTGATTGGCCTGGCTTTGTTTGTAAACAGCAGCTTCCAGATAACATTTAATCTGAGTGGATACTCTGGTTCCTAAACATACTGGTCATTCATCATAATCAATGAGTTACAGAGTTTTTAGTTCATTGTTATTGAGTGCTCGCTGAACATAGAATGTGACTGCCGTGATATGAATTCCAAAGTGACATTTTCTTCAGCATTTTGATATGATTTCATGAAAGGTAAACAAAATGCACTGCATACCAGTATCAACCGTGATATTCCAGTATCAACCCAAGTATCTTCAACCAGTTTAATAAGAAGCATAACATATCAAGTTATAAGTGACATTTATAAATTTTATACCAGAGTAGTTCCTAAGTACATTTGTATACTGCGTTGCAGAGGCAGTGATAGTGTTTGAATTTGATAGTACAAATATACTTTGCCTTGCAAGTTTCTCTTTAAACTATGGGCAGAGGTGACTCCAAAAGAACTATTCACTGAGGGGTGCAGCTAAGCTTATGTACATGTACATTGTATATTACATATTTATACATTACACATGAAATTGCTGTGATTTTACAGGTTGTAGTTTATTACAGAGCTATTACAGTTGTCATATGACATTTTACCCAGACGGAGGGATTCCACAAGGTTTCTTTCAAAGAGAATTTTCAATAGATTCATTTTGACAAAAAATAATAATAATTACTCATGAGATGTGATGTTGATGACAGAGTGTGATTGACATGTCAATATTGCGACCATTGCAATGTGATTATGACTGAATGGTGTGTTATTTAGAGTTTGTAAACATGCATTTGCCAAAAGAGGAAACCTGCCATCTCAAGCTCTCGGTTGCACCAGCATTGCTTCAAATTTATTATTCAAAGATATTCACTTGCAGCGAGAATGCCCGTCATGTGAAGTTAAAAGTAAGGGTAGTTGCCTGTATAAAGGCTTTTTCAATAGGCAAGGTTTTTAATCTGCATGATAGATGAGGCAGGTTGATAAGCCTTTATGTAACGACTAATGTGATTTATTCTCTTGCACAGGAGCATAGAAGTCTTAAGAACTGTGTGGTCTCAGCTCTAGGCTCCTTATCATGTTTTTCCCTCACACTAGAAATTAAGTCTGGAGATAGGACTGTGATGTTTTTCAAACTTATATCACACGTCATTTAATTAGATCACAAAATTAAATCTTTGCATCTAGACTGTATTAATATTGTTCAATTTGGAGAATGTTTTCACATCTAATGTAGGGATTTGATTTTGTGTCTTAAGATTGAAAGTTGGCTTGATGAATCAGAACTTAGAAAACACAATATTTACACAAGTATGCATTGGCTCTGGTTACTTCATCTGGAGCTGTGCCACGAATCTGAAACCTGGGCAAACTTATATAGGTGTTATAGCAGAAATTTTGAAAGTGGATGGAATGTTTGCACACAAATGTTGGCATATGAAAAATAAACAAACCTGTTTTCCTACTTTGTTTTGATTTGCATGGTATTTTTTTTTTAACATTTACATTATCTCAATAGAAACCATACATTCTTGAATACACCTCAAGTCCTCAGTGTATAGTGCATGTAGATTCTTTTTATTGCTTAAATTCCTTTTCCTTGTTATTTGTTCTGAAGAAACAACAAATAAGATTAATAAATAAATAAATAAATGAAATAAAATGAAATTGAAACTAAAACCAGATATGGAATAATGTAGGAAACCTTGACTCACTCTGAAGAAGTCATATTCTCTTTCACAGGACTTTGCTTCCAGGAAACTTGGGGAGAGTATAGTTATTCAGTGATTATATTTTTTGCTTATTGAATTTACTTTGCGAGTCTAGTGATATGCCAGTACATGCATTTTATTCTTAATCCAAGTGGATATTCTTTTGATGCCTTTGTCCCACAGAGTACCAGAGGCATTATTCATTCATGAATGCTACCATAGCTATGGATTGTTTATGGACATCTGTTTGTGATTTCATCCCATGAAATAAAGCAAATTGAGTTCAAAATTAACTTTGGAAAACGTTCATTTGAAAAAAGTAATTTGATTTCAATTGTTCACCAAATGTGCATATTTCCAGTTTTGCTCTCTACATTTACATGGCAAAAAAAAGAAGAAAAAGAAATGCTGTCCAATAACAAAGATTATGTTGCATGTGTATTAGAATGCCATTGAGTCTGACGATACTCAATTTACTTTGATACATATTCTTGTCAAAACTCATATTGATAGGCATGTACATGTATTATAAACATTCTAACTGGAGAATAGATTGTATATGGTGATTAGGAAATGTGCTTCACATACTATAGAATCTTGGACAAGTTTCGGTGAATAGTGCATTCCCATGTGAGTCTGCGATTTGAAGAATTTTTCTCAGTGTATTAGTAACGGGAGGATCAAACAACGGCATCTGAGTACTAACAGAAGTACATAGATGGAGCACTGAGCTATGCCATCAGACTTGCAAACAGATATCACTTTGGCATAACACCACTTTGCGGTTTTCATCGAATGGACCACTAACAATTTATGGCTCATCTCCTTCATGCTCAGTGAACCACAATATTGGATGCAAAAGTGCATTTGTTGCCAGGTCTGACCTTCATGTTACATCCCTAGTGTCCTTTTGATATCATGCTTTATTCAGAGAGATAATGACTCAATTTTATCTTAATTTGGCTGATATTCAAATTACTGTACAGATGCATGATATAACAGGATAGTAATAATCTATACAAGCAAAATTATGAAGACTTTCTGATGCCATGTCAGTTGTAGTGATATTATTAATCACTTAGAGGAACTGGTATGGTCTTTTAGCATCTGCCAAAAATAGTGTTTTAGTTTAATTCGATTGCCAATATTGTGGTCGATATTGCATTTTCCTTGTCTAAAACTTACTTGCATGCTTGTTTATATTACATTTCAATAGCTAGTACAATTGTAGGTATTGTGGAGTTTTGCTGAAGATTTGCGATCTATTTTCCCAAACTTTTTGGAAAATTTCAAGCTTCTCTTTTGATCAGACGATTATATGATAGTAAGAACATCAGGACTGGACAAGATAGTTGCCAAGGAGCCTCATTTTGATTATCCATGAGGTGATATGTTCCTTGAAGACAGATTTCATGAGATGTATACTTCTCATCTCGAGTGTGTGCTTTGTTACTTTCTTCACTTCCACACCTTGTACAAACAGGATCCCATGACACACTTATGATTAACACACACGAACAAACATTTAGAACAGAATGTTTAGAGAATGTCTCATCAAAGTATTCACCTTTCCAGATGTTATGCTCTGGCATGGCTCTTAAGGCTGCGTTATCCCGAGCACGTAGTTCATTTCCATATTGAGCTTCAGTACCGTCATGTTTTGTAGGCTGATGCTTTGAAAGAGGGACCAGTTGGTGTCAAATGTTGTGTGTCAGTATGCCCTCCCATCTGGAAAGTGTTGAAGTGCTCTGGCCCTGCGAAAGGATTTAGTTGTATATAGCTATGTGGGCAACATTTAGATGGATAGAGGGAGGCAGGTCCTAGGTGACCCATTTGCCCAGAAAGCTCAAACCCTAATTCTTCAACAAGATGTGGGGCAAGGACTGGGTAACACAGTCTGCATCAGTTAGCAATCCATCATGTACGCGGGGAAATCTGCTCCAGAAATTATTGACTTGTTGTTAAGTACATGTAGGCAGACTTTCACTCCCTAATCTTGTTTGAGACAGATTGCATGAAACTGTTTCATTTCAGTAAATCTGTGAAAACTAGAAAGAAACTTATCAAAATTTTCCAATTATTACAGGAACTTCAATCCTCTGAAATGTATTGCCAATAGATGAATCTCATAACTAATAACATTACATCTGTATGTGATATAAGCTTTGAAAATTCTGCAGTCAAAGCAATCAATTCTTCAAATGGTCAAATTATTATTTTTTTTTACTTTACCTTTTAAAAGAGTTTTGGTGTTTTAAAAATAAAAGATAATTACAATAATAAAGTGCAGCACCAAACTACCATAAAGAACTGTGGGTTGTTGGACTCTGTGGGTTCAGCCTGGTATGCTGTCAAAGCAGAAAAACAAGTCTTATTGTATATGTATAATTCTGTTTCTGAAACACTTTCTCATCAGGTTGAGGATGGTAGAATGTTCAGAGTCTGAGATGAGTCTGAGATGAATCTTCCCACCCAACATGACCTGCAAATGGTATTCTAAACAACGGCTGTGTTGCATACTTTAATACATGACCTGTCAATCAAACGTGCAGCTTTCTTAACATGTGTATGCAGGAGTACATGTACTTGCTTGTATGCATTATGGATACCTGCTGGTCCCACAGACAGGTCAGACCAGTAGAAAAAAAAACTAGAGATTGTAATTTGTCATTACTGACAAATTAAGGTGATCCGATTTTTTTTATCAATGATTCGAGTCCTGATCACAATACGCATGATCATACAGGTTTCATCTGTGTTTAGAGACATTGGCCGTGTGATGTTTGGACTCTCATTTAGAAAAGGGAGTCATATCTGCCATCCTTGGTACAAAATTCTGTATACACTAGATAACGAAGATACAGCAACAAAAACATATGACCTTTGACCCACCTTTACACTCCCAAGATGGAACCTGAGGAAAAAGTGGTTAATTTGTAAAATGATTCTTGCGACATCGTCTATAAGTGTGCAAAATATTGGAAAGATAGGACAGGTATTCACCAAGATACATGATGAAACAGTTATGACCTTTGACCCTTATTTACATACCCAAGATGGCGTCTGATCAAGAAGTCGTTAGTTTATGAAATAATGTAGGTGACATGAACTAAACATGTGCAAAATATGGTGGTGATAGAGCATGCTTTTCTTGAGTTTTTGCAAAGAAAGTTGCGCAAAGAAAGAAATATTTCAATACATCGTTGATGAGCTTTAATTTCAACCAAGTATTTGGACGTGATACCGACATCGTGTGAAAAAACAAAGGGCACTCATATGATAGGACAAAGTCTCAGCTACAACATATTAAAATCTGGGAGAACTTCAACGTAGGATAAGTGAGATAGTGCTCGATAAAGACAGTCATGTTAATTTTCATTTCAAGAAAAACTGCACTCCTATAGAGATAACTCGCAAATGGGTCAAATTTGACAAGGTTACTTTCAATCTATTCTTACGAGGTGAAGACTTCATCCAGCGAAATACTTGACTGAATAAAACTGATAGAGCATTAAATAAGCTACAGCATACTGAAATCTGGGTGAAAATTGGCCAAGGATAAGTGAGATACGCTCGAGTAAACTTGAAATTTGATGACGTCATTTTGAAAATTTACTTTTTTTACTTTATTAAGAAATTTGATATCTTTTAATCAGTTTTTCAGCATTGCCAACCCATGACATGACATGTTCAACTCATCAGCTTTCAAAATATGTCAAGAAAATGGGGGGTCACCGTCCATCCTGACGAGTAAAATCGGATTGAAAATTGGCGGTTTTTTGGCATAGTTGCACTGTATATCGCCATTGACGCGTGCGCGGAATTTCAACTTTGACGGGCCCGTATGACGTCATGTTGAGTCGGATTGACTTGAAACTTGGTAGAAATATTCCTTGACATTTCAGACATCCGATCAAAGTGAAAAAAACGGGAAATTTCTACTACATATGAGCTGTGCCTGCGTATATGCGCGCGCGCGTACGCGTCCGTCCGATTTTTTCAATTTTTCAAAAAATGCTCGAAATGGTCTGAAACGTGTGCAAAAAAATTTTGAGCTCGATTGGAGCATACAAATATTTCAACGCGCGCGTACGCGCACGTTTTAAGGATAAAGATGAATTTTGAGAATATGAGTATAATGCACTTGATTTGAACTATATGTGACGTAAATTTCATTGAAAAATTCAATTCCATTAATGAGATAGGAATGAAAATGTGTTTTCATATAATGACGTCATAGTGACGTCACGGTCGACTGATCACACTGATTTTACTAGATTTGTCGTCTTTGGGACACGATACATATATGGTATAAGTTTGACATTGATAGGCAGAGGACTTTCTGAGCTAACCTCTGCACAACTTTTGAGGAGAAAGAAATAAAGAAGACTAAAGAAAGAATCCGTACAGATACAATAGGTGATCCGAGAGGATACTCGGATCACCTAAAAATGGGTCAGTGTGCAGCCCTGCATACAGTGTATCTGAAGAATGTGTCAACAGAAGTAAATGAAATGTAAGCCAAGTTCGGCCTTCACTCTGTTTTTTTAGGTGATCCGAGTATCCTTCGGATCACCTTCTGTATCTGTACTGATTCTTTCTTTATTTCTCCTCAAAAGTTGTGCAGAGGTTAGCTCAGAAAGTGCATTGCCTATCAATGTCAAACCTATACCATATATGTATCGTGTCGCAAAGACGACAGCGCAAGTAAAATCATAGTGATCAGTCGACCGTGACGTCACTATGACGTCATTATATGAAAACACATTTTCATGCATATCTCATTAATGGAATAGAATATTTCAATGAAATTTACGTCAAATATATTTCAAGTCAAGTGGATTCTACTCATATTCTCAAAATTCATTTTTATTTCAAAACGCGCGCGTATGCGCGCATTGAAATATTTGTATGCTCAAATCGAGCTCAAATTTTTTTTGCACACGTTTCAGACCATTTGGAGCATTTTTTGAAAAATTGAAAAAATTGGACGGACGCGTACGCGCGCGCACATATTCGCACGCACAGCTAATATGAAATGGAAATTTTCAATTTTTAGCTCACCTGAGCCAAAGGCTCAAGTGAGCTATTGCGATCGCCCTTCGTCCGGCGTCCGTCGTGCGTCGTGCGTCGTGCGTCGTCCGTCGTCCGTCGTCCGTCGTCCGTCGTGCGTAAACTTTTTACATTTTCATCTTCTTCTTGAAAACCCCAAGACCGATTTTCATCAAACTTGGCAGGTAGCATCCCTAGGGGGTTAGGAACTCAATTTGTTAAAATGGGCACCATGCCCCACCCAGGGGGCCCCCAGGGGGGCCCAAACCCCCCAAAATTAAGGAATCTGTAAAAATCTTCTTCTCTAGAACCAGAAGTGATAGAGCTAAGTTAATACTATGAGTTAGTACATTGATGACTATAGTTTCAAGTTTGTTCATGGCAGAATCAGGGGTGCCCCCCTTGGGACCCAGGGGAGGGGGGTGGGGAAGGGTTCTAATGGGGCCTAAATTGTACATTTTCATCTTCTTCTTGAGAACCCCATGACCCATTTTCACCAAACTCGGCAGGTAGCATCCCTAGGGGGTTAGGAACTCAATTTGTTAGAATGGGCACCATGCCCCACCCAGGGGGCCCCCAGGGGGCCCAAACCCCCCAAAATTAAGGAATCCGCAAAAATCTTCTTCTCTAGAACCAGAAGTGATAGAGCTAAGTTAATACTATGAGTTAGTACATTGATGACTGTAGTTTCAAGTTTGTTCATGGCAGAATCAGGGGTGCCCCCCTTGGGACCCAGGGGAGGGGTTGAGGAGGGGTCCTTATGGGGCCTAAATTGTACATTTTTATCTTCTTCTTGAGAACCCCATGACCCATTTTCACCAAACTTGGCAGGTAGCATCCCTAGGGGGTTAGGATCTCAATTTGTTAAAATGGGCACCATGCCCCACCCAGGGGGCCCCCAGGGGTCCCAAACCCCCCAAATGAAGGAATCTTTATAAATCTTCTCTAGAATCAGAAGTTATAGAGCTGAGATAATACTATGAGTGAGTGCATTAATGACTGTAGTTTCAAGTTTGTTCATAGGAGATCCAGGGGTGCCCCTCTTGGGTGGGGGGGGGGGGTGGTTGGAAGGGTCCAAATGGGGGCCTGAATTGTACATTTTCATCTTCCTCCTGAAAACCTCATGATGGATTTTTGTCAAACTTGGCAGGTAGCATCCCTAGGGGGTCAGGATCTCAATTTATCAAAATGGGCACCATGCCCCACCCAGAGGGCCCCGGGGGCCCCAATCCCCCCAAATTAAGGAATCTTAAAAAAATTGGGCCCTTATTGTACATTTTCATCTTCTACTTGAGAATGCCTGGTCAAATTTTGGTAGAGCTGTGAATAAGATTAGTGACTGCGTGAAAGGTGAACTTGCGATACTCAGGTGAGCGCTAGACCCGCGGGTCTCTTGTTTCACACGGATCGGATGTCCGAAATGTCAAGGAATATTTCTACCAAGTTTCAAGTCAATCCGACACAATATGACGTCATACGGGCCCGTCAAATTTGAAATTCCGCGCGCGCGTCAATGGCGATATACAGTGCAGCTATGCCAAAAAACCGCTAATTTTAAATCCGATTTTACTCGTCAGGATGGACGGTGACCCCCCATTTTCTTTACATATTCTCAAAGCTGATGAGTTGTACATGTCATTTCATGGGCTGACTATGCTGACAAAATGATTAAAAGATATCAAATTTCTTAATAAAGTAAAAAAAGTAAATTTTCAAAATGACGTCATCAATTTTCAAGTTTACTCGAGCGTATCTCACTTATCCTTTGCCAATTTTCACCCAAATTTCAATATGTTGTAGCTTATGAAATGTTCTTTCATAAATGTAATTACACAATTTTGATTAGATGACGACATCACCTCGAAAAAATGGATTGACGGTAACCTTGTCAAATTTGACCAGTTTACGTGTAATCTCTATGGGAGTGCAATTTTTATGGAAATGAAAATTGACATAACTATCTTTATCGAGCACTAGCTCACTTATGCTTCGGTGAATTTCTCTAAGATTTTAATATGTTGTAGCTGAGACGTAGGGCTATCGTAAGTGTGCCCTTTGTTTTTTCATACATTGTCGGGATCACGTGAAAAAACTTGGTTGAAATTAAAGCTTATCTTCGATGTATTGAAATGTTTCTTTCTTTCTGCAATTTTCTGTGCAATAACTCAAGAAAAACATACCCTATCACCACCATATTTTGCATATGTTTAGTTCATGTCACGAAAATTATTTCACAAAATAACAACTACTTGATCAGACGCCATCTTGGGTATGTAAATTAGGGTCAAAGGTCATAAATGTTTGATCCTGTATCTTGGTAAATATATGTCCTATCTTTTTCATATTTTGCACGCGTAAAGACCATGTTACAACAATCATTTCACAAAATAACCATTAATTGCTCAGATGCCATCTTGGGTGTGCAAAGTGGGGTCAAAGGTCATATGTACTTCTTTCTCAATCTTCGCTATTACGTGTTATCTCTATGGGAGGGAGTTTTTCTAGATGTGAAAATTGACATGACTATCTTTATCAAGCACTATCTCACTTTATGCTTTGGTGAATTTCTCCTAGATTTTAATATGTTGTAGCTGAGACTTTGTGCTATCATATAAGTGCCCTTTGTTTTTTCACACGATGTCGGTATCACGTCAAAATACTTGGTTGAAATTAAAGCTCATCAACGATGTTTTGAAATATTTCTTTCTTTGCGCAACTTTCTTTGCAAAAACTCAAGAAAAACATACCCTATCACCACCAAATTTTGCACATGTTTAGTTCATGTCACGAACATTATTTCATAAAATTACAACTACTTGATCAGACGCCATCTTGGGTATGTAAATTAGGGTCAAAGGTCATAAATGTTTCATTTTGTATCTTGGTAAATACATGTCTTTTCTTTCCCATATTTTGCACACACAAAGACCATATAACAAGGATCATTTCACAAAGTGGGGTCAAAGGTCATGTGTACTTCTTTCTTTATCTTCGTTATGACGTGTTATCTCTATGGGAGGGGATTTTTCTAGATGTGAAAATTGACATGTTTGCCTATATCGAGCACTAGCTCACTTACCCTTCGGTGAATTTCTCCCAGATTGTGTTATGTTGTAGCTGAGACTTTGCGCTGTCGTAAGTGTGCCCTTAGTTTTTTCATACAACGTCGAAATCACATCGAAAATCTGGGTTGAAAGTAAAGCTTATCTTCGATGTATTGAGATATTTCTTTCTTTCTGCAACTTTGTTTGCAATAAATCAAGAAAAACAGCTCCTACCACCCCCATACTTAGCACATGTTTAGTTCATGTCACGTACATTATTTCACAAAATAACAACTGCTTGATCAGACAACATCTTGGGTATGTAAATTAGGGTCAAAGGTCATAAATGTTTCATCTTGTATATTGGCGAATACCTATCCTATCTTTCCCATATTTTGCACACGTATGGACGATGTCGCAAGAATCATTTCACAAAATAACCACTTTTTCTTCAGATGCCATCTTGGGAGTGTAAAGGTGGGTCAAAGGTCATATGTATCTGTTGCTGTATCTTCGTTATCTAGTGTATACAGAATTTGGTACCAAAGATGGCAGATATGACTCCCTTTTCTAAATGAGAATCCAAACATCACACGGCCAACGTCTGTAAACAGAGATGAAACCTGTATGGTCATGCTTATTGCGATCAGGACTCGAATCATTGATTAAAAAAAATCGGATCACCTTAATTTGTCAGTAATGACAAATTACAATCTCTAGTTTTTTTTAATAGAGGTGAAACACTTTAGATTATTATCATACATACCCATAATCCAAAACTTGATTGGGAAATTCCCCAGACAATGACTAACCAAATGCATTTGAGAAGTGTGTGGATGATCCAATAGTGAGTGTTCAAATTTGCAACTTTACAACTTTGTCCACTCTTTAAAGTCCCAATATTCATATTTTAACACAGTTCGTATCTCAGACAAGGCTAGTATTAGTGGGGGGTTTTGTCATTCATAACCATAAACCACTTTAAAACAAATGCTGAAGTGTTGCTGAATATGGAATTATGAGAGTCAAAGATTGTGTGTTTTTACAAAAATTATCAAAAACTTTGCCCAAAATGGGTTTTTTGAAGAAAAGAATGCCTAAATGCACTTCAGTTGTATCAAAATACCACTCAAATGAAAGAGCTTGACAAGTTCTAACATTTGATGCTAAATTTGTCCGTGTAGCTCATATCTTTTTAAAATTATTGCAGATTTAGGATTTTTAGGAAAAGTAACATTTTTCACAGAATTGCCCGTTTTTTGTATTCTTATTCAGTGTAATTCAAAATGTGTGAAGTATATGTGGGTTGAAAGATGTTTCAGATGTACAGATATCCCGAAGTGCAATTCCAATTACAATGCGGCAAACACTTGATCATACAAACTCTTCAGCACCAAACTTCTCTATCAAGACCTGTACTCTGTGTGCTGGAGATTATTTCCTCCCAGTCCCCTCCCCCTTCCCCCTCCCCCTTCCCCCTCCCCCTTCCCTCCTCCCCCTTTCTCCCCTGGAGGCATCTGTCTGTCACTCCCAGAGGTAATTGGACGATATGTTCATGGACCAATAGGGGGTCAATGTAGCAGTCTCTTTGTGATGGTGCAGCAGTAATGAGATATTTATACATGTAGGAGATTATTATTTTGTTTTGATATCCAGCTCATTATTTCCGGCAGTGTTTAGCGGCATACCCTTTGTTTGGATTACTCTTGAAGTTTGACATATATCTCATTTTGTTCCGATATTAAGAAGTAGATTACATCTAACGGTATGTGTTGTAGTTCACTTGTGTGAATAGCTACAATGTACAGTACAATATTATACATGCACTGTTTGGGCATATGAAGAGTCACAATTTGAGCTGAGTAGTAGGCGTATGTAGTACCTGATTTTTTTTTCTTTGCTTTGTAGTACATTGTAGTTGTTGTTACTGGTAGTTTCAAGTCTGTCTTTACAGCATACAGTAGATATGTTTTATCTGTGTTACAGTGCTCACTGAGAGGTGAGAGAGGTGTTTTACACCATCTTCCGGTACCCAAGTTGTAGCAGAGTATGTACAAAACTGATTTTGTTTCAGTATGCAAATAAGTTTTGTCTGTGGCATCATAATTCACCTCCAACGCAGCGGGTAAACAGCTGATGAGGCAGGGGTTGTCCTGCTAGGGAAGCATTTAGGAGCCCAAAGGAATGAGAACTCATCCCATGCGCATGTATGCCAAAAATATGAAATGGAAGATTCAAATAAAATCATGCTGTGAATTTGTGAAAGGTTTCACATAACCTTTAATCATGAGATTTATTCGGCTCTTTTTCTATTACTGATTTCTTCCTCTTTGTGTGCATTTTTAGTAAAGTCAGTATTTTTGCCATTAGCATACAATTGCATTCATTGTACTTCATAAAATGCAGTGAATGGTGTTTACAAAAGCTTGTTTGGTGAGTCTTGTTTCATGTTGGTGAGTCTTGTTTCTTGTTGTTTTGAGAAGATGTGAAAACAGAAGGAAGAAACACAGTAATGAGGAAATGTATGTGCACAGTGACAAATTATAGTTCTGTCAACAAAGGCACATACATTGTAGACATACATATTACTGTAGATAAACATTCCAGGAAACCCTCCTCAGAAGCATCCAGGAAGATTGTCCAGATTAAATGTGCATGAGCTGGTATAATCATTATGTTGGCGTGGTATCTTCACCAAAGGGGGTAGATTTAGGGTTGTACATTCCTGCCTAATAGACTGTTTGGCAGCCTAGAAAATGTTAATGATCTGTCTAATGACTTTACACTGTAGTAGCCGTGTATCGATAGAAGTGAAATGTCTGGAGTCAAGTTGTACATGTCTTTGCTATGGCCAATTACTTTCATCCCGGTCATATTCTATTACAGACGAAGGTACCCATGCACAAAAGGGGGGGGGGGGGGGATGTGAAAGATTAGTCTAGGTTTCAAGACCCACTAATTGTGTTCTCGACGTTGTCTGGATGCTACCCCCAATGTTCCGCCCTGTACAGGATCAAAAGTCACCACCATGTTTAATATATTTTTTGTTCTAAGATACCGTCCACATTTCTTGATGGATTTTCTTCAAAACTCAAATGAACTTAATATTTTATGCATCATGGCGAAACTTAGACCCATCGGCCCGAATTCACGAAGGTGGTACAATTGAAACCATTGAAGTGATTTCGTTACAAAGTGTTAACATTTCATTGACGAAATGACTGATTCCGTGACGAAATAGGCCATGCGACACTTGGCGCCCCATAAAAAATTGTGGTCTTTGTCCATGGTTTAAAGGGTGTGTACAGTTCTGGTTGAGGTTAAGATTAAGCTCTTAAAGGGGATGGCTAGTAACTGATCAGTGGGAATCAGTGGGAATGCTGGAGGATGATTGTTCCAATCCTTGTGGGGTTCATTTAAGAGTACATTATATATCTATTCTTGTGTGAAAATTATTTGCTTCAGAATGGTCTCATATTCAAGTAGTGTGCAGTTTAATGTTTCCAGGTAAGCGTCCCTGGTCAGTGACGGGGCATTAATCTGCACATTACTTGAATATGAGACCGTTCTGAAGCAAATAGTTTTCACACAGCAGTAGATATATAATGTACTCTTAAATGAATCCCACAAGGATTGGAACAATCATCCCTCAGCATTCCCACTGATTCACACTGATTGGTTACTAGCCATCCCCTTTAACGTTTTGCGAGATATTCAGAACTCACTCTATGAGACGTCAAAGAGCATGTTATTCTAAGGGGCATCAAAAGTTTATTTGAAGAAAATCGGTTTTGAAATGGCTGAGATAATATCCAAAAACAAGGCGAAACAAAGAGATCCTAATAAGAGATGTGGCCTGTTGCCTTTTATTATTATCACTTTTTTAGATATCTCAGCCATTTGAAAACCAATTTTCATCAAATAAATGTTAAATCCTTCTTAAAATTACATGCTCTTTCTTATTTCATAAGAGGTTTCTCATTATCTCACTTAGGAATGATCAAAACATGAATCCCCACCTCAACCAGTACTGTACAGTCCCTTTAAACCATGGTTTCAATTGTACCATCTTCGTGAGATTCGGGCCGATGGGTCTAAGTTTCGCCATGAGATCAGATGTTTATCAGAGTCAAATCAGGTTTATTTACTGTATGGCAGATATTTCGCAACATCGTGAGGGATACACTGTTTCCATTGTGTCACAATGCACATTTCCAGTTTGAAACAGAAAGCAGTAACTGGGGGAAAAATATAACTAATTTGGGAAGAAAGGAGTGTTTGCAGAAATTCATTTCTGTGGAATACTGTTGACTCTGGAGGCTACAAAGTGTTCTCAGCTTGTCAGAAATGGATAGGGGTTGAAGTCTACATAATGTTTGCCCAAAGCTTCAGTTTACCTCATGGAAGCATTCAGACACAGGAGTTATTGGTTTTTGTATCGCGGTGCAAGAATCTATTTTATAATTTTACCATTGTTCACACATGCCAGTGATATTCATGTGGCTGCAAATGAAATGGTTTGAATCTCCAGACTGCGCATGCCTAAACAATGATGGGAGTTTGACCCTGTTCACCTGAGTGTGCGGACCTTGTGTAGCAACTTTGCATTGCTGGATTTTTTCAAAAATCTATTGTCTCTAAGCAGGCCTTTCACACATGATTTGGCACGCCGTACACCGGGGTACTGTTGTAACCCGGAGTACCGCATTGTATAGCGCCATCTCATGCCCATTATTTATAATGCGTATCCGAATTCAGATACAGTACGCCGATTCCGAATTCGGATACGGCAAAGTCGTCGCAATGAACTAGCACCATAGGTGTTTTTCGAAGTAATTTCTAGCACCCAGATGTTTTATGCTTTCTTAATAAAAACACACTTGATCATTCATTCACTCAATGCAAGAACATTAGTGAATCAAATTGACACTGTCTTGGATAATAAACAGAATTTACTTTCCAATCTCATTCAAATTTAACATAATTTAAAATCAGTCCTAACAATAATATGTACAATAATATCAAACAGTTAAGATTATAACAGAGCAGAAAATAATTATCAGTTGCATGCATTAATTGTTGCATAATCACAAATAAGAAAACATTTTTGTGCATAATAATACTAAAAAATATTTTGACACATTTTTTGGTAAGCCAGGGTTTAGCGCTGGAAAAAAACAAACATTAATTCAACAAAATGGCGAATTTTCATTTGGTACCCCAGGGTACCAAATATTGCATCACATGCCATGCAGGGCAAAATATCTCAAGAGTTCCACAAAAAAAAATAATAATCAAGCTGGATCAATTTTTGCATAGCATTGCCTATTGTGTGAGAGAGTTAATGATTCTATTGTGTCCACTCGCGAGAATTCAGGGTTTGTTTGTTTTTTTATTTTGATGCAGAAATCAATTTTAAAAAACATCATTTTCTTTGTGTGTGAATGGGGCCTCTCACACTTCATCAAGGAGAAATGATGGTGCAGCATTGCATTTCACCCTGTGCAAACCCTCGTAACTGGCTACTTGCTTCTTCAAACGTGATTCACTGCATTTTTAATTCCTTTTAGTGTCTTCCAGGTGCATGGGTGATGAGAGGAATGCTTTTCCTAGGTCACTGCATTCCAAGTCACTAGAATATCTGATCTATTTCCCCCGAGTCATCAATTTAAGTGGTTAATTAACATTTTATGTGCTTCAAGATCCTCACATCACTGGACAAATCTCAGCTGACGTCTTAATAGTGCAATGAGACACCATGTCTAACACTGTCTTGTACGATATAATGATAGAGTAAAGATCAGACAGACAGATCAGTAGAAGGTTAGAGGTTCCAGGAAAGTAGGACACACAATGTGCAAGTTATGGGACCCTTGCCTTACTATTTCAGACATCTTTACAAAATACTGATATATTAGTTGCATTGAAATATATGCTAATTGGAGTCATAGGTGTTGATGTCACTACCTTACCAGTTTTGCATTTGACCTGCACTAATTTTCACTTTTGCCATATGAATGAAAACACAATCGTCTCTTGTATTAACTATTGTTATTTTGTAATGATTTAACAATGATAACTTTGATGGGATAAGGGGTAGAGTTACCACAAAATTATATAAACTAATGACACAATTTGTTTGAAATATTTGTGTGTGTGTGTGTGTGTGTGTGTGTATGTGTGTATGGGTGTGTGTGAAGGGGAGAGCTATGTGGTGAGGACATCAGCATCTGATCTAATTTGCATATAAGACATGTACAAACTTGTATGTGCTTATAGATACCTAATTTTATAGTTTTGGAGAAAATGTGCTAAACTTTGTAACCATTTCACTGCATACCTGTGTGATTTCAATGAAGCTGAACATCATTTCATTCGTTTGAATTTTGTCTATATAAATGTAGTGAACTCATCTTTGCATTGAGTGGATTTGAGCATAGACAGAGTTAGTCACTACATGCAAGAATGGAGTATTCATTGCATTGTCATTGTATAATTCATATTATTGGCATTCTTCTCTTTGTTTAATACAATGCCCTTGTCATTATTCACTGCTCACATTGTAATAAGTAGAGAAACATCCATATACTTAATTGTAATAAAGCTGGTATAAACAAACTAACAGATGAGTATTAGGCAACTATACTTACTTTGTACTTGTATATCTCTAGTGTGTAGTAAACATGTAATAGTATCATGAAATGCCATCATTCTTTTGTGACTGTAATTAATATATAAATGATTGGCAGGTTATTATACATGTACTCTCATTCATATTCCAATCCAGAGTAAGTAATGATTCTTATCAAAAGTTTGATAAAGATCAATACTGTTACTGTTTGCCATCACAGATACAATTATTGAAGTACCCATGATGGACACAAAGGAATTGTTGAATTGATAGTTTAATACATTTAGTTCTCTTCATTTTACTTTGTCTGAATGCAACCAAATTTTCAAAGATTTTACTGAACACCTTTCACCATTCAAGATATCTTTAATATTGAACATCGCAGTCGACTTTTCCCTTCAGAGTTCGGATTTGCAATTCGCTGAGCTACAAGAACACGTTGAAGGGGGAAATATGTCTGCAGATGTAGGCTTGGGAAAAAGACTAGTCCATTCTGGCAGGTTATTCTGGGTGTGATGGACTGAAGCCCCCCAACAAATCTCTTCCCCCACTTGAGCACACCTACCTCTTGTTTGTCTGGCTTCGAGTTCCAGACAGAGCTAAATACAGATTTGGCTGTCTTGCACTTGAGTCCCGGATGCTCCAAAGTCTAGCATGCTGCGCTGCTGAGAATTATTTCTCTAAAGCTGGAGTGCGTTGTTGAGAAATCCTCAGAATAAAGTTATCGCATGTGGAGTTTTTATTGAATAAACATGTGAAAGAAAACATTGTGTATCAGTAGAATGTATGGGTAAAGTTGAGATTTTGAAATATAACATCAGACTGTATTTTTGACAGTCAAATATAAAGTGGTATGATGATCAGTTTGCATTTATGAAGAAAAATGTGCTGCCGTCCCTCATACTGGTAGGTTTAGGAATACTTAAGCAGACATCTTCAGCAGTTTTATTTCAGTTTCACAATTTGACATGATCAAAACTACAAATCACTCAGCGTGACTAGCTTTAACATTCATTGCAGAAGTTTAATCGGCAGTTTCTCTCTTACACTCCATTTTTGAATTCTCATGACAAGGCGGCATGTACAGACTTCCATGCAAACTGAAGGTCCAGCATAATACAGTATAGATGAGAGTTGGACTTCAGTGCCTGACATTCCCAAGAGGATATGCTCACAATGCATGTCAAGTGTAACAGCCCTTTTTGACTGCCAGGGGTATGGCAAGCCATGCCTCGTATTGTTGCTTTTGGGATTTAAGCCTGACCCTTCCTGACATTTTGTATGGTAGCTTTCCAGGTCTCCTAATTTTTCATATCTCCCATGGTACAGCACATATTGCAGCTTGGTTCAGTTGTGAGCTAGGTGATTTCTTTGTGTATATCTTTCAGTTCCCTTTTAAAAGGATGATAAACTGCTGAAGGAATTATCTTGACAGAATTTGATGTTTCAATTATTGAAAATTGTAGTGTACCAAGATGATAGCCAGTTAACATGTCATCAATGCGTGTATTTCTTTGTATTACTTTATATGGGACCTTTCAAAATAGCCACACAGTCATGGAAATGTATGACATCACTTTTGGATAGAACTCATCATTATTGTGTACTGGTCCCTTTAACCTTACATCTTAAAGGACAAGTTCACCTTCATATACATGTGGATTGAGTGAAGGTAACAATGTTAGTAGAACACATCAGTGAAAGTTTGGGGGAAATCCGACAATCCGTTCAAAAGTTATGAATTTTTAAAATATCTGTACAATCACTGCTGGAGGAGAAGACTACTACAGTGTATGATGTCACATGCGTACAACAATATAAGGAAAATGAAAAGAGAATTTCACAAAACTTGACTTTTTTTAATAAAGTGCACATTTCCTCGACCTGTTACTGACTTAATGTTAGGGGTAATATTATTCCCCCTGACTTCTGAAAGAGAGAAGTCGAGTGTTCTTTTATTATGTGAGAAAAGTGAGAATATCTTGAATTTTCTTTATACTTTCTTTATATAGTTGTACTCATATATGACATCACAAGCTATAGCAGTCTTCTCATCCAGCCGTGACTGAGCAGAAACTTCAAAAATTCATAACTATTGAACGGATTGTCCGATTTTCCTAAAATTCTCATTGATGTGTTCTACTAATATTGCTGCATTAACTCAACCCACATGTCTATGAAGGTGAACTTGTCCTTTAACTGATACTTTGATTTTTCTGAATCCACAGGAAGGATATAGACAAGACATGAGATCTGATCTCAGGAAAAAGTCGTGTTTAGGAGGATTTTTTTATAGGAAAAAGTGAAAGTATGAGCAATAATCACAGTGATTATGTTCTATGCTTTACCACAAACATCAGCTTTTGTTATTATACCCCCGCCAAACGAAGTTTGAAGGGGGTATATAGGAATCAGCGGACGGTCGGTCGGGCGGTCGGGCGGGCGGTCGGTCGGGCGGTCAGGCGGTCAGGCGGTCGGTCGGTCGGGCGGTCGGTCCGTTGCAAATCTTGCGTCGCGAACTACTTCCTCAGTTTTCAACCGATTCCCATAAAACTTGGCACAGATGTGTGCCTTGGGTTGTAGATGTGCAAGACGTATTTTTTGACAGTACCCAAAAGTACGTTGCCATGGTAACGGCATATTATGGGCAAAAATGGGTACAAATCTTGCGTCGCGAACTCCTCCCACAGTTTTTGATCAATTTTTATGAAATTAGGTACAGATGTTCATATGAATATGTTAATGTGCAAGACACATATTTCCGCAGTGGCAAAAAGTGCGTTGCCATGGTAACGGCATGTTATTGGTAAAATATAGGGCAAAATGCTTCATGGCAAAACTGCTTCATCCCTGTTCTTCCAATTCTCATGGAATTCATATTGAATGTTTGTCTTAGGATATAGGTCAGCATGACACATTTCTTGACAGTGACAAAAAGTATGTTGCCATGGTAACAGCTCACATATTATGAGCCAAAATGATGGAAAATTTTGTGTTGCAAACTACTTCCTCAGTTTTTTCCCAATTTCCATGAAACTTGGTACAGATGTGTGCCTTTGGTTGTAGATGTGCAAGACGCATTTTTCGACAGTACCCGAAAGTACGTTGCCATGGTAATGGCATATTAATGGCAGAAGATCAAGGAAAGATCTTGCGGATTTAACTACTTCCTCAGTTTTTTGACCAAAGCTTATGAAATGTTGTTTTGACCAAAGCTTATGAAATGTTGTTTGGCGGGGGTATAACCAGTCGCTGTAGCGACATATCTAGTTGGTTTTGTTAAATGTTATTTTCTTTTGTCCTCTCCTGTGTTTTGCTTTAGTTTTCTGTTTTTGCATAGTGCAATCGGCCTTCACCCCATGAAAATTTTCCCCTGATTCTCTTCAAAAGGGATCCCATGAAATGTTATTAGAGGTCATAAAATACATCCCCATGAGTGAAGTAATATATGAATACGAGATATATGTTCTTAGGTGATAAAGTGCGGGCCATGACTCCAAATATTGGAAAATGATTTATGAAAAGATGTCACAGGATGCCTTCCTCGGATGTCTGACTTTAAATACAAGGCGTGCTTTCTCTGCGGTGATATGGTAGGAGGATCGATGTCCAGAATAGAAATATGTACTGCTGTCGGAGAAGCACTATCACCTTTCCTCCACCTTTCCTCCGTAAAGCCCATCCCGAGGGATTTAAAGCTATTTCACTCTCACTTTTGTATTCCCTCCTAGTATTATGCAGTTATGTTGCTGACGGTTACAATATAATTTATGTCGAATATAAAAAATCTGACTATGCAGTGTATGTAGGGGAAGTGTGGGAGAGTTGAGCCACTGGGAGAGTTGATCCAGGCCACCTCACATCTTCATAGTGACTGACAGCAGTCAGCTGCTGCCATTTCTTGTTCATGCCTATGATTAACTATATACCAGTGTATGAGGCAGCGACGTTGGACGAAGCATGACAAAATAGTCAAAGAAAAAACATTTTTGGTCACCAAAAGTGAATGTCCACTTGTCAGATATGTGGTTTTCTCTCACACCTATGGTAGAGGATAAGTGTGAATCAGTTGGATTAGCAGATAGTCTGTATATCATTTGTTTCTTTCAGCAAATTTCAACATGTTTGATGTGGTCAATTTCATAGGTTTTGAGGGTTAGTTTAAATGGCGACTGTGGGGAGAGTTGTGCCAACGTGTCGAGGGAGAGTTGTGCCATGGCTAAACCCTGTATTCCAATGGCTCAGCCCTCAAGTGGCTCAACCCTCCCTTCAAGTGGCTCAATGAGTGTCATTTTTTGGTCAAAGAAACGGGTCTGCAATTGGATGAGGTGAGGAATATCGGAAAGGCATGTGGTGTTCTCGCCAGGGGTGACGCCCTACGGGCAGTTTCTTCTTCATAACACCAACAGTTGACTTATTACGCAAATCCAATCAGAATGCATCTAGAAATCCTGATCATGTGATCGTAGGTGGACCCCAACAACATCCACATTATCCATCCGATGACCCGTAAGTCAAACAGATGCCCCGCCCCCTCTGTTACCATTACACCATCTTTCCTTAGATAGGTTTCCATAGTCATTTTCTTTTATAAGCCTGAACTTCTTAATACAAATTGTATGATATGTAGGGCCTATAGCAGAGTGGCTCAACTCTCCCAACCCCGTGGCTCAACTCTCACCACATCAAGGGAGACTTGAGCCATTTTGCAAAATATTTTTGTTGAAGTGTCACCCCCAAGTAGTTTGTGCTAGGTGTCTCATTGGGCTATCATATTATGCCTGAATAGTTGTAGTATATACCAGCGAACGAATAATCCATAAATTGTGTATAGTTATTGAACAGTATCACTAAACGTAAAAAGTGGCTCAACTCTCCCACACTTCCCCTATGCATGCATGCATTTCTCACCTGCATACAGTGTTCCCTCCACGTAGGGCATATATGGGGTTAGAGTTGTACAATTGCTACTGTAGACATATAAAAAGGCAGCTGACCTTGCAAACATGTGAACATACATTGTAGGATATACAAAGATGGGAGCAAAGCTTTTGGCTTCTGATTATTTCCTTCTTCTTCTTTTTTTTTGTTTTTTGATTGTAATGTACATGTTTTGATGTTACTCAATACTCATAAAAATCTGAAATATTTGGAACTTTTAGGAACTGTTTGTAGAATACATTTACCAAATGCAAGAAGTGTGTTAGAAGTCAAGCTCCCATGATGTACATGGTGTAACTGTAACACCAGAAGCATTCACTCCACGAAACTTTCACTTATTGGAGCTGACAGCATTTTTTGCAGCATTCAACTTTTGTGAATTGCTACTGGCATTCAAGACATTTTGTAGGAAAAAAAAAAACTTTTGTGTGCATTTTCTTTCATGAATCTTGGCTCCTCGCGAAATTCACAAAAGTTTCATGTACAGGAATGTTTCTGGTTTTACAGTACAGTGTATACCGCAGGTTGTTCCTCTTTGCTGTTTATAATGATAGTGTGTAATACTCATTAATGACCTGCATGATTTATATCTATTTTGGAAGGTTAATGTCCCCCTTTAAATGAGGTAGAGAAATACTCCTCTGGCTATGAGCTGGTCACTGAAGGTACTCGGTAGACCCCTTGGGGGATGCACTGCTGGCTGGATGATGCCGTGATATGATTGGATGAAGTCACGTGGAATGAGCAGCTGTGAGACTCGCACCTTCCATGCCGAGATAACACAGTGAAAGATGGATAGATGCACAGTGGAGCCAGTGGGGGTGGCCAGGGAAATGAAATGAATGCGACTAAAAATAGCCCCATTGAAACATATGGTAACACAATGCATCTATAGGCGATGTCATCTCATTAATCAAGCACGCATGCATTTTGATCCCAAAACTTTGGACTACTTTGTAACGTCTGAAAAACCTTCAAGTTTAGGTTGAAATCATTTGATTCTAATGCCTCTGCTCTGTGGGTGCTAAAAGCATTAACCACTCATTAAGTTTAAAATTGAATCGTTTCTTAAACTTCAATTTTTGTGAAACCACCGGGGGAAATAAAAACAAAACAAAACTCACGTATATTCTATTCATAGATCTTAAAAGAGGACTAGTAATATACTTATGTCTAAAGTCAGGTAAAGTGCACCACAGTCAAATAACATTGCTGAAAATATGCCATCTTCTTTCCACAACTTCTCTACAATTTCTAATAACATGAGACACCAACCATATACATATATGTATTCACAACTACTAGCTTATCAAATAATACTCACAATACTTTTAATCAAATTATATGAAATAGATGTTTTGTACGTGTCTAGATAGAATAGCTTTTAGACTTAGTGCTATCTAACATGTTATTCAGAATATGCATGATTCTTTTTTTTAAGCTGAGAGCTACAAAGTGTATTTCATGAAATACTGTACATTTTTCCAAGATGAACACTTCATTCCATTTCGTTAATAACCAGGAGATCCAACTCTTTGTCAGTCTATCTTCTTTGTGCATCTGTTTTTCATGCATACTGAGGTGCTTGTCTCTTTCTAAATATGCAAACAAAGGTACAATAGGGATTTTTTGAAAAAGAATGCAAGATTTAGCATCATTGGGGGAGATGAAATCTTTGCTACATTCCAACTTTGGAGCTCATTAAATCCATGCCCATTGTACCCCTTGCATTTTATAGACTGTAATCTGTTTATTTCTCTGTCTGACTTCTTCATGCAGATCATTGGACACAGCTTCGACACTGTCTCCAAGGATATATCCAGCTCCTACTTTGAGACCATCTACTCCCTCCTGGACCATCACAGTCCCAAGTACCGGCTCACCTTTGGTCAGGCACTGGCCGACAAGCTGCAGGCCTTGCAGGACATTTGTCAGAATGATGTGGAAAAGGAGGCGGAGGAGAAATGACCATCACTCCCTCCTCCTCCTCCTCCTCCCCCAGTGCTGCTCCTTCAGCTGAACTGTTGATCAGAAACGCAGGACTTGGAACAATGGACTAACATTGGCAATGCTGCATCAAGATGTGACTTAGCTCTAAGATGATGCTGTGTAGGAGGGTTGTGTTTGTGCACAGTGCTGGCAGCTGGTATAAGAAGAGTGGATGCCACATTACTCAACTGCTTCCAAAAGGGACGTCAGGTGGTGATGAACATGGACATCATCACTGTTAAGGAGAACTGGAAACTGGTGTCGCAAAAGGGAAGGATCTTGCAGGTTAGAGATATCAAGGTAACATCATCATCCCTGCGATGAATCTGTGTTTTCCGCCTGCAGCCTCTGGATCTACATCCCATGTGTATGTTTTGTGCGATTGGTAGGCAGTAAAGATAGGGAGACACGGAGAATAAAAAGATCTACAAGTGTGATCTCTGCCACTGGCAGACCAAAAGATTTGGAGATTACAAGTCTTGATGCCAATGTGGCTCCTGGTGAGCCATTGACTGCCAAGGAAGAACTGGAGCTGATGTTGGTGGATCCTCCAGGACTCCAAGGTGATGCCTCCAGAAGGCTCTTGAAGACCTCAGGAGACCTTATCGTGTTTAGACTGATCCTTGACCCTAGACAACTTGTCTCCTTATCCTCTCTCTCCTTATCCATGATATTTGTAAACTTGTCAGTACATCAGGATGTTAGAGAGAAAAATTCTAGACATCTTGGCATTCCTCGTGGCCAGTTCCCTCCTGGAAATGATCTGCATCTGAGACAAAGGTGCCCTTGGTACAGTGTAGTTGAGAGTTGCTCAGTAACAAGATCTAGTCAGTTCTTAGGAGTTCCCTAATGGAAGCTTTAACAGAAAGTCTTTGGCAAGTGAGGAATCACAAGATCGACCTTCATCTATGATGGACCCTGTTCTTCACCTGTTCCAAGAAAGGGCATGGTGCCAGGATTATTCTAGGGAGGGTCATTTGGTGCCATTGGCTTATCGGCAAGACTGTTGGAACTGAGCAATGGTGGTGTTTGTTGTATTACAAGAAATGATTGATAGGCTGAGCAGGTGAAGTAGGTGAAAGTGAAAATTTGCCCGTACACATCTCTGCAACTCAAAATGTATTGCCTCTTATTATAGGTCCCTGTTGCAATTTTGACCATTGTATGTACGCAAAGGAGAGAATGGTTTTCCAAAGAATATGGGTCTCATACATTTGTAGACTCTGCCTGCAACAGTGACCCACCCAGTGTAAATTATCATAACATGCAACTCTCAGTACAATGATAAAAATGTGTCAGTAAGACTTCAAAGAAGTGAGATTTTTTGATGCATTTGGAAATTGTAAGTTTTCATGTTACCACTGTGAGTATTTTGGTAAGTTTGTTTGTTTGTTTTCCTGAGATAATTATCCGTTATTATGGATAGACAGGATATTATGTACGGAGGAAGGAACAAGATGTTTTAGTAGGGAATTGATATGATAGACCATTTCCTCATTCAATGAAGGAACAAAGTTACAGTGTAATATTGCGTGTGTAGATGTGTGATTATACCTCCCACTGGTACTTCAAATCTAGGTACACTGGTTTTTATTGCATCCCAACGATGGCGATGTTGTTATAAAGTACAGCTGTATGTGACCAGATGGGCTGAATCAATAATGCATTTGCATACATCCTTGAGTAAAGAATTTCCTCATACTACGTTTGATGTCTCTCACATTCTCCCTCTCTTTCTCTCTCTCTCTCTCTTTCTGTGTATCTTTTTGTCTTGTCACCATACTATTGGCCCATTCTCCGTCTCAGATAAAAAGAAGGACTGGTTATTGAGCAAAATTGAGAAGAACTTGTATCAAAAAATGCAATGGTGCATAAACTGAAGGGTTTGTAATGTTCTGAAGGCTGTCTCATTTTTTTTGTTCAGCTGGTGACTTTTCAAAATGGAATTGACACTGAAAACATGGTATCTGGGCCATCACAACATGGCAAGCGTGTAATCCGCAGGCTCCCTAGTGAGTCATTTCGGCTCAGACTTCAACTGTGATGCAGTTCAGAATCTCTCCTTATTATTAGCTCACTTTATAACTTCTGCTAATGGTATGACTATGATATCAGTGGAGAGATCTGCAGTTTCCTGTAAATATTAAGCCCCCAGGAGAACAAAATGACCGCAGAATTGTAATGTCTCACATTCTTTATTTTCCTTTCTTGGGGCCGTATCAACTTGACGGAAATGATCCATTCATCTTAATGATCTATGGCAAGCTTGGCTTCTACACCTGTGTTGTCTTTACTGCTGGCCTGTAGGTAGAATAGGAAGAGCACAGAAACGTGCAGGACTGTGTAGTCTAAAAGAGAAACTCTATTCCGTGTTGAAGAGAATGTTTATATTAAGGGGAAAGTGAAACAAACAGGACAGGAGAAGCTTCATTTAGATCCCACAAGGAATAAGAAAGTGAAAAGTGTTTGCATTGAACTTAACGTGTTTCTACAGCAACAGTGGTATCAGTCACATGACAAAAAAAAAACAAACAAACAAACAAATTTATGTAGCCCCTGTAATATATGACATTCTCTCATTACTTTCCATGTACTGTCTTTGTAAAAACTGTTTACATGTTTAAATGTTTACCAGTGAATGTGAATTTGTCAATTTGTCAAGGGTTGTGGAATCAAACACAAAGATTTCTTCCAGGTTTGCATCAAACACTTTGCATCACAGTACTCCAAATGCATTCCAGTATTCTGAAAATATTGAAAATTATCCCCTCCTCCCCCCCCCAAAAAAAAGAACAAAATTTTTCCTTTGTTTTAGATGTGCAGTAGTCTTTTTTTAAATAGTCTAGAGCCATATGAAAAGGAGGCACCATTCAAACACTGACCAGGAAATTTCATCTTGAAAACAGAATGTCATTGCCATTAGAACACTACAAGAATATCTGTGGTAAATAAATGAGGACATGACACTCTGCTTGCTATGTATCTACTTTACCCCTTAATAGGCTTTCATGGTCTTCAGGGTTTTTTGCTGTAACAGATTATCACTTTCATGTCACGTAGGCATGACAAGTAGGCATTGTGAAAGACTCTGGTGCATACAATCTCAGACGATTGGATACAAATGGCTTCATAGTTAAGTATCATAAATATGGTTTGATGTGGACACTCGTTGTGAAGACAAATTACATCTCATAATATGCGATTACAGACTTTCAGTGGCATAGTGCCGCTGTTACATCTTTGATTTATCACGCCATTCTGAAACTCAGTCCATCGTTAACAGTCATGTTTATGCCAATTGGAATACAAGTAAAGATTTAGCATTCTTAACTGCATTTTTTTAAGTTAATGCAAATTACCATGATGTGATTTCATTAAGGTATGAACATAAAAGAGAGAGAGAGAGAGAGAGAAGGAGGAGACTTTTAAAACTGGTGTTGAGTTTCATCTATGATGTGATGCTGATATCTTTAAAGGACAAGTTCACCTTCATAAACATAAGGATCGAGAGAATGCAACAATATTAGTAGAACACATCAGTGAAAGTTTGAGGAAAATTGGACAATCGATGCAAAAGTTATGAATTTTTAAAATTTTTGTGTTGGAACCGCTGGATGAGGAGACTACTACAGCTTGTGAGTCATATGCGTACAACAGTATAAAGAAAATGTAAAAGAAAATTCAACATATTTTCACTTTTTTCGCATAGTAAAAGAGCTCTTGACTTGCCTCTTTCTAAAGGCAGGGGGAATAATATTACCCATAACATTTGTCGGTAACGAGTCAAGGGAATGTGTACTTTTTTCAAAAGATGGCATTTTGTGAAATTCTCTTTATATTTTCCTTATATTGTTGTACGCATGTGACATCTATGTTATTCATACACTGCAGTATAGTCTTCTCATCCAGCGGTTACTGCACAAAAACTTCAAAAATTCATAACTTTTGAACGGATTGTCTGATTTTCCTCAAACTTTCAATGATGTATTCTACTAATATTGCTACATTCTCTCAATCCTTATGTTTATGAAGGTGAACTTGTCCTTTAAGTGATTTCTCTGCTTCTTTCTTTGGCATTCTGGAAATTGTTATGATTTCTATCTTTCGTACAAACTTTGACATGTTTTGTCCCAATATCTGGTCACTTATTCTGTTTTAACAATCATTTGCACTAGATGTATATTGGGATAAATTCAAGAGAAGAAAATGATGATAATTCCTTTTAAAGTGTGCATGCATGTTCAGATATTTAAAAAGAAAAACACCCTCTCAAATTTCAATGCTTCTATTAAAGGCTTTTATTGAAACATTACTCCTCGAGCAGTATCTCGGCAGCTTGAACAGATGTTTTTGCAAATTTCTTTACCCTTCGATATGATACAAATACTGTTAGACAGGATTTTGTTTCAGCAATAAAATTCTATTTTCATTCAATGTAACAAAAGGACACAAACAAATTCAATGATACTTTGAGTTACACTGAGGTCTTGAATGTTGTAGAGTGTCCATGACTGTTCCGTCGAAGACAACTATTACTGGTATGTACAACTGTGAGTATGCTTTGCATTAAAAAAAAAAATTGTTTGAGACTAAAGGTTTAATGCATTGAGCACAGATGAAGTGGTAAATGCTTTCCAAACTGTTGATAAAGTCTAAACCAATGTGTATTAAATGTGAAGTGATTGAATCATTTGTATTTCTGAGACACTTTCAGTATTCTTCTTCGTTTTTTCAGTGCTTACAAAGAATCTGATTACCGTTGATATCAATAGACCTGTAGCACTGCATAATAGATACTTCAGTATGCACATTGCTTAGTATCATGGACAAGGAAACCTCCCACACACAGTGAGATGTAGGCTTTCAAACAAAGACAAAGTGAGGCTGAATATGACCTGTTATTTGACACCAGGCTTCATATTTCCTATAATCTGGCGATGTCTCAATGAAAAGTGATCTGCGGTCACTGATACAATTTCTGTCTGCGTCCTAAGGACCAGCCCAAAACTAATTCGAAGAAAGCCTGCAAGGTACTTTAGAGTCCATATCAAAAGTAACCTTTGTTCTCTTTCTAAGATGAAACTGATCTTAATAGTATGTTGCAAAGCCTGAGTCAGTCCCTATTCATTGTCTTCCATTGTCATAAATGTTACATTTTGTATTCATTCAATTTTAGAAACTGTATTTATCTTATAATTATTATTCATTATCTTTAATTTTTTCAAGAAGAAGGTACAGTAGAGAATCTGTTCATTCATTGGGGAGGGTTTGGCAATTTTCTTTGTTCTGTCAGGGTTTTCTGCCCCCTTTTTTTTTCAAATTGTAAGCATCTCAATCCAAGTTCCATGTTATAATTGAGCATTAACTTCCATTAAGTCTTAAAAGCTCGTTTCTGCATATGTTATCTTTATGATGCACTGGTAGTCAGGTATGTTGGCATAGAAATTATCAAGTATTGTCTCTTCAAGGAGATATGAAACTCAATGAAGTGGCTTGAAGTCATCTCTTCCATGCAAGTGCATGATATAAACCATAATGGCCAGATATTATTGTTGCTATGTGACAATGTTCAATGCTTCATTCATGTCTGGATCCGTATTCATAAATGTAGTCTGTCTGTCATCATACTTGAACAACTCTGTGTTCCAATGCAATTATGTATATATTGTAACATTATGAGACCTGTATCATATTTTTATTCAGAAATTTTGTGGGGCTGTTCCCCATACAACCTTCCTCCATATACATAATTCTTTTCAGTACTACAAAAGCCAGTCCATGAAACTGGATGGCAGTTTTTTTTTTTCTCATGACAACATCAGCAGGTGAAAGTGTCAACATTTCCTTGATTTTATTTTTGGTTCCGGGGGTGGGGGGGGGGGGGGGGGGGGCGATGGAAGGAACAGGTTTTGTGCACAAGCTTAGGCATCTTTTCCTGACTCATTATTTTTACTCTACAGTCTTAAGTCTTAAGGAAAAATGAAACCCAGATATACAGAAGGTGTATGTTGATTGAGAAAATGCAGCAATACTAGTACATTCTAGAACACGTCTGTGATGTTTAAGAAAAAAAAAGAAGGATCGTCCATTCAATAGTTACGAGTTTTTAAAGTTTCAACTGCCATTGCTGAATTGGGAGACCTTGAGACTTCCTGACGGCATGCATGGACAATGATATGAAAAAAAAATGAAGATAATTTAAATTTTTTTCATTTTTTTTAGCATAATGAAAATGCACTTGACTAACCTCTTTCACAAAACAGGGAAATTGTATTACCCTTCACATAATGATGTCTGTATCTAGAGGTACTTTTGACTAAAAAGAAATAAAATGTTGTGGAATTCTCTTTATATTTTCTTTATATCATTGTCCATGCGTGATATCACTAACTGTTGCACTGTTCTCCATCTAACGATGGCTGCACCAAAACTTTAGAATTCATAACTTTTCAATGGATTGTCTGATTTTCCTCAAACTTTGCTGATGTTTTCCTAGCATTTGCTGCATTCACTCAATCCACATCTGTATTTTTCCATGCCATTTTAAATCTTTTATGTGAAACAGGTTTTGTGCACACCACAAGTTTAATTGTCTTTCTGTGACTCACTTCTTACCCTGTATTAGTAAGTGCATATGAAGGGAAAATCTCACCAGGATGGTAGATATTTTGTAGGTTGTTTCAAAGGTGTACAGATACCTGTAATTCCTCAGTACTCTTGTATCTTGGTTTTTTGAAAAAAAAAGTTTCACAATTCAGCTTCCTCTGTGTCTGTATTTTAAGATGCAATGTACATAAACTCCTTTTAATGTTGGAGAAAGTTTGTAGTACTGTTGGTGAATGGTGTGTGGATTGTGGCTTACATATGGTATGTTCTACATTCAAACAAACTCTTAATTTGTGTACAATGGTCAAGATAAAAATTGTTTTATTTTTCAGGAATTTCGGCCATTGATATAAATCACCTCTATACCAATATTCAAATTATGGTTGGACATTCAATGAAACCAAGGTTCTGGATACGCGGTAGATTTATCGATTCTCTTTTTTTTTTCATGACCTTCACTAGCAAACTGATATTCAGAAAATGAATAACCTTCAAAAATATTACCACCTGTAACACAAGTACTCTGTATTTAAATCTCCAAGATGGGATATCATTCTTAATTTTTTTTTTTCCAAAAAGAGAAAATATGTATTTCTCAGCTTCTTGTTTGCATAATCAACCATTCAGCAAAATTGTCTTGCAAGGCCCAATTCACAAAAATACATGGCGTGTACAAAATGATATAAGAAGCATTCATTATATCAGAATCAAATGAATGTGCACTCATGTACAGTCAAACATATCTTAGCAGCCACATGATTAATGTGCTCATTACAAGCTTGGAGGGGGGGGGGGGGTGTATGTGGCCTTGAATACAATGGCCACCTGTCTAATGTGACCAGTGGCCACATTTCATTTCCTCTAGATCATACAAGTAATGTACTGTGTATAGTGGCCACAGATTACATAATTATGAGCAATGTCTGGTGATGTACTAAAGTACATGTTCCTTTTGTTTTTTCTTTCACCAGCATTCCTGAATCTGGCATACCGTACCAGCCCTGTTTTGAGGGTCAGTTTACAGTAATTTTAGTTTGAAATGAAAACGAGACTGAATAGCGTTTGCACTTAATCACTTCTGAGATATGATAATTCATGTTGAACATTTGTTACTGCTAGTACAGCACATACGATTGTATGTGACGAAATCTAGTTGGTCGCAGTTTGTAGTGACCACTAGTCTGTGAAGAAGCTTGTTTGTGTGTGTATGTGTGCTTGTGTGTGTGTGTGTGTGTGCTCTGAGTGATTGCTTTGTACAGGTTTGTTCATTTCCTTCTGGGAGATGAAAATATGAATGTAATGTTGGAATTGTTGGATGTTGAATAGATTTGTATTATGCAAAGCTGCAACAAGCTACTTGAATGCATGGTATCACTTCTGTCACACAAGTCAGGGTGTTTTACCTTGCTCAAGTAAATGATATGGTGCTTACACCCTTTAACAATGCTTCTTCTGGTTTTCACGTAATGGTATGAACAATGTTGGCTGAAAACTCAATGGTTTGAGTCAGAGAAGAAATACACTCTTCATTGTATGGATGAAGTTCTAGCTTCAACACTCAAAGTGTCTTGTCTTTTTATCTGTACATTTCAAAGTGTCAGTACTCCACAAAGTTTACTTACATGGCCGCCTCAACAAAATATGTTCTCTTATGCAGGAAAAGATAAAATAAAATAAAGCAGAAGAAAGACTACTCCATTGCTGTATGAGTGTAATTATTGTAACTTTGCGTGGATAAATAGTGAGTGGAGCTGGAAACCTTGTTAAGTGTGAGCCTGAAAATGGACTGTGTATGGAGTTGGGTGTATGATATGCATTTGTAAGCATTGAGCAGTCAGTTCATGGAATATGGTGTAAAGGTACAAGTGCCGAGTATTAGACCTAATAGTCAGTATTGGGTAGGGGGTAAATGTATAATTGTAGAGTATCTGGTATTGAGTAGGGTGTAAATGTGTGAGGTTTAAGTATGTTTGTACCAGTGGAGTAGAGAGAAAATACTATGGCAGTGTTGTGGTCATCATGGTGTAGGGTGTAAATGTAAGTGTTATGAGTATATAGTCAGTGTGGAGTAAAGAGTAGAGTGTAAATGTTTGAGTGTGACAGGTAGTCAGTGTAGAGTTGTGAGAAGGGTGTAGAGTTGCATAGTCAGTATAGAGCAGTGTTGTGTTAGTGTTGAGTTGTCAGCATGGAGTAAATGTACAAGTGGTGAGTAGTCAGTATGGAGCAAGGAGTCAATGTATCTAATTGTGTTGAGTAGTATGAGTGTTGATAGTTCGATTAGATACATGTTCTCTGAGGGGTGTTTAAGGGACTGTACAGTACTGGTTGAGGTGAGGATTCAGGTTTATAACATTCCTAAGTGAGATAATGAGAAACCTCTTATGAAATATGAAAGAGCATGTAATTTTAAGAAGGATTCAACGTTTATTTGATGAAAATTGGTTTTCAAATGACTGAGATATCCGAAAAAGTGATAATACTAAAAGGTTATAGGCCACGACTTTTATTAGGATCTCTTTGTTTCACCTTGTTTTTGGATATCTCGGCCATTTCAAAACCGATTTTCATCAAATGAACTTTTGATACCCCATATAATTGCATTCTCTTTGACATCTCATAGATTTGTTACTGAATATCTCGCAAAACGTTAAAAGCTAAATCCTCACCTCAACCAGAACTGTACAGTTCCTTTAAGTGAATAACATGCATACAGATTTTATGATATTCTGTGCATTGATTGATTATTTGAAAAGCTTTGGATCGTTCTGTCAATTAGTTTTATCGATATATCCATCTATCATTTCACATTTTGTGCATTTTTACACGGATTACAACATTATACAGAAATCAGTCTGAATCTACAAGTCTACAACTAGTATACAGCTACTCAAGAAACTGCTCGAGATCTGGTTTTAAAACGAGTAAAAGTTGAAGCAAAAGATGTGACAATCACATTGTATATCAAATTTTCTAGCATGGACGTCACTTCACATGGATTAATTCCTATCAATTTCTTCTTTGCTTGATTACCATTAATATTTTATTTGGCATTTGCAAGACAATGCAAGTGAGTGATCAAGATACAGCAGACAACAAACAAAGCAAGAATAATACAAGAGTATTAGTTTCAGAAATCAGGCTTTCCCTGTTGTGCTTCCCTAAGTTGCTTACAAGTTGATTAACATCAACATCAACATGCATAATTATATCACACTCTGGCAACCTCTCTTTCCTTCCACAATCATGATTTCAATCGAAATCCCATTTTTAGCGGCCAGACGTTCCAGGTTAGTAGAGGCTACTATGTAATCCCGTGAGATTTTCGTGCCAAAATTGATTTTTTTCACTAACTTTGTCAATTTGGGGGTGCTGAATCCAAAAAACTTTGGTTCCATTTTTTCTGATCACGTCTTCAGCCGCCATTTTGAATTTCAAAATGGCCGCCCTTGCAGACTGTATTTTGACCCATATTTCATAGAGTGAGCATTGTAGAAGCTTAAAATTTGGTGCAAAATGCATGGGTGTGATGTCAGACACTCTGATAAATCTCTGTCTGATATTGTGAATTGTTTTGATACAATTTGTAGGCTGCCATATTGAATTTCAAAATGGCTGCCATAGCAAGCTGTATTTTTACCCATATCTCATAAAGTGAGCATTGTAGAAACCTCAAACTTGGTGCAAAATACATCGTTATAATGTCAAACACTCTGATATATCATTTTCTGATATTGTGGATTGCTTTGTAGAGTTTGTAGGCCGCCATCTTGAAATTCAAAATGGCCGCTATAGCATTTTTACCTATATCTCAGTTTGCAATTATTGTAGAAGCATCAAATTTTTAAGAATGCATATGCTTGTGGTGTCCAATGGTCCAGCACAGCTGTTTCCTAATTGTGGATCATTAGATAGACCACCATGTTGAAATTCAAGATGGCCGCCATAAAAACATAATTATAATACTGTGGTAAGCGCCTTAGATGAATGTGCCAAAATTGTCCTAGTTAGACTGAATTTATTTCCAGTTCACGCAAAATGACAGCCATCTCTCTATTCAAAATTGCCGCCATAAATTCAAAATTTAAGGATGAGGTTCTAATTACGTCATCAAGAGATGCTGAGGGGCAAGAACTGCGTAAGGGGGGAGGGGGCATACCACTGTCCGATAGTGTGGGCAAGCGTGTAAGCTATACATCCCATATAGCCAGGCGGGTATGCGGTTTGCAAACTGCGCGCTGAAACGGTTCGTTTTTGCCTCTCAGGCAACACGTTATTTTGCGTTGTGGAACCTCGTTCATGATTATATTTAATCCCAATCATTGAATATTTGTATAAAAGCAAGCATTGATGCAATTGAAGGTGATCTTAAAAAAACTTGATGCTGCCTCAAGAGAATGAAGACAAACGAGGAAAAGTCTCGCAATGGCAAGAAATGCTATGGTCACCCTACCAGGCATCCAATTCACAAGCTTGTGTGTTGGCCAAAACTGAAACACTTAAGGTTTGATAGATATAATTATTTCTGGAATAACACAGAATGAAGAAGGAATAAGTAGGCTTTTCGTGATTGCCCTTGAGTGGGTCATCTTCAATTATCAAGACTTCCAAGATGCTTATTGCTGTACAGCCAATTATTCTAAAACTACAAAGGAGTAATGATAGCTCAGTTCTGTGGCGCTTGCATCCATCAGAATTCCTCCACAACTTAGAAGATCATCACACAAGGGTAATGTAAGAACTTGACACTGCCTTGAAGCTAATAAATGTGGTGGTTGCCACTGGTTGGTAGTCAGATATCAGAAACATTCAAGGGAGATACTCTAGAAAGAGATGAAAAGGGCAGTTTTAATGTTTTGTACTAAGAATTTGTATCTGCGAGAATTAGAATATATTAATCTCCGGAATATTGTGAGAAAGGCCAGACATTCAGCTCGTGCGAAAAAAAAAATACACCATGTAAGATTGGATCCAAAGTCATTAAGCTTAAGGGATCGCAAATTCTTCATAACATTTCTACTGGTTCTACAGCCTGATAAATGTAGACCTGTCATTATCCGGTCATTGCTGGGGGGCGTTTCATCAACGAGTTCGTCGGAGTTTTCACCGACGAATTTGCTATCAGCCAATCAGACCAAGGATTTCATTAGCTTTTAACAGTTGTCAGTGTAAATCCTTGCGTCTGATTGGCTGATAGCAAATTCGTCGGTGAAAACCCCCGACGAACTCGTTGATGAAACGCCCCCCTGAACGATACAATCATTGAAAGGTATAAGCTCTAAGCAATTCCACAATCACTCTTCGTCTCATTGTTTTATGGCCTTCTCCTCATTCTCCCTATTAAAGGTTCATTTTTCCTACCCATGAATGCCTTAGAAACTCACAAAACTGAGCCAAATAATAAGCCTGAAAGTTGAAATACTGAGCAGTCAATTCCATGTGACACAAAGACCATGGAAAGAAAAAAAAAAGAGTTCATCAAAGATGCCATGGGAGTTACTGTCACCCGTCACTCACAAGAGATAGCCTCATTCGATTGTATGTACTAGAGCAACGAGAAAATCAGAGATATTGATGATTATTACGTAGACTCTAACATTTCAATTATCCTGATGGATCTTGTAGTTTGCTTCACTTACTGCATTGCATGTTGTCTGCTCCATCACCGGAAAAGGAAATGATAAAGGTACAATTGACAATTTTGAGAGATTATGCTCTGCAGTTTGTTGCGAACAAACAGGAACAGCTAAAGGTCTGCTTTTTAATGCCTTTCATGGTGCTGGCTGAAGTTGAAAATTTGAGGATGTCTCCAGGAGCAGATGGACCAAGAAGTATCTAAACCTTGAATCATGCAGAATGTGGTATGACACAGTCCGTGCCTTCCAGAAGTTTGGCGTGGATGACTTCAATCAGGACAATTTCCCGCTTTACCCTCGTAGAGACTTGACGATATAACCAGAGAACGAACCTCGTAAACTCTCACAACCTAATTTGTGCCTCTAATACATATAAATATGATATATTAGATTGTAGATATTTCGAAAGGGTATGCATAAATTGTTCAATTACTATAAAATGCTTCGAACTTCCTACATCAAAGGTAGCCACAGAATTCATTATCATGCTCAAAAGCAGGAAATGCAAAAGTCATTATTTCTTGAAGAATTTAGAACTAATTCTCCCCTGTGTACAGCTTTAGAGTGATGTTTCTAAACATGTGCAGGAATGAGCCTAGAAAACCTTTAATTATCTAAGTGACTATCCCATGAATTGTTAGAGTATATAGGGCTAATATTGTAAGTTCTTACAACCAAATCGTCCAAATGGGGCATTATTTAGTCAGTCAGACACAGTTATTGAGAGGTGTTTTTTTGAAAGTCATTTGTTTTTAACATCAAAATCACATGATTTCCCATTCACAAATTTTACCCAAATGCTATGCTTTTAAAGGAATGTTTCACAAGGCAGCATTTTTGCATTTCAACACAACAGTGTACCTACAGGACAGGAAACACTTGAAGTGATCGACTTATACATGAGTGTTTCACCATGCTTGGGTTTGCAGTTTAAAGATCTTACAGCACCAAATATGGTCGAAATACATCTTGAATTTCAAGAGTGGCGACCAATACAAATAATCCATTATTACAGAATGTATAAGCCCTATGTGTGTGTGTGTGTTTAAAGAATGTACACCGTAAGCCACCATTAACATTGATATGTCTAAAAATTAGCTGAAAAGCAGCCATTTTGAATTCTAAGAAGGCAGCCTTGAAAGTTAGGCCTATCTGCAATTTTAGGGAGGGGAAAAGTGCATCTGAATGTTCAACATTATGAGCCCGGTTTATGCCCGAAATGTGAACTGTCTGTATTGCGTACAACATGAGATATGGGTCAAAATATACATTCTGGTATGGCGGCCATTTTGAATTTCAAGATGGCCAACTTTAATATCAAAATGAACATCGTTCACTCAGTAAAAGGTTTTCAGAATGTCTGACAACATACGTATGCTCTCTGCCCCCAAATTAGAACCTTACACAATGCATACGATATGAGATACCGGTCCAATTACATTTGTTATGGTAGCCATTTTGAATTTCAAGATGGCCGCTAAGGAAAATGATCCATCATTAAATAAATAAATGTACATATTAGCATTGATGACTGACATCATAAGCATGCTTTTTGCCCCAAATTTATACTCTACATAGTGCTGACAACCTGAGATATGGGTAAAGATATATTTAGCTATGGCGGCCATTTTGAATTTCAAGATGGCTGCCTAAAAATGTATCAAATCTAGCTACAATATTAGAAAATGGTGTATCAGAATGTCTGACATCACAAACATGCTTTTTGCATCAAATCTGAACCTGATATGATGCTCACATTATGCAAATTGGGTCAAAATACAGTTTGCTATGGCGGCCATTTTGAAATTCAAAATGGCGACTGAAGACGTGGTCGGAAAAAATGGAACCAAAGTTTTTTGGATTCAGCACCCCCAAATTGACCAAGTTAGCTTAAAAAATCAATTTTGGCACGAAAATCTCACGGGACCCAATACTTCGACATAGTAGACTGTACTAGGTGGTTCCGATCCACAATCTATCAGAAGTTGATGTTCTCGTTTAACTGTGCTGAGAGAACTCTACAGCTCCCTCTATCGGTAAAAGTCTTAAGACTGGGGACTGCGTTTTGGCCACACAGTGACGACGACGCGCGACGGTAAGATGCCTGTGGTGCACACAGGACAATAATTATACTGCGGGTAGATGCTGCATCCGCATTGACCTGTTGTTAACAGTCCATTAATCAAAGTGTAATTGAACACCATGTTCAAATGATTTATACAAATTGAGTCAACTCAAACAAACAGAAAGCTTAATATGTTATATAATCGCGTAGTTAGGTGATGACGTCATTACCTCACAAGTTTTTCGATTGACCTGTACATTGATCTGCGCTTACTCAGTTATTTCTTCTTCTTCTTCTTCTTCTTCTTCTTCTTTTTCTTCTTCTTCTTCTTCTTCTTCTTCTTCTTCTTCTTCTTCTTTGTGCATTTAAACAATATGAAGAAGTTGTATTCTGTTCAATCACTTTAGACTTGAAATAAATAATGACTTGTGGGGGAAGGAGTTTTACTTGCTAAATTATTGGCCAAAAGCATTAGTTAGTTTGTTTGTTTTTTCAATATTTGTTGTGCACGAACTAATGTTTATGAAGAGTGGTGAGGTGATGATATCGTTACCTGTCTTGACCAATGTCCCTAGTACTATCTGGCTTTGTAGGCTATGACATCGTCACCACAATAATATTTCCAGATGTGATTACAACTATATAACATAACAATTTCGTGAAAGTATGTGAATTTAAGTTCATCTCCGATTTTTGTTGAATTGCTACATTTCGATTCATTTTTTTCACTCTATTGTTATAGCGAACTTGAACGCAAAGTAGAAATTGCACTTTGAACTTAAAAAGAACAATTCTTCAAAAAAAAAAACAATCAGTCAGACATCAATTGTTATCAAGTACCGAAGATCGCCTCAATTCGTGATCGCCACTTTCCATAGAACATTATCCTTCTTTGTTATTGTTTTTTATGGTGGTTGGTTTTGTGTTCGTTTGTTAATTTATTTGTCTGTTTGTTTTTGTTATACTATTTGCTGGTGTTTTTTTTTTTTTTTTTGGGGGGGGGGGGGGAGGGGGTACTTCAATGTTGTAAATCCTTCACACACAGAGTCACTGAGTGGATCTGCTATACGGGAAACAGTTGCTGCGATTGAGGTCCTCCCGTATCCATGAGCAGTGGAAGACAGCAAAACGGTGATTGTGGTCCGCCCCGCAGCAGAAGCACCGAAAGTGCCCATTCTTTTGTACTTGGATTGTGCTTGGATTTTTGGTTCTTTTCATCTACAACTTAACCAATTTTTAAGCCGTGGAGATCCCTGGGGGTTGTTGGCTCTGGGAATTATGCCGACTTGTATTAAGGAGAAACTCGGGGTTAGATGGTCGCCTATAGTTTCTTTGCGTCTCTACATGGGAATTCAGACAAGCAGCCTTACAAATATAGCTCTCATCGTCTCACCCCAAACCCCCTTTATTCTGTTTAACCTAACTACACCCCTGAAACCAGATGTTAGATATCCAACAAACAAATGGTCCTATATCCTCTTGTGATCCGACTATTGTTGCAATGCAAATACAACAAGTCCCAAAATGTTCGGGAACAGCTTCTTCTGCCTATCTGATTTACATCTGTGGTTGATTCAGTTCAAAGGAGGCAGTAAAAGGGAATCTTAGAGCGATAACTTTGGCAACTATACGGATGACGAAGATAACACCTAACCCGTAACCCAGGATATATTTTCGAATATAAAGGTAAGGAAACTTTCTGGTGCATTGAAGTTCCTGGGTAAGAATGAAAGTGTTAAAATAATCGTTAGATTGACTATGCTTTTATCGTTCTGCTGTTGTCAAACCTATGAAGCAAGAAAGTGTACTAAGCTTGTCCGTCAATCGATGATTATAAATGAACTCATCCGGAGAAATAGTCGTTTGCGGTTTTTGCTTCTGATGATAAAGATGTTCAAATAATTTTAGAGATTGGTAGAAGAAACAATCTGTCGGGATAAACTCTTTCCGAGCCTGAAAAGGTTATCATGATTAATAGTACTCAGTGATAACATTTGAATATAAATCAATTAGGACAGATATTCATGCTCAACCTCATAACTTTTGTACCTATGACATTTGCTTCTGCATGTGTAGTGTTATAAACCTGTTTTTAGCACTGATGTGTCCATCTCTTACACCCCTGCTATTTTTACCTGACACATAACCGTATGACGTTAAACATTATAATTAGAGAGGCAAACAAAATGGTTTACTGAGATTTGAAACACTTGAGATTGGCTTGAAGCGTTCCAGAAACAAAGTGTATGATATGTCTTTACTGCAGTGTATTCAATAATCTAAAATTTGAATCGATATTAAGGTGGTGAGCCAAGTTACCCGGAAACTGACTGCATTTGACTTTGATTTGTTATTATCATGTTTATGTCTAAAAACTTCAATTTCCCTCGCACAAATTGATTAACATCCCAACTTCCTCCCTCTGTAGCATTTCCGCTTTCGTATTCTACGTCTGTATTATGTTCGTAAATTCATCAGTGCATACTCCATCTCTCTCTCTGACGATCAACGAACATTGTTTACCTCATGTATCCATCCATACAGCTATTCATTCAATCTATGTATGTGTCTCATGTGTGTCTGTATATAACTATCCATCTATCTATCTTTCTATCTATCTATATTCTTACCAACTTACGAACATTTTATTTCATTTTGAATCATTATCAACATCTTCAAACTATTTATTGCAACGAACGAAAAAGGGATGGAAAATCGAACAAAGAAATAAGATATCGTCTCGAAAACATGTTTAAAGTAAGCTGTCAACCAAAGAATCACAAGTGTAACCACTATAATGTGATCTCACGACAACAAGATGTACATGGTTTTTAATGGTGGAAATTTGAGAGGATTCAAGAAGTGACAAGAAGTGATTTCCATTCTCGCTACTCTCTAAAGATAAGAATCACTCCAAAATCTTCAAGAGTGATCCTTGCATGAAGTCACTCCAAAATTAGTGAAAATGAAAATTTTCACTCAAAATTCACTCCAATTTCACTCTAAATGTACTCTTTTCTGTTATTCACTCCTTTAAGAGGAAACATTTTCACTCGATTTTCACTGACAGTACAAGAAATCAATTGATGCATTTTCTGTCAACGAAAAGAAAACCACATTTTATTTTATTAATACTAACAGTTTTACGAGATGATAATTGTGATGATTACAAATTTATAAAGACAAGCCTCTATAGGCCTAGTAATCAATGATGATAACAATGACAAATATAATGACGATTGGGATGATAACAGTAATGGTAATAGTAATAATAAAGATAATAATAATAATAATAATAATAATAATAATAATAATAATAATAATGATAATGATAATAATAATAATGATAATAATAATAATAATAATAATAATAATAATAATAATAATGATAATGATAATAATAATAATGATAATAATAATAATAATAATAATAATAATAATAATAATAATAATTCTTATGATGCAATGTGAAATGTTTATGTTCTTTTCAAAAAATGAAATGAAATTTGATTTGAATTGAATTGAATTGATTTGAATACCACTCAAAGATTTATTGTGCGTCCGGGCTCCGGAAAAGAAGAATGAAAAGAATATACGTAAAAGTGAAACTTGAGTTTCCTTTGTTATCATATTGATGAACTTGAATAATTGTATAGGCATTTGTTCGTTAGAAACTGTTAACATATTTCTATGTTTGATATCATTGTAATGCTGTTTTTGTTGTTCTGTCATTTCATCTTAATGTAGTTGAGTTTTTCCCATTATTCTCTAAAATTTTATCTTGCATTGTAACCTTGTGAAAACTCTAAAATCCATCTATTATTACAGCACTAATTCATTTTCGTGATACGTACCCAGATACATATTCAATTTTTATCGCGTTCTTACATTTGACAGTAAAGGTGAATACTTTCACAAATCATTTATTTTCCCTTCCACCTTAACCCTTTTTTGATGACCATTTCAAGAGAAAAGAAGATTCTGATTTCATCTCTTCATATTCATAATTGAACCGAAATCTGTTGTTATTATTATGGCGGTAATTGTGCATCGTTAGTGTATTCGTTTGAATTGTTTTCTTCTTCACGGTACGTTTGTATAAGTAGCAATAAGTTAGTGTCAGACTGGCATTTGTTTTTTAGGTGATGAGATAGAATCAAAGAAAAGAAATGAACAATGGATACAAGAAAGAGGTTTGTCAAGATGTGGAGTTTCAAGCAAAGAATCGAGCATAATAACAGTGATCGATCATAACTGTAACCTGAAGGCATACTCTGTCGCGTAGCAACCACTGGTATGTTAGTTGTGTAACCTTTGATTATCATTCCTCCACTGAATACTGGCGATCGATACAGGTGTAGCACCTTTTATTCGGACACGGGAGGCTGGACACCCCAGGTCGTAGCTTCGATCGATGGTGCGATAAGGCTGCCCTTTTGTCGATGTTCAATAACACATGTACGCAACAAACAATGGGCCAAGGGTCAAGAAATTGCAATCGTTGTATCTGAGTAGCCAGTAGAGTTATGATCGATATAAAACAAACCTTGACTTCGTAGTGTTGTCTACAGCACGTACTATTGTTCTTTTTTCTCTCCCTCTCTCTCCATTCCCCTCCCTCCCTTTTCTCTCCCCCCCCCCCCCCCCCCCCCCTCCCTCTCTCTCTGTCTCTCTGTCTCATTCACGCTGTATTGTTGTCCCTCCATTGGGAATTGACTGGAATTAAGGGGTAAGGGTTAAGGGTGAAGCCAGTGTGGTGGGATACAGGGATCAACGTCTTCTTCATACTTTTGAGGGTATATGAATACTGTGAGTAAACCATCAAGACATTCTACAAAATTTCAGTACAGGCTATAGTTGGATATTTGTTTTAGTCACTAATTAACACCTGGAAAGTGTGATCAAATAGCGAGCAAGACAGAGAAGATTAGTAAAAGAAAAAAAATACGTCTCATGTTTAGGGTATATACAAATTCGCATATTTTCGTACTCCTCACCATCACCTACAGAGCCGTTCCCCTCCCCCATCATCCCTACCCCTCCCTGATCCCTCCAGCCCCCTTCACCCCATTCCCAACGCGGTTATCCTTGTTTCTCATCTCGCTTTGGTCGAGCGACCTCGTAGGAACGTGTAACCTGTTTGTAGAAGTTATAGAGCCTTTACGGGACCCGTTCGATCGGATCAATGCTCGGCATTGTCGGCCATAGACGGCAAACGTCGTATCCCCATTAAATATTGATGATAATTTGAATGTAGCCATTATTATGACCATGCAGTACCACATGGGGGAGATCGACCGGCATGGGGCCATGCAGCCGACTCGGGGCGCGGATCACGAAACCGTACGATTGTCTGCATGAACACGTTAGTTCGCGGTTGCTACGGAATCACCTGTCGCATGTGTATTGTAATTTCGCCGGTCTATCTTCGAAACTTGTGCTTTGGATATCAAAGAGGAATGGATATTACCAGTAATGTGACTGAATTATGACGGGAATTGTCGAAATGGAAGCACTGGAAGGGAAAAACGGGAGGTAGGTTGTTGTGTATGATATACTTCGATATTATTTTCACGCCGGTTGATTGTTTGTTTAAGCTTAGCAGGGGGCTATACGGAGGGGTGTTCGCGGGGGTCCCGTCCCGATACTGAACTCATCGGTAATCCCATCAACAGAAGGGGAGGTAACCCAAATATGGACGAGAAACCGCAAAAGAGGGATACACAATTCAGAGCGCGATTTGATATCAATAATAACCCATTTCTGCAAAATTCAATGTCACCCCGTTTACTCTAGTGATGTTAAATATCTTCTCTTTTCGAAATCAAATTGATATTATTAGGCCTATACACTCATCCACATATTGAGCAGGCATGGGCCATGGACGGCTAGTAATGTGTGGTACATGCATAATACTTAGAACAGAAACATGTATATTGCATGGAAAGATAATCCACATACATCAACCGTTTATTCCTGGGGTGTGTCAGCAAAACGGAACTTCCCTCTTCACTCCAAAATATAAACCGCATTCATCTACACAGCAACAAAGACACATAACGAAACGAAAGGAACGAAATAATGTACTAACAATACCACAATGTAGCAAAACACAACGCCTGAAGTCATAGAATATTGCTCAAAGGGATGAATGATTTAAACACGTTGTATAAAGTAGCAATCATTTCCTGTTTAAACGTAGATCCATTGAAGATAAACTAAATATAAATTTCCATGCTTTTCAGGTGCAATATGAATAAGAGAGAGGCCTCTTTACCAAAGCAAATTCTACTAAAAGACTGTTTTCATGAATATAATCTGAGAGAAGAGTCTAGGACACTTATTGAAATATTCTAAACCGCATTTAATGAGGTTTTCCGATAAAAAGTTCCCTTTTACACTTGTCTTTTCACAATCATTATATGAATTAAGTCGATAAGATAAACGATACCCTCTAGATAAGTCCAATATAAGAACCGATAAACAATGAACTATACCTCCGGTTCTCCATTGTAATGAGATATAATATTTTATGACAACACTGGAGTTTTACACAAGAAGAGCATCAACATTATACCTTTCCTTAGATTAGACATCTCTCGGAATTCATACATTTTGATTTTTAGATTCACGTCTGGAGAATCTTGATGTTTAAGAAACTATTAATTTTTTCGACGGTGAAATCAGTAAATTTGACACACACACACACACACACACACACACAAAACTGACGAGCAAAAGGTGTCTACGAGATACCTATCTGCTCTTTCTAACACTAATAAGCAGAGGATTAGGTGTGTTACGGTGTTTTGTTGAATAAATTAAGGATTTCGTTTTCTCAATATTCGTCGCATAGAAACAGAAACGTTAATTAGCTGTAATTTATTTAATTGGTTAAATCAACATTTGAATGACGGAATACTATTACATTTTGTCGTAAATTGCATGCAGTTCTAGTACTAGTATCGTTTTCAATAAAACAATCGTCAAGAAATTTGGTAAAATATAATTAAGATATAGGAATATGTAAACATAGATTTGTAACAAATTTGTTGATACCGTACACTGATTAATATATCAATAATTATATATTTAAATGTACATGATATACATGCAACAGATTTGTTAATTTCGTACACTGATAACAATTTTAGTTTTGTTTTGTTTTGTGTTTAAGCAAGGGTTATGTGTGGTTGCTTAGGGCTGATTTATCATTACCTATTCTTTTTCTTACTATTATTATTCCTCATATTGTGAACATAAATTTATTCTATCATTTCTTCTATCATTTGATTTGATTATATAGATTTGTTGGTTCCTGTAGTATCATTTTACGTGCACATACATTGTTGGTGCCATACATATTTATACAGAAACATAATATAACGATTTTTTTTTTCTTCATTGCCTTTATAATGTACAGCAAAAGCAATACAGTGAATAATACAGAAGGGCTACAGCTTGAGCTTAGCTTGATTTGCTTGCAGCCCTCGTATACATATCGGAAAATAGGAGGGAGGGATGACTTGCGTATAACAGAGATAGGACAGTAGAAAAGAAAAAGGAAAGGAAATGTCTATCTGCTTTCACTAAAGGTTTACACAAAGTTAGATCACCTGGATCACTGATGAGCAAGGCATGACAAAATAATTTCTCTCCGAGGTACTGGTGAACAGTTACAGGTCATGGCCGGTTGCATGATTATGTATAATAGATTAGCTGCTGCGATATTTCCATAATTTCCATAATTTCATGTACATGTATAGTGCATTTTGAATGACAGTGAAATCACTGATATCCAGAGAGCAACATTTTTTGTTATAGCTTCCTTAAAAGAGTTCATGGACTTTAAACTTCGAATTTCAGAAGAAAGAAAGATCCAGATATCGGGTCCAGTGTGTCTGATAGATTTGAGAGCCATCACCGTTTTAGGATAGCCTAATATAAATGACATCATGCACAACAATCACTATTCTATCATTACCGTTGATATTTTTTGGTGTTGTCGCTAATTGTCTTTGACATTGTGTGAGCTGTTCCTGTGGATATTGCTGTCTGTTTATGTTATGTTAATAACTTGTTATATCAACTTAAAATATCTAAATCAAGATATAAAAGTTACTAACAATATTGATATTTACTTAGTACCATCTAGCTTTTTGTAGTTACTAACACTAATTACCCATAATATGTCGTGACTATTAGTGAAAATATCAATTTATGCAAATCATGCTACTAGTATTCATTCATTCTTTTATACTAGGGCGTACATCCGAATTTCATAGTACAGCAAAGGATTGATTTCAATCCACTATCTTTTTTCGACAAATAGCGTTGGTGTAAGATTGGAGTATAATATTCTGCCTCCTTACAATTTTAGGAAAAAACAACAACAACAAACAAGAACAACAAGCCAGAACAAGACACGCATATTGCATACATTCACACTGATAATCATTTAATTTTTTTCTCGTCCTTGTCTCGTCCTTTCATTCACCTTCATAGACAAAAACAAAATAATGATGGCAGTTCCATCACTATGAACATCATCATCTTCATCACCATTAATGTCTTGCGCGCATTAGTCATAGTACTAGCACATGTAAGGTATACATCGAAATAAAAGCATATATATTTTGTCTCTCAATCTCCTCTGCAGCTACCAAGACACCATTACCCAGCAATGGAAAGACATTGCACAGCGCCCTCGCGTGCCCACACCGAGTCGCAAGCCATCCGAGCACAATGACATGCAGACGGGCGTATTCCTTCAACTCTTCACGAACAGCATCAACAGGGCGCTGCACAAGCAACACTGCACCTGTAAGGGGAAGAGCTACGATGCCGATGAACTCTTTACCAAGAGCAATCCCGGAATGTTTGGACCTACTGCAAATCAGGATAACAAATCAGTGAAACGAATCATGAAAAAGAAAGAAACAACGAGAAGTGATCTCCACGAATGTGTTGACATCAAACTTCCCCCACTTTCAAACCTGAGAAGTATGATTCCCGTCAGTGGGTCGAATGAATTCATCAAACAAGCTACGCAAACCTTGAAGGAACAGCTAAAGGAGGCCGTAGACGATGGAAGCGGCACGCAGACATCTCCGCGGGCAAAGCCTCTTGGTACAACGGGGATTGTGGAACCCGATGAAGAGCTGCGTCTTCCTAGTATCATGGAGATTCGCGATCGAAACGGCAACAACTGGAAGATTGTTCAGGAGCCGTCGATGAAAACCCGCCAACGTCAGAGGACTGAAAAGGCGCGATACGACGGGAAGCTATTCCAACAAATATCTACGCAGAAGATTGAACTGAAAAATACGCCTCCAAATACTGCCAGGCTAACTCTTCCTACAGCAGACACCGTTAGCGCCATAGATGCGACAGTGATTGACGCAGTGTCACGAACAAACACGCCACAAGTCCAGCAACTTAACTTTGCTTTGTCCGATCTAGACGACTTGCTGGACGCCAACAGCACAACGCATGATGACAAAGCCAACCTCCCGGAACTTCAACCACTCTGTCAGCCCGCTCTTAAACACGTCTGCACATCACAGCTCCAGACGCCTAAGGACGTCCCGGACGAGATGACGCGAAAAGTGTTGCTGGGGAAATGGGCAGCGTCGGTGCGCACGGGAAAAATGTCTTATAGTGAATATCTGCAGAAGGTTTCGCTGATGTCGATGCTGCAGCGGTCGGATACAATGACAAGCAAAAAAGACATGCTACATAGCCAGAGCCAAGTGTGGGTGTCGAGTAATAAGGAGAAGAGACCGCGGACGAGAAGTCTTGAAGATATGCTCACCGCCGATACCAAGCAAAAGAGGCTGGTTGTTGAAGCAAACTCTGATGGACTCTCCCCAAGACCAACCGGTCCGTCAGGTAGGACCGATCCCACGGGAGGAGTCACTCCAGCCAATAGCGTCACAGTATGTAGCCCAGACCTACCACCGGAACTGCAGCGGTTGTATACGAGGGCGGCAAAAAAGGTCGCGACCGTAGATATTAGCCAGCATCTGCGAGAACAACTACCCAGCAATTTTCTCGATCTAGATCGACACAAACTACGCATGCAGTATCCCATGTACAACTTCAAGCGCGAGCAAGAACGTTCGAATGTTTTTAATAGACTTGGTTCTCAGTCGATGCCTGGCGGAGTCTCTGTGAATCAAGAGCTAGAAAGGCCGATGACGAACGAACCGAAAGAAATACAGCTCCAGGCGAATATTACCCATGTAGTGAATGACAGGAGGCGGTCTAAGGCCCGCAGGACCTTGAGCAGTCGGCAGGGTAGAAATGCCATGACGGTAACAGGTGGAAGGATCATGCAGGCACCGGTGGAGCAGAAGGCAAAAGATGAGATTGATGAGATGGCTGAACTCCAGCGGCAGTACAGAGAGCAACAGGCAATGATCGAGAACGCATCACCATCCAAGATCTACACAGTGCCTCACCAGCCACCGACCACACCCGTTGATGCAGCCCTGACTCTAGCCAGTGCCTCCTTGCCTGAGATGGTAGTGCACATGTCCGTCGAACCGGCCAAAGAAAAGCAAAGCAACACCAAGGGGCCTAGGGGTACCGTCACGGCGGCGACTGAGATCACAGGGAATGATCCAGGAGCCGAGGTGAGGAAAAATGAAACGAGGACAGCAGCGAAGAAGGCGGATGTTGGGGAACCTGTGCCGATCCTTACCATCATGCCGGAGGGACAGAATTGTGACAGCACTCTGAAGTCAACAAGCTTTGTGACTGTGAAGGGTAACAAAGCCACTGTTGACAAACCAGGGGTGAGGGGAGGACAAGAGATCGACTTGGAAAGGAAAGGACAGTATGACATAGACGCTCAAATGGAGACGCAGTCTGTTGCCAGTGAGATAATCGAACATGATGGCAACTTCACCAACATTGACAATGATATATCAAAACCATTAATAGGAACCTTTCAAAAGGAGAAAGGTGACTTTTCTGACGCAAAACCATCCATTACGCAATTGGAACTCGCAAACTCTGACCTTGCAACCAAACAAGCACCCACAACCACCTTTAGAAGCCGATCGCTGGAAATTTTAGCGAGGATTCCGGACGGAGCCGGAAAGACTTCTGATGCTCAGACGAGGAAACCTCGATTACTTGGTTCAACAAAGCCAGGACTGCTGACAACCAAACGAGTTCCCCTGAACACGCAAAAAGTAGAGTTTATTAGTCCCGCTGTGCATCAGGGCAAAGCTTAAAAGAATTCTTGCAAGAATTTCAAAGACTTTAAGTGCAATTTGTTTACTTTTATTTCTCTTAAGATAATCAGGACTTTATACGCTTCCCTCTCCCTCCCCCAAATTATTTTCTGCTGACAAATCACCCATTTTGACTAATTTACTAAACAGCAATGACGATATATGAAAACCTGTTGTGTTAACTTAAAACTTCGCAATTGCATTATTGCCAATATGAAATGCACATTTATGTGTCATTTGGCACCTGTCGAGTGTCTTATTCAACTACATGGTCGTCTTTTTATACATCTTTTTACTTGCAGAAATATATGAAAGCCCAAGCATGATGAGGGTTTGGGTCACCTGCTAACCAAACAGACTTAAGAAAATATTTATTTTCTTCTCTTTTTTTTTTTTACTTAAGCTACATAAAAGTAAACAGCATAACAATACCTTCACAATTCAAATCCAATCAAGTCAGATCAAACCAACTGAGATTTAGTTCAAAACGACAACCACAACTTTGATGTCACATATTTTCTTAGGGAAAGAATAGATAATATACTATTGTTTTTCTTATCATTATTAAACGTAATACCATCATTACTATCACTGCTACCATTTCCACCAGTATCTCAACCATAATTCTGTTTAATTTTGGTATTCCGCCAAAGTTTTATGAAGATGTACGAGAAGAACCTTATGTCTTTATACGTAGTACAATCATGTATGGGTTTTTTTTTTTTTTTTTTTTAGTCTCTTGCCCTTTCAAAACCTTCGCTAATAGACGAGGAATACGAACTTGAAGCTCGAAACGTGTGTTCATTAATTTTTCATCTGGGAAAAGTGCAAAATTCATCGACAGTGATAGCTTTTACAGTCACAGGCAGATAAGGGTGACTGTGATATAAGCAAGATTCGAAAGAATGCATTTCATCATGAAAATGGATGGAGTTCACTTTTTTTGTCGATGCACATCGTTTAAAATGTTGCCGACTATTTGAAATATTGCAGTGATGATGTGTCAGAGCTTTCTTGCAGTTGAAAAAAAAAATATTGGCTTCTGATGCTTTAAAGATGACACAAAAACGTCTAATGTCCACTATTGTCACTTTCACCGCTTTACAAATCGTTAATAGAGGTATATTTTCTGATGAATGATAAAATATCCAATGTGGTTATTTCACGGTAAACATTTATGCATGAAATCCGTGTCCTTTTTTCATATTTTTTGGAATGAAGTTATGTAGAAGAAATAAAACTTTCGAAAAGCTAACATGTAACACAAATCTAATCTATTAAATATTTTGAACAGACCTTGAGTCAGTCCAACTCCCCAGAACATAAAAGATTATGAAATGAATAGATATAGTTTACTGGGAATGTAATGTTTCTTCCAAAATCTTCCACCAAAACACGGTCAGATCATCCATAGGAAATTGAAATACCACCAATAATGTATCCAGTATGTGTGTGTATTTTTTTTTTTTGCAGAGTACAGAATATCATGAATAATATTTATCATGCAATGCCTTTTTTAAGATGACAATCTTCGTATTTTGAATTTGTGTGCAATATTTGCCTGTAAGTTATAGTCACGTGTATTATAATTAACACATTCTTGGTTTGTTATGTCAATGTAAAGGTGACGGGTATCTTATTTCACTGCACGTGTAACATGATTCTACTTGGAACATGTTTGCAAATTAAAAGTCGATTTGACGTTGCATTTTGCGTGAAATGTAATCTGGACATCCATGGGTCCTTTTTATTCATGTTCTTACGTTAAATCCAATGCACTTTCAATTTTGTAACTTTTCTCTTTAGTTTGATATTCCCAGGCAAACTAAACACTTCATAAAAGAATTTGAAGGATGATCGGTGTATCATATCGTTACATTCCTTGATGCTCGTTCGTTCTTTCGTTAGTTTATTCATTCCAATAAAAGATCAATGGTTACAAAGAACACAAACAAAAATCAATCATATTGAGATCAATGGCATAATGCAGACAAACAAACTTAGAGGTTACATATTTTGTCATATCAAATACAGTAGTTCATTGAAATGAGAAGGAGAACTAGAGAAAAGCCTTGCCACAATTCAATGTCACAATTAACAAATTAAAACGTCTTCACAGTCCTTTACACCTCATTATACAGTATGTCCCAAAAAAAATTACAACGCGGCCCTCCGCAATGATATCTTTAAAAATAGTGAATCAATCTAAATACAAATTCAGGGTATGAAACTATAACTCATTGCCCACATCTTACAAAAAATCCCATTCGATTTGCTTCAGTGGTCAAAGAGAAATACGGAATTTTGTAGAGGATGTCAAGAATCTCTTCTGTCCAAATTCTGTCTATTATTTACACACAAGAGCACTGAATTGCTATAATTGGAAGAATCAGATTTATGACATGTTTTACAACAATCCACATTTCTATGTGACCGCTTAACCAAATTGAATGGGGTTTTCTGCAAAATAGAGCTAAGATGCTATATTTTAAGACCCTGAAGTAGCACTTAGACAGGTTGATCATATTAGGTGTTATCAATCCGAAAATCTGATCGTAATTTTTGGGGTGACTTACTGCAGTATGTCCCCAAAAAAATTACAGTCAGATTTTCGCATTGATAATGCCCAATATGAATAAATCTTATAAATGCTACTTCAGGGACTTCAAATATAACATTTTAGCTCTATTTTGCAGAAATCACCATTCGATTTGGTAGAGTGGTCACAGAGAAATGTGGATTGTTGTAAAGCATGTCATGAATCGGATTCTTCCGAGTTTAGCATTTCGATGATCTTGTGTGTGAATAATAGACAGAACTTGGACAGAAGAGATTCCCAACATCCTCTACAAAATTCTGTATTTCTCTTTGACCACGGAAGCAAATCGAGTGGGGTTTTCTGTGAGATGTGGGCAATGAGTTATAGTTTCATACCCTGAATTTGTATTTAGATTGATTCAAAATTTTTAAAGATATCATTGCGGAGGGCCCCGTTGTAATTTTTTTTTGGGACATACTGTACGTCATTTACAACAAGTTGAAGTTTACGTGAGATGAATTTGCTCCTATACTTGATTAATTCTGACAGCTATCAATAGTCTGTACTACAATCAAGATACATGCACACTTCATTTGTTTTGTTTTTCTTTATTTTGGTTCTTATTTTCAATACCTTCAAAAAGACACGTAATGCAAGATTAACATTCTTTATACGAAATACATACTGTAGCAACATTGTCCCAAACGACCTAAATCTACTATTGGCGCAGAGGGCGTACTTGATGATACGAGGGCAGTGCCGTATCGGCACTGCATGAGGGCACCCTGTTGTGAAAAAAATGCGTGTGACAGAACTTACTAGGATACCAGGAATTGTGTTTTATATTCCTGTTAAATCGATGTCCATGTCGCTTTAAGTAATTATTCCAAAAATATACTACTTAATGCGTAACATCAGTACTGCATAGACTTCGAAATTTTATTCTTCATGATTAGAATGATAATAACTTATCTATGTTATATACATAATTGCACTCTCTCACACACACATATGATTTATATATGAATGTATATATCTATATCTATATGTATATATATATATATATATATATATATATATATATATATATATATATATATATATGAACAACTTGCTTTCAAAAGGCGCTATATCCATCATTTTTCAATGGATAGAGAGCACCTTTTGGTTGCAAGCTCTTATATAGTATATACGTTACTAAACATCATTACTGTTAGCATATCTGACTACGTTATTCCCGTTCTCTTGTGACCCCTTAAGTTCAACATCTAAAATTCCACGACTTTTAAGTGATTCGAATGATCACTGCAATGACAGTTGACAGTGTTGTCTGTTTAGATTTACTATACTTCACAACCACGGTTGTCATAGTGTGAACGTTCCCTTTAACTTGCACGATATCATGCATTAAATTATTATATGTTTCTATCGTTATCTCTCTTGGGCATCGTTCTAATTTCGAGTGTCACATGACACTCCATTTATTTCAGCCCTTAAATACTTCCAGCTCCCTACTTGGTCACCTCCGTTTTCATCAGGGACTCGTTAAAAGAAATTATATTTTAGCACATACACACACACACACACACACACACACACACACACACACACACACAAACTACGACGCCCTGTAGTTTCGGTAGTATTATGCCACCAACCGATACATTTTCTGTCGTTTCCGTATGTCTATAGAGGCCCCATAGTGTAAAGAGACAATTATTTTTTGTAAGTGTGCATGTGTAGAGATTAGGCATACACTATACACTGCATAAGCATGAATGTAATCTTACCGATCTTTATAGATAAAGTTTCATTGTGAAATTATCAGTCTGAAGCAAGCGAAGGAAACATGGGCGCTTAACTTACCTTTTTCGACTTTAAAATAGCAGTCCCGACAGCAACGAGAATTCTATACCAGATATAAACTGACTACCACAAAAGGGATATCCATGATTTAACAATGAAGGACAGAGGCAATGGTACTGAAATCAGGCAGGTGTACCACCAAAATTTTGAATGTTACACCAAAGACATACAAATTCAGATGTTGCAAACTTTTGTACACTGTCACATTTGCTCACAAAATCCCGATTCTGATGCAAATACCGTACAACGATACTACATTGTAAACCACAGATCCCAACACCTATCGGCATACAATTACGTTACCATAAAATTACCATTCTGCAACCTTAAAGGCATACCATTTGCAGATGAAGCAAAGACCTAGTATTAGTGCTTAAAATAGTTCTAAAATGCGAGTTTGGGATAGAAACAACCACTGTAAAAATTTGAATCTGTATAATCGATTTTAAGTATTGTTAAATACACAAAATGTGAAGAATAGTTGTAATAAAAATGTTTCCGGACTAAGTCGTCTACAGTTATGGTTTAATGAGAAAAATACTGAAATCTCCTTATATATCAAGCTTTATTGCGAAAATTTCATACGATAGGATTTTTTGTGATACAAATGACCTACACATATGCATCAAATGTGATATCTTGAACATTTTTTTTTCAAATCACTGTTCCCAGAGGTAAACAGGACCTTTAATTACACACGGTACAGTAGCGTAAATGTACTGACATCTTAATGTAGAATAGTGATGTAAAATAAGGGCTTTTTACACTTGCAAATTTTTACTTAGTCCCGTACCAACGGTGGGGCTAAAGGGTTTTTAACACTTGCAAATTTTTGCTTAGTCCCGTACCAACGGTGGGCTAAGGGGGGCCTTAGCCCCACCGTTGGTACCGGACTTTCCTTAGCCCACTTTCTGTTTACACTTGTTTTTGCCAAAGTGGGCTAGCCCCACCGATAATCCCGTACTATCTGGCCCTGCAAAATAGCAGGGTTAGCACCGCAATTGCGGTGCCAAGCAAGCGAGTGTAAACAGAACGAAAAAATAATCCGCGGCTAAGCGACGGAGACGAAGTCCGACCCCCTACAGACCAATCAGAAACGAGGTAATCAAGTGCTGCCGGTGCGTGCGTGTACTTGAACAGTGCACAGCGTAATCATGAATATTCATGTATTGGAAAGTACGGGGCTAAGAAATATGAGTGTAAAAAGGTCAGTTTTCTCCTTAGCCCAGGACAAGAGCTTAGTATGGGATTTATTGGCGAGTGTAAAAAGCTGAAGCTCTTGTCCGGAGCTAAAGAGAAGACTACGTATTTCTTAGTCCCGTACCTTCCAAACCACATGAATATTCATGATTATGCTGCACACTGTACAAGTACACGCACGCACCGGCAGCACTTGATTACCTCGTTTCTGATTGGTCAGTGGGGTTCGGACTTCGTCTCCATCGCTTAGCCCCGAATTATTTCTTCCGTTCTGTTTACACTCGCTTGCTTGGCACCGCAATTGCGGGGTGCACCGCAATAACCCTGCTATTTTGCAGGGCCAGATAGTACGGGATTATTGGTGGGGCTAGCCCACTTTGGCAAAAAGAAGTGTAAACAGAAAGTGGGCTAAGGAAAGTCCGGTACCAACGGTGGGGCTAAGGCCCTCCTTTAGCCCCACCGTTGGTACGGGACTAAGCAAAAATTTTCAAGTGTTAAAAGCCCTTAAAAAGCTTAACAAATTCGTACGGGATTAACGATAGTCCTGGGTCAGAGAAAGCAGATACGGGGTTAAGAAACACGAGTGTAAAGGGGCTATAATGTCTAAGGTGGCGTTCTGAACAAGGGAAGCTCTGCTTCTGATGCCGCTCTCTCACTCTTAAAAAAAAATTGAAATGATAAATCAACATTCTAAATGTTGCCACTCCTCCAACCTTCAGTAAATATCAAATTCAGCACTCAAAATGGCGGAGACCTCTTATTTCACTCTTTGAATATCATCGATTATTAAGTTCAATAACTCTATACTTAGTTTCCATCAAACAAAAGTTAATACATTATACAAAGCAAACATTTGTACACTCACATTGTCAAAGAATTTGAAAGAAGATTATGCATGTATTTACTTAATATCATGAACCCAATACCACAGGGGCGGCATCAATAGACGTGAGGAGTGGGGGGGGGGGGGGGGGAAGAACTGCTGAACGGCAGCGATATATTATGTACATGCGCTTCAGTTTGTGAATGAGGGGGTATGGGGTTTTCGTTGGCTGGTGTTTGTTAAATAGCTCCTTGGTTATTCCAAAGGTTCGTTTATCCGAATTAAGATGAGCTATAAAGGTTCGTGATTCCAAAGGTTCGAGAATCTGAAAAATGAAAAAAGGGTTCATTGTTGGGAAGATTCGATAGTTTGAAAATGAAATTAGGGAAAAAAATATTACGCACTAACGAACCTTTATTCGGAATTACGAACCTTATTTTGTTTTTGGAATAACGAATTTTCGGAATAAAGAATTTTCGGAATAAAGAACTGAATAACCGTTTTCGTGGGTTTTTTTTTCCGGGTGGGGGTGGTGGGAGTAGGCAGATGAACAATCTTTCATTCTATTTCAGTTCATTCATTTCCATTTTTCCTCTTTAGAAACATTCTTTTGAGTCTGATCATACATACATGAATTGTTCTCTTTGCAGTTATGAAAATGTATTTTTGTTCCTTTTATGAGGACAATCAATATCTAAATCAAAGTCTCAGAGCATTCTGTATTGAGTTTTGTTATGAATAATTTGTATAAGTTTATTGTGAAGGTGTGGACAATTTGTATTTGATTTGAGACGGAAAAAAAAAACATCATTAAAGCATTATCTCTAATTTCCAACACACTATGTAATATAAAGTCACGGTGTTGCTATACGAATTGACAATCTCTGTTGGTATCGATTTATATAATAATCTTCTACTTTCCTTGCTTTCTTTACCTACTTCAGTGTACTATAGGAGAATGAGATACTAGTATCAAGCATAAAAACAAAGCAAACCAAACCAAAACATGTTTTGTTTTCATGATTTTTAATCGAGGCCCTATTCATTCAAATAACAATAACTAAAATGGTAAACGAAAAAGAAGAAAGAGGAGAGAAAGCATGCTAATGAAAATAAATATGATAGTAATGATTATGATGATAGAAGAATAATAGCAATGATAACACTGCAGTATACTAGTATATGATGCACCATATCACCGTGTGATACTTTTCTACCCCTGAATACCAAATAAAAAAAATATAAAAAAGCAATATTAGTGAGCATACATACACAATTAATCGTCCGAAGTACGGTGACATCAAGGAAAGTTGTCGTAGGTTTGCCCGGCATAGTAACAACTACAGCAGCAAGGTATATAAGATGTCCACGCACTGGAGAGGAACATCAGTGAGCGTTGTACAGTGCATGCACAATGGGTGTTTATTGGGGGCTTTCTGTCGGAGAGGGATGGTACAGACTATATACAGGCCTTTGTTTTGGTTGAGGTGGGGATGTTTTAATTTTTTGCAAGATAACTAGACACCACTATATGAAATATCAAAGAACATTATGATTCTGAGCGGAATTGATTAAAGATGCCTTAATAGAAGGTGAGTCCCTTCTTTCATTAGGACACGTTTTTTAATCTTGTTTTTGGATATCTCAGCAATTTCGAAACAGATTTTCATTCAAAATGAACTTTGAATTCCTCTCAACAATAAAATTGTTTGCTCTTTGATGTTTCATGGAGTGGTTTCTAATTATCAAGAAGTTAAAACCGAAAAAACGCCCCCAACAAACACTCATTATTTAAACACATCGCAATATCTTCCCATTAACATGATTGACATATCAGACGTGCACAACATGACAACAACCTTAACCTAAAATTGAAAAAAAAAACACAAAAAACACCCCAAAAAACAAAGACTGGTTTCCTCCGAAAGATAAATGGCGCGTGATATGCTCTAAATGTACTTCCTGTTTATGTGTTTCTCAACTCGAGCTCCTTTCTATTGCGCACTGGCAGGCTACAAAAAAAAAAAAAAGTTGAAAGATGTATACTTTCCCTTGCCTAAGGTTACCATACAAAGACACAGATAATGTTTGTTTGTCATAACCTCTTGATAAAGCAACAGCTGGCTATTAATGATATTCCAGCGCTTTACATGGGTACAGCTTCTCTTATAAAGCCTAAATTGTACTTATATCAAGTATCGTAGAAGGAGGCGTGCGTGTCATATTCTTAGTACATTTTTAAAAGTAAATTATTTATTATGTGGAACTGAACTTAATTTTCAAATCAGTGGCAATCACCTCTTGATTGAATCTGTCAATATGCAAAGAGCTTAATTTGAGACTATATTTACATAATCAATCACACCGTTGTTTTCAAGAACATAAGGAATCGCAGATAATATGATAATATTAAGTGGTGGTTTTTTTTGGTAATAACTGGTGTATTATCATTTTTGATAGAACTGATTACAGATACCACACGATTATTACCTGTTATTTGTAATCTTTTATTACCTAGAATCTGATATGACACAGGGTGTGGCAATCGCACAACACGGATCCTATGAACAATCATTAGCTTGTCCAGACGACTACATATTTATCCATAAACTTGGAATTATTAAAACCTCTGCCAGTCGCACAGTAAATGACTTCTGATTAGTCCCGAGGGGATGGGGTGGTTCCGGGGTGGTGATCGAGTGGGAAGGGGTGATTGGGATGGTGATCGAGTGCGAAGGGGGGGGGGGGGGGGTGGGGCTCCGCCAGAGCTTACTATCGGTTTATAAAAACTTTCCCTCAAGTACACGTTTGGACCTGGGTATATCCAGTCCGTATCTCTCTGTATAGCCATGGAGCTATATAGCTATATGAGAGCCATATCATACATGTTGGTCTTCTTGAGCAGAGAGACACGGGGGAGATGGGGATTCGTTGAGTGCAAGGTTGAATATCCCCAAAGAGGTCAGATTGACATGACCTGCCAACCTCGACACGAACTGTTTGCCATAAGAATTTAGTGCATGTTTTTGTAATACCATGGAGCTCCATGGTAATACCTAGCCCAGTAGGCATATCGTGCCAGCGCGTAGGACCGGATCTACGTGTATCATGCTCGTCATGTGCATTATCAAAACAAGAGTGCAAAGACATAATAATAAAATACGTATATATTATAATACAGTCTTCCTGGGCGTAGATAAAGTGGAAGGTGAGAAAGCTGCCAAACATCGAATCGAGAATCTGTCTTTGAGGACGCGAAGGCATTGTGTGCGAGGACATAGGCCCATATAATGATGATCTAGAGGGGAAAAAACAGATGGGGGAAAAAAGAAAAAAGAAAAAAGATTCTTTCATAGGGGAATGGTGAACTCTTCAGTCGGTCTCAGCAGGTAGGCCCCTTAAAACAATTATGACTGTAGGTCATAATCCTTTCATTGGGACGCTAAATATCAAACTGCACCTTATTCAACTTCGGTCCTTCTTCGATATTTGCAATATAAGTTACAATGATTGTTTGATGTCTCCAAACAATTACTGTTTGTTTAACTGATTGATTGTTTACTCCTCTCGCCCATAATAGCACCTGTAATCGGGCAATGATCAATGTTTGTGAACACCAATTCTAAGTGACCGTTATGATCCAAGGTTTTCACATAGGGCCTATATATTAATGTCCTTTTAATCTTCCCTTTTTTGGGGGGGGGGGATGGAACTCACGATCATGCGGCACGTGAATATACTCTTATTCTTCACCAGCAAATCAGTAAGGCGATCAGAGGTGACGACCTTTTTCGCTTGAGTTCTTGAACACAATCTAAATCTTCTCCTCCGTCGTTCAGTGACACTGACGAAACCTAATTATGCAAGAATTAAGGCAAGCAGCTTAGGCGAACATGCTCCCGGGGACGTGCTCTTGGTTGTGTACGTGCACACAGTCGGTACACAGAGCCTAGAACCCGTCATAATCCCTCTCCCGACAAGAAGTTTCATTTCCGGTTATTTGTGTGTATGTGATTTTCTTTTTCTTTCATCAGACCACCTTCATTGTAGACAATAGTTGCATGCATGAGTGGCTACGAAAGAGGGTGAATAATGTCATTGCCGACGAGGCGATTGCTTCTTTAGTGTGATGAGGACACTATTTTGGACCGAGATGAAGCCCGTATCACTGCAGGCTGGGGATCATTGAGGAGCAGACGAAACAAAGCCAAAGACTGAAAATCATGACCTCCCAGTCAATCAGTCCGTCTGTCGACACAAAACAAGTTGAACTCACACTCGCAGACGATCGAGCTGAACGCGCGCGCCACAAAGAAGCACTTAATGATCTATTGCTGTCTGCAACGACCGGGACGCTTTCCTCTGCTCTGGAGGCAGAGATAAGCTGCCAGCACTCACTGTCGCGCAGATTCAGTGTAGGCCCGGATTACCACCTGCAAGGAAACTCCCGAAAGAACTTCCCTTGATTGTGAGTTCGAGGTAGATCCCAAGCGAACGGAGCTGTGATCTTTGAACCTACACTTTGAAGGTCCAGGTTGTAGGAAACGACCCCTCTGCGAGAACATCGTTTATTGGACGTTTGCTGTGCATTGAAAAGCGGTGAGTAAATAACGAACACCGTATACAAACATTAAAGCTTAATTTGTTCACCATGCACCAGAGCGTGTACATGCCCATAAGTTTTTCTCTGGAAATCATATTTGGGCTCGGTCCCATTGACTTCAGGATCGGTACGTCCTAACGCGTGAATGAGCTATTGTCATGAAGAATATGGTTCGACACATTGGGTTAATCGAAACTTATTGTGCTGCTCAAGCGGAGGGGACAGACATCTGTGTAAGCGAGAACTGAATTGTGGAAGGTAATGTTATAGACCGACGTTATACCAAGGAGGTACTAGGCAAGCTTGCCTAGTACCTCCTTGGTTATACAGAAGACTTGAAATAGTTTCTAATGAGATTCATCATCGTCGTTTTGTTTCATTTCGGCTTCAAAGATCTGTTTTGCGTATAGTTTTAAAGGTTTGCCTGGTTTAGGAAAGACTTCATCTCTTTTGCCGTGACAAGTAAATGTTATCCAAACATCGAATTGTATTACCGATTTTTGTGATAGCCTGTAGTCCATCATTAAACATACGATGTAGTATATACTGCGAATCGAGTGTGTTTATGTTAATTGAAAATAATTGGGAAATTATTGTCAGAGCGATCGAGCGACTGCTATGACGGCTCGCACTGTACATTAACGATTCTAGCGTATCACATGTATCATGTTTTGTCATCCTTCAAAAGACACAGACTGTAGTGCTTACGAAGTATGATTGATTGGTCTGAAAGATTGGTCTGTCTGGTCGTCGGGGATGTGCTCCGCGGAGACTGCGTCTGTCTTCACGAAACAGTGTCTACGGAGGAAAGCCGATAGTATGAAAAGAAAATCAATAGATAGATAAATAAAAGAGTTCGGACCAACTGATTTTTCTGTCTAGATATATGAGTAAACAATGGTATTTTCATTTTGTGATAATGTGTTAGATGCCTTCCCTACTACCGAGAACATTTCTCCTTGGTTTCACGCAATCTCATGAACTATAATTATATGCATAGATTCGAATATATAAACGATCGAAAATGATCAGGCAGGATGTTTATATATATATACTGTATATAGATGGAACTATTTCTATAAGACACAGAAGTCATGATTGAAATGCAAAGAGACTGTCCTGTTTGTAGGTAAATGGATAGTACCGTGTCGTTTAGTGTGGGAATACGTGAAGAGGCGACTACAAAGACACCTACAGAAGAAGAAAATAAGATTCGAGTCCACATTCCTGTATTTATATCATTCTACTCTTTATTGGCGAACGCGTGATTTTTCCACCAACGATTTTAGTTTCAGTTTTCATATATAATAGGGAGCATTCGTTCATTTTTCCTTGAACTGAAAACGTAAAACACTGCCTAGATACCATGAATGTATTAACAGTCATAGACATTAAGTGATTCCTGCTATAAACCACTTCTGAGTGCTGTTATAAATCCATATGGTGTCATCATATCCCATTCATTACTTTGCGGCAGAAAAAAAAAATAGTGGTAATAAAATAGATTAAAGCTAAAAAAAAAACTACTCGTACTTCCTGCCGTTAATGTTATAGACGGGAGGCAGACGTGATAGGACTATCACATAACCGGATTACGTGGGAAAGAAACCAGGGATTAAAGCGATGCAAATTGGCGATATATCCGTTTTCAAGGAGCAGTTAACCTATGTTTTTTTCTTTAAAAATAATTTATGTCGTTCTTAGCATTCCATCATGACCTCTCATTGTTTTCTTGTCTAATAAAAAGCATTGTAATCCATGCAGTCTGAACAATCTCAATTCTGTATCTACCGTATATCTATCCATTGGTTTCGTACATGCAGACATGAATTACATCAGCAACAAATATCGAAGAACATCTAATTTCAAATACAAGTGTACTAAAAAGGCTTCACATTTTGATTTTGATTGCAAACTTACAGATAGTGTTCCCAGTGACCATACATGCACTCAGCCTTTAACCTCCTCGAGCTTTTATCTCGCTATATAGCGCGTTGCCTCTACAAAGTCGTTAAGCGGAATCCAATATTGTCATAATGTAATATCTCAGTCCATTATTCTCTCCATAACGTAATATCTCAATCCATTTTCTCTCAGGTATTACTGTATATTGAAATCATAAGACATCATATTTCATGCATGTGCCTCGCCTTCGCAAGAATTGCTCTGCCTCTATTCCCGCCAACTGAGATTGATGACCCTATATACCGCGCAGACAGCACCATCGTAGTAACGAGCAGAGTCTATACAAGATATGCAAACGGAATAAAAGATGAACAGTTAAATGAGATAGTGCCTCGCCTGAAGACATCCGGAAGTTCCAAACAAATAGTTTGAATGGGTCACCGTCATTATTTGTTGTTGTTTTTTTCTCTCTTTTTTTATAATTTCCAATGAAGGCCCTGGATGACACACAACCTCGGTGTATTGATTATGGGTTATCTTTATCTCACTACCGTATACCCTCTAGTGGTAGCCGTTATGTTCTGTAATGTCATGAAGTGCAGTCTAGTACTAAACTTAATTTGTATTCAAGTTAACAGAACGTGGGACCTGACACACACAAATTACAGGAACGGCTCATTGCACATTATTATTGTACTCTACGCGAAGCATTGCACTGTTATTGTACATTGCAGTTACACCTTGTGGTCATGAATACAAGCCTTACAAAGAATTGGCATAAAGCGTAGTTATAACGGTATGTTCCTTCCTTTTTGCGTAGCATTGTGGAGGGTATGTTTGTAGGCATATTGCTTGCTGCTGAGTTATTGTGTTTGACTTGCTTCTTCACAAAATCAGTCAGATAAAGAGCATTTACACGAAAAGAGCGTTGACAGAATGAGTTTGTAATCAAGTTACATTTCCGGACTCTTGTCGGTCTTGTGAATGTCCAGCCAGCCCTTTCTACCTGAGTTTCTCAAACGAGCTACGCCATCCCATCAAGAGCCGGATGTGACCTTCATGGCATAGTCCTAATACACCCCCCCCCCACACACACACACACACACGACATATCAATACTAATACTGTAATGTTTCCTTATCATTCACAACAAGAATAAGCAACAATTGCTTCCTTTGCAAAGACATGCCAGAAATCATTAAAACGCTGATGTGAGATAGCTGTCTTTCACAATCTTGTGATGATGATACGGCTCTATCGTGTTCAATTAGTGCAGTATATTTCCTTATCAATTTTTATGTCGAATGTACATTAATCCACCTATCTATCTATCTATCTATCTATCTATCTGTCTGTCGGTCTATCCATCTCCATCTACCTACCGAAAGATGGAGGCTGCAGCTGAAGAGGTAGAGTTGGAGAAGAAGGAGCTCTTGGCTCAGGGAGGAACGGAGGCTGGATACGGCTCGGAGGCCAAGGCCGACGCAGTGACGGGAGACGCCGATGTCCTCACCATGGAAGAGTTCCGGACCAAGCTTGCCCAGGAGGGCGCTGTGGCAACCAACGCTGACCCGGAAGAGGCGTACGAAAAACCAAAGAAGGGGTAAGAGCATCGCGGCCCCTCTTGCGTCTGTCATAGAAAAGTATGGTTAACACACTCAAGGTGTGACTTGTTCGTCTCGGGTTTGTTTGTTTTTTTACCTCTTTTATTATTCAGTGTAGCACCTCGTCGTTCCTCCTTCAAACTCCCATTCATTTCTTTAATGCGTTTTCTTTAGCAATTGAGTTGGAAAATCCCAGGATGTTTTCAATCATTGGGAAGAGCAAAATGTTAGACAAAATGACAAAGAACTTGTCAGTACGGAGACTGCTCCTTTTGCCTATAAGCTGATAAGAGAACCGGAGAACAGCTTTAATCTGGGAGCGTTTCTAAGAAAGCCGCTTGACTTGCCATGACATCACGTGGGAACAAAGTATATCTGCTGCAGAAAAGTTAAGAATAAAAATGTGGGGTCTCATATTTCAAGTCGTTTCATGCAAGTTGATTTTCGTTAAAGTCGCAGTACTTTTGTCGAGTGGGGAAAACCGAAATACTTCGAGACTATGAACATTTTTCGACAAAGGAAGAATGGCCGACGGCGCTTAGAACCTTCCACTGGTCATCTCAGAGAAAACGCGGGACTTTTATTCAATCTCATAACGGCCGAAGGAAGAAGACACAGTTTTTAGGTTGGAGAAAACTTAAAGTTTTTGACAAAATATGAACAAGATGCTAAGGAGATTAAATATGTCATATAATAATTGGATAGTAAACGTATACAGTGAGGGCTATCCCCCCTCCCATCACACAAGGGAGCTCTTGCATCTTCAGAACTTAAATTCAACGATCTGGTGCACACTTTTTGTGTGAATATTTGGACCAAAAAAAAATTAAAAATGTTCATTTCCAAAGAAAGAATGAACAATCACGGACAATGTGAATGAGTAAATTAAGGGATCTGTCATGTGGTGGGTTTTTTTTTCGGTGTGTGCGTCGTCATTTTATACTGAGTCCATGGGGATGGAAAGAACGGGGCAGAGTGTGGGGCAGGGTATACTCCCTCCCACACGCGGGGACCATTTCCTTCTTAGATTTGAAGTTCAACGATTTGGTGCACACTTTTAGGGAAGTGCATTGTATTGACAAAATTTTTCAATGAAAAAAGTGAGCGATATGATAAATACTCAGGACAATATGACTGACTAAATAGCGATATTTCCGCGTGTGATATCTCACGGTGTTCTACTATAAATTTATGCAGGTGGAACGAGGGGTGGGAGGGGGTTCCCCTTCAAAATGAGGGAGCTTTTGCATTTTTAGAATTGAATTCAACCATGTGGTGCACACTTTTGGTGCATGGAATGTTAAAAAAAGTTTTAATTAATAAAGTAATAGAATTATATTGGGGAACAGTTTGCTTGCCTAGATCATGGTATCTGTCAGGTCTTGTTCCACATTGCGTGTAGCGCTCCTGAAACAGCAGTGAATGGAGTGATGACAGATTTATATAGGATAACGAGATACGAGAAATGTACTTAACAAATAGCACGCACACTCAGACAGATTTTACCATTGTTGCCTGATTTTTCTCAATTAGTAATCAATCAGTCTAAACACTTAATATCCAAATCCAAAGAGGAAAAAAAAAAAGCCAAGGGGGGGGGGGGGGGGGGGCTATTTCTAGGAAGTAACTGCCTCCCCCCCCCCCCTCCCGCCGCCATACATACAGTATACTAACACAAGTCCGATTTTCCGGTCAATTGAGTCGTAAAAAAATTCAAGGATTCCGTTCAGGGAGGTGGAAATTTGGGTCTCTGTTTGGAATAGAAATGACTATTGTGTAGAGCAACAAATCGTCTGCATGCGCCATTGTATCAATGTCTGCAAAAGCAGGGAGGTGGAAAGGAAAGTACCCAACTCCCAGCTTGATCAAAATAAGTGGAGTCAGTCAAACACCACCCATATAGCATATAAGACCACGATTGCACAAACTATCTCTTCAAAAAAAACTCAATTTGCTCCGAGATCACCTAGACTTCTTGGCCGTGGCTTTGCCGATATCACACTACCAGCTTATGCTCTGGTCGAGCTTGGAAGCGGGAACATAACTTGAAATTAGACAGTCAGATGCAAGGCGGTAAGTTAAGTGTTGAGTAAAGTGAAGAGCAAAGGGCCTGGCTTTACCCAACAGTCTGAAACATGTCGCTCCTTGAATATCACACCAAGTCGTTTGACTTCAGAATCGTTTATGCCATCACGAAACGTATGCGAACATTTAGGTTCTAATTATGTGAAACGCTGCGTAAAAACGGTCCCATGTATTTCAGGTTTCAGGTTGATGATTGTTATACTGAAGGTTCGTCATTCCGAAACACACATGTGCCATTTACCTTGTCATGCTCGTTAATCCGAAAATGAAGCAGGGTTTATTAGTCCGAACACTTGTGGCGTTATTCCAAGGGTTCGTCATTCAGAAGGCACGTTATATCGAAGGTTTGTTAAACTGTAAATGAAACTAGACTTCGAATTTGTCATTACTGACAATTTAGGTGATCCAATCACTTTGAGATCGAGGGCAATTGGCCATGCAATGTCGTATATGTTTATAAGGGAACAGATATTTGAACTGCAACTTGCGGACGACGAGCATTGCAAACAATCTTCGTAAAATTGAAGCCTTTAAGAGTTTCAAGTTTAACCACATTCTTATGAGTGATTGCAATTTTCAATTAACAAAATAATGGCCACATGACGATAGCCCAGAGTGCCAGCTATAACATATAGAAATCCTAGAGAAATCCGACCGAGCATTGGTGAGCTACTGCTTAATGAATAAAGTCATGGCAATTTGTGTTTCACACACACACAAAAGAAAGAAATGGACTGTCATTGAGATATAACGTAAAATGGCCAAATTTGACAAGGGTAAGTTCAATCGATGTCGTTACTATGATGACGCCATCAAATTGAATAATCGTGAGGGTAATTTCGATAGAGAATTCAATAAGCCACAACATACTAAATACATTTTGGGTACAGATTTGTCAAGGATAAGAGACATACACTAGCCTATATGAATTTCAAATGTGAAGACGAAATCATGAAATTTCATATTTTCATTTCATGCAGGAATTTGATAACTTTGAATACCTTTACAAGACTTATAGACCAATTCGCTGACATCTACCACTCATCCGCTTTCAGAATATGTAAAGAAATAGGGGGTTATTGTCCATCCGAAAGAGCTATACGTGGAAACGTATATGCACGCAGTGAATTCCAACTTTGGCAGGCCTGTATGACGTCATATCGAGTCGGATAGACTTGAAATTTAGTAAAAATATTCTCCATAATATATCAGTATAATTACATGCAAAAAAAAAAATCCAACTTGGTATCTTGCTGACGATGGGCAAGTGGTTATATAAAATTTTGACGAGCACGTATGTGCGCGTTAGTGCGCGTCAGAAATATTAGAAATATAGATCATTACATGTAAATATGCACCTGCCGATTTTCATTGGTAGAAAGCGTCTAGAAATAGAGCTAGAGACAATGAAGTGATTTTAGAAAATGACGTCTTAATGATGTCACAATTGAATAATCACAGAGAAAAAGAAATTTTAGCATCCTGAGCTCATGAGACAATATGTACTAAAATATTAAGAGCTAAGACCTTGAGCTTCTGGAGATACGCTCTGCACAAGATTTGTACAGAAAGAAAGAAATAAAGACAGAATTCGGACAGATTACGGATCACGGATCACCTAACAAGAGGTGCTCCTTGAACTTTCACGGATCATCCAATAAGAAAGATTTCGTATAGGAAGTTCGTTATTCCGAAAATGAAATAAGGTTTGTTATCCGGAAAGGAAAAGAATGTGCTAACTACCGAGTCTTCAGAATAACGAGCCTTATTTCAAGAGGTACCTCGTGAGCTTTCACGGATCACTAAATAAGTTTCGACGTTCCGAAGGTTCGTTAATCCGAAAATTAGGGCAAATTGGGTGGTACAAAATCAAGGATTCCGTTTAGAGAGTTTGATGGAAATTTTGAGTCGCTGTTGAAATAAAATGAAATGACTATTGTGTGAAGCAACGAATCATCTGCATGCACCATTGTATCAACGTATTCATAAGCAGGGAGGTGGAAAGGAAACTCTCCACCTCAAAGCATGATCGAAGTCAGTGCAGTCAGTCAGACACCGTCCATATGAAACCACGACTCCACAAACTATCTCTTAAAAACCTCAATTTGCTCCGAGACCACCTAAACCTTTTGGCCGTTGGCTTTGCCGCCATAACATTACCAGCTTGTGCCCTGGTCAAGCTAGGAAGCGGAACATAACTTGAAATCAGATGCAAGGTTGTAAGTAAAGCGTTGAGTAAAGTGAAGAGCAAAGGGCCTGGCTTTACCCAACAGTCTGAAACATGTCGCTCCATAAATATCACACCAACTCATTTGACTTCAGAATCGTTATACCATCATGAAATATGTGCAAACATTTAGGCCCTATCTGCATGAAAGACTGCGTAATAGCGGACCCTAAGTATTAGGTTCCAGAGTGATGATTACTATCCCTAAGGTTCCTTGTTCCAAAACACACACACATGTTCAAAAAGGAAACAGGGTTCGTTAATCTGAACATTTGAGGCTTTATTTCAAGGGATAGTTATTCCGAAGGTTAGTAAGATACGTATAGGAAGTTCGTTATTCCGAAAATGAAATAAGGTTTGTTTAACCGGAAAGGAAAAGAATATGCTAACTACCAAGCCTTCAGAATAACGAGCCTTATTTCATTTTCGGATTAACTAACCTTTGGCATAACGAACCCTCGGAAAAAAAAACGAACCTAATTTTGTTTTTCGGGTAAACGAACCGTCGGAATAACAAGCTGTAACCGTATTTCATCCTATTACTCGTGTATGCCATCTGTTCCACAAGGAAATAATGAAATAATATACCGTGATTCCAGCTAACCATGATGTTGTTAGTACCGTCTCGTGTGGTTCTGAATCTGATCTTAATTCCTTCATCCATGAAGTCCCCAAAACCATGCACATTTCTTTGCTTTAATGTTGTGCTCGTTATCACAAGTATCGTTCTATTCAATCTTAGTGAAACACTTCATGAGAGGGAAGAGCAAAAATACCCTTTCATTGGGGCCTTGTTATTCGATATGATTTGTTTCGCTTGCAGAAACTTCAAAAGTCTCTTAACTGCTAAATTTATAACTGATGTTTAGATCAACTTGTTTTCAGATAATTCAAGTTCCCGTTTATCCCTGCTGTGAAATATGCATATCTTTAATTTCTGATATTGTGAAGATTTCATGAATTTAGCCATTTCCATCTTATTGTTTTCGTTTATAAGATATACAGCGATATTCAAAGATGCCAGCTTATGCTGACCTGATGCTGAATTATGTGGAAAAAAGCAGTCTTAATTCTCGGGGCCTTATAATTGCGGAGTCTTTTTTTATATTGCTTTTCACAGAAATTAATCGCAGCATCTTAATTTCCTTTTTTGAAAGTTTAATTGTATGAATTCCATTTAGAATCACACAATCGTGAACGCTAGCAAACGATATTTTATGTTCGTTATTCGAATACTTCATTATCGTCCAAATATACAATACATATCACAAATCTTTAGATATAGTTGTTTTTTTTTCTGCAACTAACACTCCGTAAAACACGGATTGATGTATGAACGTCGTAGATTACAGGTGTTTCTTTGTTGCTTTTCAGTGCCTGTGGGTTTTTGGATTGACATAAAAAAGAACTTTTAGCCTTCTGTAAATACATAGATCGTATCGGAGTACCGGGTCGACATTGGAGATGACATTTTGACCCTGTCCCGTGTCCGTTTTCAAATTGTTTATTATCGTTTCTTCGCACAAAATAGAGGTAACATAACCTTAACTGCAAGCTATTCGAGTTTGATGTTATATATATATCTCCCTGTTTGTCCCTTCTTTCGTTTGGAATGGACCGTTAGAAATTAATTGCTAACTCATAAAAAACTTATCAGCTTATTTTTGTTACATATCGCGATTTACAATTTTGAAGCTAACTACCCAATTGCTTTTGAGTGAAAGGTCGAACTCTCGTGATACACGTCTCTTTGCTGAAGGGAACTCCGATAGTGACAACTGATTTAAGGGAAGTAAAGAATCATTTGTAATGTCTATTATTCGTTTATCAAACGTGCTGTAACAGGTATTTTGAGCATACATCACAGCAAGGCCAAAGCATTAGAACACTTTTCAAGCATCATGAGCATCATTCCGTTACTGATCTATGGAACGTATGTCACAAATACGTCATGGGGGGGGGGGGGCATGTTATCAAGCGTATTGCCAGATTTTTTTGTCTTCTGACAAATTTGCTTTTAGCCAGTCAGATGCAAAGGATTTCAGTAGCTTGAAATAGTTTGTAAAAAATGATAATAAAAATCTGACAAAATGGTTGATGAAATGCCCAAAGAAATACGAAAAGGCAACCGAAAAAAAGAAATACTTGGTAACTCAGACAAAATGCTAGAACCGAGAGGAGTGTTGCTTGCCCTATACTAAGTCTTCTTTTTACAAAACAAGGTCCAAATGACCACATCAAGCTTCAATTCAATTCTCTGTTTTGACGTGTCCTATATTCTGCAATATCCTTGGCTCATCTCCCAACCACAATAGGACTAAGTGACACCTGCTACCGGTATACATACATATGCCGAGTCAATTAGCCCACAGATAGCGCAACTGCATGCTTGCCCCCGTAAAAGGAACGGAAGGGTACCCCTCCTATAGCCATAACTGGCAGGAGACCTGTTCCGTTAAAGGAAGGGGATCACTAATTAGAAAAAACAACAAATCTTTGAAAGACAGCCGTGTATAATGCAGGCTTCTATAACCATACTACACTTTACAAGCACAGACGCACGCACACAGACACACAAACCCATACAAATACACACAAGCACATTACAAACTCACGCAAACACATAACTGCGAGTACTAAGTGCAATGGTTTTTAATGTCATTATTCCTGTATAAACAAAATCGGTAGTAATGATTGATGATGAATACAATCATTATAATGATTTAAAAAAAAACTTCATGAGTCAATACAAAATATTATGATATCATTGATTATGAAGGAGATAGTGATCGATGATAGATACTTGATGATAATGGCAATAATACGTTTCATTTGTGTACGATGTGACTTTGCCCATAACGAAACAATTTTTGTGTCTTAGCATTACTTCATTGTTCTGTTCTAGATAACTAAATTTAGTGTTTTGACATGGTTTCGCAAAATTCCATCTATACGCAGATGTTAACATCGGTGATTTTATGAATTTTCATTCCCTCCTCCAGATTCGGTGGTTCATCTCGCCTCGCCATAGCTCTCAGCGTTGGTCTCGCTGTCGCTGTGATCTTCACCATCGTCCTTGCGCTCGTCAGTGGTCGGGGAGGCAAAGAAGGTGTCGCCATGGCAACGCCTACCAATGGGAGCACAGGGACAACGCCTGCCAATGGGAGCACAGAGGACAGGTCGAGCGTGTTTCAGTCAGCGGCAGTGGCATCAGACGTGGATATATGTTCAAAAATGGGAAGGTGAGGAGACGGAATCCACAATCCAGTGTACTTGTCTCTTCTGACCTTTTGAAAAATGATCATCCTGTTTAATGAAATGTTGTAGGTGGATCTGAAATTGAAAGTCTTATTTGAAATTGATTAAAGTAAACTTTGGGGTTCGCCGTAAAATGCCGTTATTCTCATTACAGCAGACATTTTAAACCCCGTTCTAAGGGAAACCGAAACCCAAAGAGAAATGTGGATTGAGTGCAAGGGCGTACCGAGGGGGGGTGTTTTGGGTGTTCAAACACCCCCCTTTGCCAAAAGGGGGGTGTTTAAGGTGTTCAAACACCCCCCTTGGGCAAAAGGGAGGTGTTTGAGCTATTCAACACCCCTCTTCAGCAATGCTTAGATGTTGACAAATGAAACAAAAGCTGTCTTTACCGCTTTTATTTCCGTTTTGAATTCCGCCTTTCCTTTCTTTTGCGTTCATTTTCTCTCTCTCTCTCTCTCTCTTCCTTGTTTTTATGTTTGTGCGGATGATGATACATTATGGAGTTACATAATATTATACACACTAAAGAACTCGTGTACAGTACGTGTTAATACTACGTTACTGCACCGCGCGCGAAGCTGACGCGCAAACAGTAGACATTCCCGATCCCTGCTTTGCTTTCTGACCGAATCGCGAAGATACATTGCGATAATGTTCACCGTTTACCGGTATTATACTGTACTCGGTACCGTAAATTGTGTATGATGCATAATATTATGTGTGTACAATGCATGCTGCGCTGCAGCCTATTATAGGCACATTGCATGCTAAGTCAGTAGTATCAACTACCAACAGTGGCGTATCTAGGGGGGGAGGGGGGCAAGGGGGCACGTGAAAAAAAAAAAAAAGAAGAAAAAAAAAAAAACCTCGCCCGGACGGGGGGAAGGAGAATGGGGAGGGGGGGGGGGGGGGGCAGAAAACCAAATCAAACAAGATAAAAACAAAACATGAATTCCATGTTTTGTAACGCTGAAATATAAAAATTTTCGGCTCGCTCGCTGCGCCCGCTCGCCAAAATTTATCCCAAGAAAAAAAAGTAAGAAGAACAAAACGTAATGATGACGTGGAAATATAAAAATTTCGGCTCACTCACTCGTAGTAATTCAGAGTATTTTTCCAAGTCCTTAGTTTGTTGGCATAAATCGTTATCTATGAAGCTGTCACTATATCTTGATTAGAATTGTAAGATTTAACAACCAAAAAATGACAAGAATTCCAGGTTTTGTAAGGTGAAATACAAAAATTGTCGGCTCGCTCGCTGCGCTCGCTCGCCAAAATTTATCAAAATTTATCAGATTTTATATCACCCTCAAAAAAAACCCTTTTAAGTGCTCGAAAAAGCATATCAAGTGGACTTTTTTAAAGTCCCTACCGGGATGGGATTGGGGTTGAACACTGTTGGTATAAATCGTTATCTATAAGACCGTCACTATATCTTGATTAGAATGGTCATTCGAAGATTTAATAACCAAAAATGACAAGAATTCCATGTTTTGTAAGCTGAAATACAAAAATTTTCGGCTCGCTCGCTGCACTCGCTCGCCAAAATTCTTCAATATCTATTACATTTAAAACACCCTCATAAGACCCCTTCTATAAGTGCTTGAAAAAGCACATCATGTGAACTTTTTTTAAGTCCCTACCGGGATGGGGTTGGACACTGTTGGTACAAATCGTTATCTATAAGGCCGTCACTATGATTAGAATTGTAATTCGAAGATTTGATAACCAACAAATGACAAGAATTCCATGTTATGTATAAAGCTGAAATATAAAAATTTTCGGCTCGCTTGCTGCGCTCGCTCGCCAAAACACATCAAAATTTAGGGTTGCCTATTTACATTTAAATCACCCTCAAAAGACCCCTCTTAAGTGCTTCAAAAAGCATATCATGAGGACTTTTTTTAAGTCCCTACCGGGATGGGGTTGGGGTTGAACACTTTTTCAGAAATTAGGGGAGCAATTTTCGCGCTTGCCACGGGCGCCGTTTTCCCTAGATACGCCACTGACTACCAAGTAAAGTCAGTATAATGGCCTACTGGAAGCAGCAAGCTCTGGAAGCTCTGGGAGTAGCAAGTTACTTGCTACTCAATGTAATTAGTAATAGCACATGGACTTGGTAATCTTTAGTAATAGTAGATATGAATTTTTTCAATGACTGAAAGTTAAAACTGAAAAATAACTGAGTGTGAGTCTACAAATTGTGGTTGGATGACTTTATTGCGTCTAAAATTCATTAGATATCTAGGTCTAGGAACAGTGGCGTAACTACGGGGGCATGGAGGGGGGGCACGTGCCCCCCCCCCCCCATCCGCTGATTTAAAAAAAAAGAAAAAAAAGAAGAAAAAAGGAAAAAAAAGAAAAAAAAAACCTACGAAAATGGTAATTCAAAGGTTAGTAAACTGCTTTTGAAATCGACATGAAAGGATGATCAAGAAAAAAAGATATTTTTCTAAGATTTCTTTTAACCATATTATAATTAAAGAGGTATAACATTGTTCAAAAAGCCCGGAGACGACAAAAGATTGTGATTCAGCGTGATTCCTGGTTGGCATTTTGAATACAAGCAGGATGTGCGCAGTGTACTCAGAATATCGGAATGACAAAAAGAGTCGCTGCAATGTTGCGCAATGTTTGATAGGTTGTACACATTTGCTATCAAAGCTTGATCATTGATTTTGCAGTGTTGCTCTACATACTAGTCTATATTAAAATGCCTTGCATTGCCAATAATAAGACTTGACCTTGGCTATTTCCTAACTTTTCCATCTATATGAAACACACACACTCACAAACACAAACAAATTAGGGGATGCTCTGTATAAAGTGCAGATTTTGGACATCCTTCTCCCGCTTGGTCACTTCGACGCCCCCTCGCTGGTCATACCTCCCCCAATCATGAACATAAACCGACACCCTTGACTACCAGTGGCGGATCCAGGGGGCGCACCGGGCGCCCCCTCCCTCCAATGCGAAAAAAATATACATGTAGCTACAAACGACAGTTTTTGGACGGTAAAATGTCAAAATTTTCAAGCTCGCTCGCTTCGCTCGCTCGCATTTAACCGTTATATGCCATTCTCCTGATGTTACTGCCAGTAATTGCCAGCTGTTGCGCCCGGTGCGCCCCCCCCCCCCCCCGAATTTCCAAAGCGAAAAAATATAGCTACAAACGGCAGTTTGGGGACTGTAAAATGCCAAAATTTTCAAGCTCGCTCGCTTCGCTCGCTCGCATTTAACCGTTATATGCCATTCTCCTGATGTTACTGCCAGTAATTGCCAGCAGTTGCACCCGGTGCGCCCCCCCCCCCCCCGAATTTCCAAAGCGAAAAAATATAGCTACAAACGGCAGTTTGGGGACTGTACAATGCCAAAATTTTCAAGCTCGCTCGCTTCGCTCGCTCGCATTTAATCGTTATGCCATTCTCCTGATGTTACTGCCAGTAATTGCCAGCTGTTGCGCCCGGTGCGCCCCCCCCCCCCCCGAATTTCCAAAGCGAAAAAATATAGCTACAAACGGCAGTTTGGGGACTGTAAAATGCCAAAATTTTCAAGCTCGCTCGCTTCGCTCGCTCGCATTTAACCGTTATATGCCATTCTCCTGATGTTACTGCCAGTAATTGCCAGCAGTTGCACCCGGTGCGCCCCCCCCCCCCCCGAATTTCCAAAGCGAAAAAATATAGCTACAAACGGCAGTTTGAGGACTGTAAAATGTCAAAATTTTCAAGCTCGCTTGCTTCGCTCGCTCGCATTTAATCGTTATGCAATTCTCCTGATGTTGCTGTCAGTAATTGCCAGCAGTTGCGCCCGGTGCGCCCCCTCCCCTTAATTTCTAAAGCGACAAAATATAGCTACAAACGGCAGTTTGAGGACTGTAAAATGTCAAAATTTTCAAGCTCGCTCGCTTCGCTCGCTCGCATTTAACCGTTATATGCCATTCTCCTGATGTTACTGCCAGTAATTGCCAGCTGTTGCGCCCGGTGCGCCCCCCCCCCCCCCGAATTTCCATAGCGAAAAAATATAGCTACAAACGGCAGTTTGGGGACTGTAAAATGCCAAAATTTTCAAGCTCGCTCGCTTCGCTCGCTCGCATTTAACCGTTATATGCCATTCTCCTGATGTTACTGCCAGTAATTGCCAGCAGTTGCACCCGGTGCGCCCCCCCCCCCCGAATTTCCAAAGCGAAAAAATATAGCTACAAACGGCAGTTTGGGGACTGTACAATGCCAAAATTTTCAAGCTCGCTCGCTTCGCTCGCTCGCATTTAATCGTTATGCCATTCTCCTGATGTTACTGCCAGTAATTGCCAGCTGTTGCGCCCGGTGCGCCCCCCCCCCCCGAATTTCCAAAGCGAAAAAATATAGCTACAAACGGCAGTTTGAGGACTGTAAAATGTCAAAATTTTCAAGCTCGCTTGCTTCGCTCGCTCGCATTTAATCGTTATGCAATTCTCCTGATGTTGCTGTCAGTAATTGCCAGCAGTTGCGCCCGGTGCGCCCCCTCCCCTTAATTTCTAAAGCGACAAAATATAGCTACAAACGGCAGTTTGAGGACTGTAAAATGTCAAAATTTTCAAGCTCGCTCGCTTCGCTCGCTCGCATTTAACCGTTATATGCCATTCTCCTGATGTTACTGCCAGTAATTGCCAGCAGTTGCACCCGGTGCGCCCCCCCCCCCCCCGAATTTCCAAAGCGAAAAAATATAGCTACAAACGGCAGTTTGGGGACTGTACAATGCCAAAATTTTCAAGCTCGCTCGCTTCGCTCGCTCGCATTTAATCGTTATGCCATTCTCCTGATGTTACTGCCAGTAATTGCCAGCTGTTGCGCCCGGTGCGCCCCCCCCCCCCCCGAATTTCCAAAGCGAAAAAATATAGCTACAAACGGCAGTTTGGGGACTGTAAAATGCCAAAATTTTCAAGCTCGCTCGCTTCGCTCGCTCGCATTTAACCGTTATATGCCATTCTCCTGATGTTACTGCCAGTAATTGCCAGCAGTTGCACCCGGTGCGCCCCCCCCCCCGAATTTCCAAAGCGAAAAAATATAGCTACAAACGGCAGTTTGAGGACTGTAAAATGTCAAAATTTTCAAGCTCGCTTGCTTCGCTCGCTCGCATTTAATCGTTATGCAATTCTCCTGATGTTGCTGTCAGTAATTGCCAGCAGTTGCGCCCGGTGCGCCCCCTCCCCTTAATTTCTAAAGCGACAAAATATAGCTACAAACGGCAGTTTGAGGACTGTAAAATGTCAAAATTTTCAAGCTCGCTCGCTTCGCTCGCTCGCATTTAATCGTTATATGCAATTCTCCTAATGTTACTGTCAGTAATTGCCAGCAGTAGCGCCCGGTGCGCCCCCTCCCCTTAATTTCTAAAGCGACAAAATATAGCTACAAACGGCAGTTTGAGGACTGTAAAATGTCAAAATTTTCAAGCTCGCTCGCTTCGCTCGCTCGCATTTAATCGTTATATGCAATTCTCCTAATGTTGCTGTCAGTAATTGCCAGCAGTAGCGCCCGGTGCGCCCCCTCCCCTTAATTTCTAAAGCGAAAAAAATTAGCTACAAACGGCAGTTTGGGGACTGTAAAATGTCAAAATTTTCAAGCTCGCTCGCTTTGCTCGCTCGCATTTTATCGTTATGCAATTCTCCTGATGTTGCTGTCAGTAATTGCCAGCAGTTGCACCCGGTGCGCCCCCTCCCCTTAATTTCTAAGGCGAAAAAATATAGCTACAAACGGTAGTTTGGGGACTGTGAAATGTCAAAATTTTCAAGCTCACTCGCTTCGCTCGCTCGCATTTAATCGTTATGCAATTGTCCTGATGTTGCTGTCAGTAATTACCAGCAGTTGCGCCCGGTGCGCCCCCTCCCCTTAATTTCTAAAGCGAAAAAATATAGCTGCCAACGGCAGTTTGCGGGGACTTAAAATGTCAAAATTTTCAAGCTCGCTCGCTTTGCTCGCTCGCATTTAATCGTCATGCCATTCTCCTGATGTTACTGCCAGCAACTGCCAGCAGTTGCACCCCTTGCAACCCCCTTAATTTCCAAAGCAAATACATATATTATTATATATAGCTACAAACGGCAGTTTGGGGCTGTAAAATGTCAAAATTTTCAAGCTCGCTCGCTCCGCTTGCTCGCATTTAATTGTACAGTTATGCAATTCTGATGTTGCTTCCATGAGGTGCGCCCCCCCCCCCCCAATGTCTTGACCCACGGTACGCCACTGAACACCCCCCTCCAAAAAATCCTGGGTACGCCTATGATTGAGTGAAAGCAGCAACATTAGAAGAGCACATCATTGAAAGTTTGAGGAAAATCGGACAATCGATACAAATGTTATGAATTTAAAAAAGTTTTGGTGTGGGAACCACTGGATAAGGAGATTGATATGAGTGAGTTTATGACATCATGTGTTGACAACAATATAAAGAAAATATAAATTCAACATGCTTTCACTTTTCTAGCGTAATGAAAGAGCTCTTCACTAACCGCTTTCAGTAAGCAGGGGGAATGATTACTACCCTTATCATAAACGTTATGTCAGTATCAAGTAGATGGAATGTGTAATTTTCATGAACAATGAATTTTTGTGGAATTCTCTTTATATTTTCTTTATATTGTTGCCCACACATGACGTCATGAACTCTGGTACTCTCCTTATCCAGTCATTACAACACAAAAACTTTGAAAATTGATTACTTTTGCATTGATTGTCCGATTTTCCTCAAACTTTCCCACTGCACTTACGGATGCAAAGAGGATGTAAAACGTAAAAATCTTGCCATCCGTTGGAAAACGCTACGCATCCGCTGTGTACTCATCCGCATACGTGTTTCATACGCTCTATCCATCGAGCATCCGTCCACTGTGATTTCATCCGCGCAAAAAGTTTTAAGCTGCTTAAAACTTTTAGAACGGATGAACTTTCCGCCGTGTACGATGTAAATCCGCGACAGACGAGCAACAAACGTTGTATGTCCGTTATCAGCCCTTAAAGGGATCGTATAGTTCTGGTTGAGACCTAATTTCAGGTTTCTAACATTTTTGGTTAGATAATGAGAAAACTCCTGTGAAATATGAAAGAGCATGTCGTTCCATGAGGAATTCAACTTTTATTTGATGAAAATTGGTTTTGAAATGGCTGAGATATCCAAAACAGAGCAATTCTAATAAAGTGTGGGACCCACATTTTATTACGGTTGCTTTATTTTACTTTGTTTTTAGATATTTCAGTCATTCCAAACCCGATTTTCTTCAAATAAACTTTGAATTCCTCTTAAAATGGCATGTTCTGTACTATTTCATAAAGGTTTTCTTGGTATCTCACAAAAAGTTAAAAGCTCAATTTTCATCTCCACCAATACTGTACTATCCCTTTAAACGTCCGCTGTATCCTCTCTGCATCCTCTGGGCATCCTCGCAACTCACATCCGCTGCAGCTGAAAACGGAAAGAGGGAGGAAAGATATGGTACATGGAACGTCTATACATCGTTAATAGAACGGAAATAGAAAGGATGTAAGCGTATGCATCTCGTATATAAAGTATTTAGAACGGACGAAGCGTTTGTTTCCGTTAGGCGTACGTGATGCATCCGCTTCATCCGCTCTGCATCCGCTCTTTCCGCTATGCGTCCGTTTCGAAATTATCTACGGTAACCCCTTCGGAGCTGTCAACCACTTCCATCCGCTTTCATCCGCTAGGCTTCCGATGAACATCCGTTTAACATCACCGCTACATACTACCCACGTCCGTACTTTTTCCGTTCTGTTTTCGCCAATTTTCGCCAATTTTGTCAATTTCTGGAGCGGATAAAAGCGGATGGAGCCATCCCCGAAATTTTGTTCGTCCGCTGTGTCCTTTCTGCATACGTTTTGTGTCCATCGGCCAGTGGGACCGGGCCTTAACTAATGTTGCTGCTTTCACTCACACGCAATCCACATTGCTTTTTGGGTTTTGGCTTCCTTATGCAGAGCCTTTCAAATTAGAGTTACCGCGACAACGTCCGGGTAGCGTCCGGGTAATCCTTTTTTTAAACCCCTGCCTGTTACTTTCTTGTCATATTTGTAAAGTTCGAGGGGAAATCTGATGAGCGCTTTATTTTTTTTCTCCATAGGTTGCAGAAATACAAATACCGGGACATAGGTGGGGCCAGATGAGTTATAAATCAACAAATCTAATACGAATTACAGGAAATCGTGACAGGTGCATCAGGAAGGAAAACAGTAATGTTTGATGATTCTAGCGTTGTCTATCCAAAGTTGTGCTGCATGTTTTATATAATTGTGCGTGTGTGTGTGTTTGTGATTGGTTCTGGTTTGGATCTTACCAGCGATATTCTCCGAAAGAACGGATCAGCGGTGGACGCCGCCATTACCACGCAGCTCTGCATCGGGTTGGTGAACAGCCAGAGTTCCGGCCTCGGGGGAGGCTTCTTTATGGTCATCTACTCACAGTCGACCGGGGAAAGCAGGTTCCTCGACGCTCGGGAGACGGCCCCATTAGCGGCCAATGAGGCGTACGTAGCCAATCTTCTTGCCGCGGATTCGCCGTTCGGTAAGTTTACGTCGAAATTACCTCATACCAAGGCATTTCCCTAAAGGGAGATTGATATGAGAGCGAGACAGCCTTCATCATTATGTCAATAGTATTATTATATCATCTTTTTCGACCCCTCTATCCCCAGGGACTCTCTTCCTCCAGTGGTTGATGGGGGGAGGGGGAGGGGGAGGTTTAACGGGTTTGAACATCCCCTTCCTGGACTTTTGTTTTGTTTTGTTCTTGTTTTTGCTTGTCAGATGATTTTGGGAGAGAAATGGCAGCTTATATATAATATGTATAGTTATAATTATTAAATGATAATGATAATAGTAGTAGTAGTAGTAGTAGTAGTAGTAGTAATAATAATAATAGTAATAATGATAATAATGATAATAATGATAATAATGATGATGATAATAATAATGATAATAATAATAATAATAATAATAATAATAATAATAATAATAATAATAATAATAATGATAATAATAACAATAACAATGATAATAGATATATTTTATATATATTATCATATCCCAGCCTTCGATCCTGGCAATACAACTATATCAGTGCCGTATATATACGGCACTGAAATATATTAAGCAGAGCTTGGGTGAAGACATGAGGTACAATTATGAGTTTTCTTCAATTCTCTTTTCCGACTTTGTTTGTTAAAATGCAGATCAGCAGTTTCGATCTTACAAATTTCATTTGTACCGAGGGCAGACAAATTAAACGAAACTCATACCTCATGATTATCTTCACCAATCTGCTTATTATCTCTCGCTTTCAAAACACATGATATTATACTTGTTTTTCTTTTGTTTTGTTTTTTAAATGGTTGTAGGAGTTTCTGTTCGTTCAGTGCAGGCTTCTTTTACAAATTTCATTCATTTCAGTTTGATTTGTTTTTTTCCTCTTTTATTCCATTTTAGTACGATATAGCAACATCTAATAAAACACACTACACCCACTTAAAGCAAGATGTACTGGCAAACACAGAAACAAAAAGAACAAATATTATCTACGTAAATATTGGTATCTCTTCGCCCTGCAGAGAAGCTCCTCGACTGCATTTTTAGTTTCGGCCTATAGAGCAAGACATTTCTGACTCTACACAATTGTGTTTAAATCATTATAATTATGATCTATTGTGCATGTGGGAGAATAAGAACGAGCGGCATTGCTAAACACATGGTCGTCAGTTGGAAGCAACATGAATTATGACGTCGTAGCATTTAGTGTCATTAATATACTCTCTTATTATCATCAAACTTCACCAGTGTGTTATACGGATGCATTGTGATAGTTTTGTACTGACTGATTTCACGCAATGTCATATGTATGGATTAAATATGTCTGGATTAAATACCTCTTTAAGTCCCCTCTCCATTGGTCTAGACTTGTTGGCTGCACCCCCCCCCCCCATGATTAACTTCCCGCCGTTGATGTGATGTGTATTATATAGGCATCCAAAACACGGCCGTTCCAGGCGAAGTCCGCGGACTGTGGGAAGCCCACCAGAAGTACGGCAGCCTTCCGTGGTCGGACCTCTTCCAACCCGTGATCGAGCTGGCAGAGAATGGCTACAGGGCAACAGAACATCTCGACGTCACCCTTCAGCGGATGATAAAGAAAAAGAATCTTTCAGAGTACACGGGCGCGTGGTAAGAAAGCAAGTTTCTGTCTTCCGCAGGGTAGTGTCGTGTTTTGCTTTTCTTCACAATTTCTGACAATGGCAAACAAAATTGAACCACCACTCTCTCAACTTCTTTTATATCTTTCGGGTGCTCATGTTTAGAGTTGCTACTGCGAACTATACCTTCTTCTTTTTTGCGATGTCACTCCGGTCCTGATGAGCATGAAAGGGATAGTACATTTTCGGTTTAGATGGGGCTTCAAGATTCGAACATTTTTTATGATGATATTCTAAGATAATAAAAGACCTCTTAATAATATGAAATATGAAAGAGCATATAATTTTAAGAGAAATTCAAAGTTTATTTCATGAAAATTGGTTTAGATTTCTCCCACTTCTCTCTCTCTCTTGTAGTTTTTTTTTTACTCGTTTAGTGTTCAGATGCCCAGTTTGTTTTACCGTCCATCCGGTATATATACCGGGCGACGTGATGATGGTGTCGGCATGCTATCACGTCCAAACAAAATCTACGTGACAGAACACACCAACAATGCCTTGTCACCTCTCTGATCGGGAGATGTTTCTTCCACCTCCCTGCTCTGATGAAACTAACCCCTTGTATGGGGTTTATTGCATATCCTTGTGTAGGGACATTTATATGCGAGAGGACGGAAGTCCCAAACGGGCGGGAGATCTGGTCCAGAACCGTCTATTGGCCCAGACACTTCGAGCCATCGCAGCCAACGGATCGGACGAGTTTTACACGGGGAACACTGCCCAGAAACTGGTTCAGGAAATACAGGAATTAGGTAGGAGCTTTCGTGCGATGTTACAATTCATTGGATGAATTTGTGTGTCTCAGCCATGCGCTGTTCATGTTTTTTTTTTTCAGTAAAAATTTTTAAGATCGTTGGACGCTTGAAACGGATTTTGCTATAGTTTGCATGCAATGGACCGTCTCTGTAATGATTATGTATGAAAATACATGGAAGTTTCTTTTCCTACAACCTAGAAACGAACCATTTTATTCACCCGCTCCTTGCAATTGAGTTTCTTAGACAGGAATTCACTCGGTAACCATTAGTTATTGCTAGGTTGGGCAATACTCCGGCAAGTTTATAGATTTTGCGGCAATCTTTTGTGAGCAAAACAAGCATAAAATGTAAATGTAATGTCTTTTCATAATGGATGACCATATTACTATGGTATCATCCAAACATTTGTAGAGCTTATTTCCAGTCAACCCGATAGTGACTGAATTTTTATTTACCCCAGTTTGCCCAAATTTTATCATTCAAACGACCGACCATCTCAATAGTTTTCGACTTTGCGTCAGCCACATTTTGCTGGATAATTTCGACTCTAAAAATCTTAAGGTTGTATCCAGTGAGTATAGGAGATACTGTGTAAGGTGCTGCTGTGAATGTAATCACGGGTAAAAGCTTGTTTTCATGACTTGAATACAGTAAAGTAAAAATTGTTTTAGTAAGTCATTTGCCCCTTTTCTTCCAAGTTGAGTACTCGCAGTGGTTTTTTTTTTTAACACCGTTACTGGAGTATTATTCCTTGGTCGTAACTTAGCACTAACATATTATTCAACTCAATGCCCTCACAACCATTCTCAATCCCCAAATTGTATCATTAATTTTATTGCGTGACTGAATTGATACAGGTGGAATCATTACCGCAGAAGATCTGGCCAATTATACGACGAGATGGGGTGACGCTCTCTCGTCACCATTCGGCGATGGGGGCACACTCCTCACCACTGGATCGCCATCGGGTGGACCCGTCCTCCAGTTCATCACCAATGTCATGCAAGGTAAAAGCGATGCAATTCCCTGTACCTTTGCCACTATGAAATAAACGTAAAGGTAGCTACTAGTTACTCCATTAGCCTCTGACGTCATGTAAAGTCACAGTACGTTCTAGCACGCAGTACGACGATATTGTGATTGTACAGTGAATTCATTTTCATGCCGGCGGATGGTTGTTTACTTTGTTTTCATTTTCCATCCGACAAGATGGCTGGCTTGCTCATATTCAGTTGCAGTAGCTTTTCTTTTATATGGGATACAGTGATGTGAGGACATGGTGCTGACGGAATGACGGAATGGTGGCTACAATGGAGTCAAGTTGTGAGAAAGATACGCCATTTTATATAATGCCCGTTACGGAGTCATGAAATAGTTCATTAAGCTACTAGCGAAACAATAAAGAAGGCATGTATAAGGAAGTAAACGAGGTATCTCACTGAAATGGAGATTAGATGGCGACCTGACGATTTTCTTTTCAGAGACTCCTTCCAGTCTGTATTGGTCTCGGATACCTTTCCGCGACGTCTCTGCGACATCTCCTTAGTCGCAACCAAATCGCTTAGGCTAATATTGTTTGCAAAGTCTCCGCGACGTTTCCGCAATCTTGCGGAGACTCATTAGTAACTTTTCGGAGACATCGTGGGGGCGTCTCTGCGACTCAGCGCATGGTGATAAATTATCACCTTATTTGAAAACGTTTCGAAAGTCGCCCTGGAGTCGCCTTCTTGGTGACAGCGCAAGAATCTTTCTTGGTCTTTTGAGACGCATGAGTCGCGGGCGAAGTTTTCTCCAGTTAATGATTTCGTTTCAGTCCTCCCCGAGGGGAAAGTGCCGTGAAAGAAGGCCCAACTGCTGCTACAAACGACTCGAACCGATAACCTTTGGATTGAGAGCTCCCAGTCTTATCCACTGAGCCACACTCGATCATTATTTGGTTTTCTTACTCTTTATCACATGATTTTATATCGACAATGATTAAGAACATTTCTTGACTTTCGTGCTGTATGAATCAGTGGAAATACCTCAGATTTCAAATACTCCTGCCTGGGAAATACTCAAAAACAAAGGAATCCTGATCAGCTTGGTTTACAATGTGCAATCAAGGAGGTGTGTGTCTAATGAAATCAAGGCAAGTAGTGCGTCTACGCTTAAAATAATCACACAAAAAGTATAGAGTGAAATAATGAAATAGAATTGTCAAACCTTGCCATAAGTATTCACTCTTATTACCGCTAGATGCACTCAAAGATATGTACGTGATTTTTTTTTTTTCTCCACACAACATTGCATCTCCAGCTTTCAACCTGACAAGCGCGGACTTTGCTTCCCCAGACGCCCTCGTGCTGACGTACCACCGATTTCTGGAGACACTCAAGTTTGCCTACGGTCTTCGCAGTCACATGGGCGATTCCGACTCACCCAAGGTCAGACAGGTAAGATTCCGTATACATCTCCCCTGCGGTCTCCCATTTCTCTTCCGATCGAAAGGACCGGAACTATAGTAACCGTTAGGTACTCTAGTCTTGTTTCGGCAAGACCAGGGCCCTGTTTTATGAAGATTTATAATTGATTATATAGTTGATTTCTATCATAAGTTTATTGCAGCTTGTGTGGTAAGGAAATCTTCAATCGATTATATCTTTTGATAAAACGTGCTCAAGATTACAGAACCAGTGTACACATAAGTGCTTCTTTTTTTACACCGTGTAAAAAGTGTACCGTGATATCACAGATGAAAAGGGACAATATAATGAGAGCAAACTGGCCTAGTATATCAATTGTAAACAACAATGTGACGGGACTATGGTGTGCAGTATGATACCATAGTATACAAATAATGACTGCTATGAGGGGCACAGTTAAAATTATGGGCCCAAGGTGATGTGAAAACCGTAACCATGCCCGAAGCGAAGCTGAGGGCATGGTTATGGTTTTCACATCACCGAGGGCCTACATAATTTTAACTGTGCCCCGAATATCAAGCAGTCATTATTTGTTTTATATACCGAAAATATAGATTCCGAAATATAGATACCGAAAATATAGATTGTAGTCTCTTTTACAGCACTCGTAGTCAATGCTGATCGACAGCGCGGCGGTCGTATCATTGGTGCGTACATAATATGAGCGATCTATGTATACGGGGTCGCGACTGTCTCCAAACCTATTTACTAACTGTGCCCGGGCCCCCCGGTCACAGTAACTCAAAAATAGGGCACAGCTATTTTCATGACTCCCCTTTTAACCAATCAGATAAGAGGATTCTAGAAATGAGGTACACGTATATAATACACGCTATAATTTGTTTCAAGGTCCTTGCTGACCTAGCGTCCTTGGACGTGGCGCGTGAGGTCGCGGCAAGTATCCCCCACGACGCGGTGACGCACACCAACATCAGCTACTATCAGGTGGCACCACGAGTTTCCAGCACCCTCGGCGGCACGAGCCATCTCAATGTCCTGGCGCCAAACGGCGATGCGGTTTCCTCCACTACATCAGTTAATTACAGGTACAGCAGGAACACAAAGATTGTCAGTTGTATTTCTATAGGTTCTCTTCTCTGGACTTGGACACAGATTGTCAGAACCATGCTCTGTCATGTACGCCTGCTGAATGTCATTTCTTTTCCTTTTTTTATTGTTTTTTTTTAAGATCAAATTAAGAGTTTGATCGCAAAAGGAGTTAACTCAATCCTTGTTGATTTTAAATACTTGCAATTAAAGCTGATAAAAGAAAGAAAGTGAGAATTAAGAAAATATGAGATTTTTAATCATAATTTCAAGAATATTCCGTGTTAGCTGACAAGTGAGGTGTTACTGGAAAGGTTTGATTTTGCTCTTTCTAATGATGAAGTCACTGTAAAGTGTTTACAAACGGCACTAGTCTGCGATGAAACTCTTCAAAAAAGTTTCAGATTTTTTTTTTGTACAGATGAAAGCATTGTAGTATTCAACAGGCAGCCGTTCAGTGCAGTCTTCTTGAACTGTCGAAAATAGGATAGAGAGATAACAAATCTGACACTCTGCAGCATTAGATAAAGATTACAACTGAACTTGAAAATATCGATTATTCACGTACGCGTAAAAAAAAAATTAAAAGTTATTTGCTTGTTCATCATTCTTTTTTATAATTTTACAATCACAGATTCACTTCCCATTATCTCTGAACTGTATCAAGATGACATGTAAATGTGCCTAAAACACACTGTATAGTTCGTTTGATTGTCTGTTTGTTTGCACTGAAGGTTTGGCAGTTCGATCCGCTCTTCAACGACTGGACTTATATTCAACAATGAAATGGCCGACTTCAGTCTTTACGACACGTCGCCCAATTTTGTCGAACCGGGAAAGCGCCCTCTGTCGGCCATGGGTGGGCTTATAGTTCTGGACAAGGAGGGAAAAGTGAAGTTTGTCGAGGGCAGTGCAGGAAGCAAACGTATCATTAGCATTAATGCTTGGGTAAGTGACGTTATTCCTTCTCGCGTTTAATGCCTCTTTCCATACGAAAATCGATCTATCTATCTTCTATCTATCTATCTATCTATCTATCTGTTTGTCTATCCATCTCTTATTCACTTTTCCTTTTTGTCTGTCTCGGTCTTTATAAAGGACTGATTAATAATAGTACCCAGTAACTTACAAAAATAACAACCGCTATTATTACAACAAATCAACTACGCAGGTACATGTATTAGCGTTCTCGAGAGGTACAGTCGGCCTTTATGCCCATGGTTGCGACAGTCGCTGTTATATTTTGAGTCGCTATTATATTTTGAATTAAAATTTCATCCTATAGTGATTGGTTGAAAGAGCTACACTTAATTTTAGGTAGTTTCAGCTATGTCAGAATGTTTGCATTTTTCTTTCTCGAATATATGAGAACTACTTTCATTTCAAAAATGCTTATCTACTTCACAAAAGGACAACTTGCGCAATCCAGGCGTTCTGTAACGATACACCACTAGATACACTCGAAACAAAATAGGTTAGGTCGTCGTGCTTGCATGCGACTTTCTGAATGAGTACTATAATCCATACAGTGGATCCGATTAAAAGCTATCATAATGGAGCCTCATAACACACAACAGATTGTAATGGCCAATGACCCAATGAGGTTTTCATTCTCTTGCTGACCCCTCTCCTTCGAGTGAGAGTATGCGAATGAGTTAGGTGTCTTTCACGACACTTCCGAGAAAGGAGAAGCCGTGAGAAGGAGAAAACATAAATAATTTGGTGAAAGTCCTGACTCTCTTGTCTGTTCTTTCAACAACAGATGGCGCTGGCCACGGTTCTTGGCGATATTCCTCTCTCTGAGGCTGTCGACGAACCTCGTATTCACTGTGAACTCAGACCGCCTAACATTGTTGCTGACTACGAGGAAAACTTCCCACAAGTGAGATCCACAATTCTGTTGATTGCTACACATTGTATCTTTAGAAAGCTCTCATTACTTACGTCTGTCTTTTCCCTTTTTGCTTTATTGATACTTTTGTTGCTATCTGAATGCTGCCTGAATTTCTTTGAAAGTTTCAGAGTTCGTATCGTGACTGTTCATTTGTTTTCAGCCCAGATAATCTCTGTTATTTCTCAAATGAACCATGTCAATTTTCGAAATTGTGTGAAAGGTGCGTGGAAAGAGTGTGGAGATTCATCCTTACGTCCCAAAGATTTGGACAACGTATCGTGGTTTCCATGTGTCAATAGTTAACTTTGTATTTACCTAAGCTCTATCCCCGTCTTTGAATGGTTTAGGACCATGTAGGACCATTATTAAGAAAATGACGCTATGCCGTTTGTTTTTTGAAAAAAAAATCATGCAGGATGCAATGGTATAACTCGGCTTTGTTTTTGTTTTTGTTTTTGTTTAAGTAAACAGCATGCGGAATGACGTCTAATGACGTCATGTAATTTGGACAATGCATCCATTTTACACATAGCCATAGGGAGGAGGGTCGACTTGTTGTCACGTACAGTGTAAACTAGTGGGAATTCGTTGAGTACTCATGTAATACGACATTATTATTCACCACTTGCAGATGAATTAAAAAAAAACAGCAGTAGTTCTTCAAAATAGTTCTAAAATGTGAGCTAGGAATAGAAACAACCTATGTGAAAATATTAATCAGTTTTAATATACAAATTGTGTACAATAGTGTCATTAAAATCGTTTCTAGAATAAGCCGTCTACAGTTATGGTTCATTGAGAAAATTTGTGGTATCTCGTTTGCACCGTATGGTTGTCTCACCTCGAGTCTCATCCACGCATTTATGTATGAGAATGAGGGGAGAGTTGGATCCACTTTGTTTATTCTTTGCAGAAAGTGCTAGACGGATTGAGCAGACTGGGTCACAGTTTGACAGAACTCGAAACATGGTTGTCTGTCGTGGAGGCCATTCTACGAGACGATGACGGACGGATTTTGGCTTACTCGGACCAACGGAAAGGAGGAGCACCAGCCGGATATTGAGGTCAATTTCAACAATCTGATCGCGGGGAAAATGAGATCTCGTTGACCCTCTTACAATTTCTGGATAATCCAAAGTCACTCAGCGTGGGTACCCAATGCAAATGGCAAACGTTTCGTTGATTAACGCAGTTCCTATAGCATCATTACGGTGTCAGGGACTGGCTTCTGTGCATAATAGGGGTAGACACGCGGAGAGAAGTTGGCTTGCTGATTAAACTCACCAAGTTTTTTCAGGATGATGTTAGTCATTCCGAAGGTTCGTAAGTCCGAAACTGTAAAAAAAAGAAATCGGAATTCCAAAGGCTCGTTATTCCGGCACGTTCAAATCTAGGTATGCTTAGATGTTCGTTACTCCGAAATGAAAAAGATTCGTCATACCGAACATACAATTAATTTGGCGTTACTCCGAAGTTCCATTATTTTGAAGGCTCGTAATTAGGGATCGTTATTCCGAAGGTTCCTTGTAAATAGAAGGTGATTACTAACGAACCTTTTTTTCGTTGTCGGATGAACAAACCGTCGGGATGATTAATAACCTTTTTTCATTTCCGGATTGACGAGCCTACGGATTAAGGAAATTTGTTTAATTTTCGGATTAATTAACCTTCAGAATAACGAAGCTTATTTCATTTTCTGAATTACGATCCTTCGGAGTAACGAACTTTCAGAATACCCAACCTTCAGAATACCGCATCTTCCTTTGAAACGATCTTATAAGTTTTTTCCGTCATTTTCTAGATTAACAAACCTTCGGAATAGCGAACTGTAACCGGGTTTTTTTTTTTTTTTTTTTTTTTCGTTGTCGGATAAACAAACCGTCGGGATGATTAACCTTTTTTCATTTCCGGATTGACGAGCCTACGGATTAAGGAAATTTGTTTAATTTTCGGATTAATTAACCTTCAGAATAACGAAGCTTATTTCATTTTCTGAATTACGATCCTTCGGAGTAACGAACCTTCAGAATACCCAACCTTCAGAATACCGAATCTTCCTTTGAAACGATCTTATAAGTTTTTTCCGTCATTTTCTAGATTAACAAACCTTCGGAATAGCGAACTGTAACCGATTTCATGCTAAGACTATAGAATGTGCCTCGGTGCTTTGATGAGTTATTGACAACTGTCCTTACTTACCCTCTTACCTTTCATTATACTCTATTCCTTTGAACAAACTCGAATGTACGGATTGAGCGTACTAGTGTGATATTCCCATGATCCTTGCCCAGTGTATGTGCAACAAATTCAAAATCTGAAACATGCTCACTTCAGCTTCAACAACTCAACAACTCATGGCTGACATTTTCCTTGCCAATTTTTTTTTCTCGACTCGCTGCCTTTTTTTTCCTTCATTTTTTGTTGTTGCTTTGTAACCCTACACATTCCGTTATGATAAAGAACATCACTGCTACCTCTACATGACATTCTATAATAAATCGAGACATAGCTGTCGTCACGAACATGGTGATTTGAAAATATGAGAATAAGATGACAACTGAGCAAATGGTGTAAGACATAGTTAGCGTGCCCTGAAATTGTACATGATGACGAGATGTTTAGAGTTACGTCATCTTTGTCCACTTAACCACCTCATGCGACCAAAGCTGACCAAAGTAAACGGTGTTTTCTTCATGCATTTCTCTTTTTTTTTTCACGTACAGAAGATATGAAATATTATCAACAAGTAGCGTATGTCTTCTTATCAACTTGTACTGTAAATAATTGTAGATTAGTACCACCCGTAGACGCTGTCATCATAGTATTATTTACTCTATGGTAACACTTTATCCTTTTGTCCAACGCATTGTATGAATTACGTCACTTACGTTTCAAGATTGTGTGTGTTGATATGTATAAACCTAGATCGCAAGAGACCAAACTGCGTCGTGTGTATACAATTATACTGATTTTCCCTTTTCTTTTTATAACCTCGTGAGATTAGTTTCTAGTTTAGCAAAAGTGTATAGTCCATTCTTGGCTTGACTGTTTTTGAAGCAATGTACAGCTAACACAATTTGTAAGCATTGCATTGTAAATGGTATCATGTTTCGTTTTTGCAATATCATCCAGTTGTACTTTTTTACACTGTCGTTGTTTCCTGATGTGTATTTTACGAGAGTGAATGAAGGATTTTGTGAAATAATTTGTGGTATTCACATTGTGTATTTGATGACCTATATATAATAAATATCACAATGTCATACAACAATCGACAAGATTCATGACTTAATGTAGGAAGTTTCCAAGTTTTGCTTCTATCGTTTGAATCAATAATGAACGTGTTAATAAGAGGCAATAAATGAGCCTTCGTACTCATTTTGATTTTAAACGTTATAGCCCCTATGTGTAGATGACCGCAGTTTCTTGCGCGATGTGCACTTCTCTTAGAGAGACTGAGTCATCTGATTTAGATATGATAATCATAAAACATTATTTTTGGAAACCCTTTGTTCTTTTCTTACTCAAGTCTGCACCTTTGAATGTTTCTATAACAGATATATGGCGCTATACAAATGATGTGGCTCATCATCATCATCATCATTATCATCATCATCATCAAGGCATTGTCTTAAATGTTTTTCTCTATCTCTTACTCTTTCTCGTGTCTTTGTCCTATTCTGTTACTGTTTCTGTTACGTGTTATATTGTTCGGTGTCCGTGAATTTGTCTCCAGTTGTTGGCTACATGATGTACATCTGTATTCATATTTTGGATCAAGAGAGTATCCTCTTGTGATATTTAGTTGAACCGTGTTGAAGGAGCTTCACCGTGATTACAATCATGTCTTTTTGACTACTTTATAATGCTAGCAATGCATATTTTGACACACCATGGTATACTGTTTGGAAAACGACGTCACTTTTTATGACAAAATTTTCAAAATAGTACACCATTACATTTTGTGAAATGTCACAAAGCAATTATGACGTCACAGAGGAATTGTAACATCAGTTGCTGCTTCGTACGGTCACTGTAGGATCCTTCCACTACCTCGCATCCACCACACGACTTCTCGCGTCATTTTCACATTCTTTTGTAATATTTTTTTAAAAATCCAAGATATGAAACAAATACATTCTGCCTAATTTCAAGTTTTTAGTTAATACTATGGGCCTGGGTGCCTCCAATAGTAATGCATGTATTCGCCCCTCAGTGAATATTAAATGTACTCATTTGGAGTTACCTTCGCCTTTGATTTTAACCAGAAACTCTCAAAGGCAAAGCATATAGGTCCCTCAATATATTTTCACTGAACTTTAAATTGTAAATGCGTAGATAGCTACAATTCCCTCCAATCACGGTGCACACGTAAGCTTTCATATCGTCATCTCTATGGATAGATAGGTATCCTCTAACAATGTCGTATAGCAGCAAGAAATTACTTTGATGTGTTTTGTCATACATTGGTACACTTTTTGTAATTGAATAATGGACAGTAATAATTCGATATAAATGTTTACATACTTCCCAAAAGTTGAAACTTTGTTTCTTTTCTTCCTTGAAACTTGGGAGTCTTGAAAGTCAGGAATGTTGGTGATGTATTTATATCAACTCTTGACAACTCATTCACTCTTACATGCACACACACACACACACACACACACACACACACACACACACACACCATGTAAAATCTAAATACATTGTATCTAACGTTAGATGAAGTTTTGTTATGATTAAATAAATGATATTTTGGATCAAGAATTTGTCCATTAGTGATTGGTTGAAAGTGATGTACGTGATTGTATGTACATTGCATTTCGCTATACGTTGTAGGTCATAGTGAAATGTCGGAGAACAGTTGTGACATCGCGCTCTGCTTCGTTAAATACACATACGTCGCTGTAGGATCCCTCTACAAAATTGCATCTACCAAAGGACTTCTCGCCTATTTTCCCTTCTTTTGTTTAAATTTTTGATCCAATGTATAAGACAAATGTAATCCGCCTAATTTGTAGTTTCTGATAATAAAATGAAACAAAACAAAACAAAACTATGGTCCTCGTTTTCAACAATGGTCGTAGGCCTATACTGTTTTGGAGCCACATCTGCTCACAGATTTCACCAAAAGTTCTCACGACCTACATCTGTAGTTTACTTGTGTGCTATAATATGATAGAATGTTGGCATGTTTGACGTTCCAAGATACAGGTGTAGCTAATGCGTCATATACATTTGTGAAATGTCACAAAGCAATTGCGGCATCGTGCCCTGCTTCGTACGGTCACTAGCTGCTGGAAATCTCCACATCATCGCATCCACCACACAATTTCTTGAATCATTTTCCCTCTTTTGTATAATTTTCCGATCCAAAATACACTCTTGCCAAATACATGTACATGTAAATGGTGTCTCCAATAGCACAATTCACTTCAGGTCTACTCCCCTCGGTGAATAATAGGCCTACTCTTTTGGAGTCACCTCTGTATTAATTTGCCTTGTCTCAATCCTATGCAGGCCAATCCATCTATGTATTAAAGCTGTCATCCTTCATGTTGTGCCTTGATCTATAATTTAGCACCAGCAATTTTTAAAACAAATTAGAGATACACGTAATTGGTGCTAACAACATATCAATTCATCATCCATTTAATAAAGTCTTAGGTTGCACTGTGAACGTTTTGCCATATTTCTGTTGAAGCATATGTATGCTCATTTACATGTGTGTTTGGGTTTTCCCTTCTGGAGATGTAAATGAAATGTTTGCTATCCCAAACCTTTGGACTGTTTTGTGTCATTCCTCTTGAGAAATATATATCCATTGTACATGTACAAAGTGTAGAGAACTATACAAGTTTCATTCCTATTCCCTACTCTACTGATGGCTTGCAGACTGGACAAGAGCCACAGCAGTATAAAGTGATATTCAGACATTGTATTACTATATTTTGCAAACATTAATTTGTTTTATTCATGCATCACGACGTACATGCATTACACTGAAAATAATACTTTGCATGATTGTCAAAGGGCAAATGGCACTAGGCTCTAGTGGCATGTACAGGCAATGAACATTAGCCACATTATACAAATATCACAAATCAATGACTGCAAGCAGATATGAGTTTTTCTCTGTTTTGACAGAAGAATCAAGCCATTTCTACATAACTTTTAAATACAGTATTTCACATTTCAGTGTCAATTACTGTATATGTATGCATGGTATGAAGAAATCAATCACGTATCCTGCCATGAATTGTTCATTTTTTCAATTTCTCAGAATGATACAAATGTATGACACAACCATTATAGAACTATTTTTGTCAAGAATCATTTCATTGCATGATATTTCAATGTTTATCATAATGCATTTCAACTGCACTTGTTAACTGCTGAATTATTCAAGAGTCATCATGACTTTACACAAATATTTGGCACACATTCTGGCTTGTACATTGCTAGTGCTATGCAGCGATATAATAATTTGAAACTGGATAAAAAGTGCATGACACTGTACTTTGTTGACAACATTTGAAATAATGATAACAATTATACCTCACACTCTACAGAACTGTCAACTGAATAATAATAACAATAAAAGAAATTATCATTGTGTGAAGTTCCAATATGTTCTTCATGAATAATTTGCTTGTAAGTCGGCAGGAAAACAATGTACAGGAGTAAAAAGTCAAGTTGAAAGTAACAAAATAGGAAATTTTACGAAATAGGAAATGTTCAATATCTACACTCAACCCAACCATCCATACATTCTTTCTCAAAATTTTTTTGCGCGTCGCTGCTCAGCATGCTCTCTCCGCAAATAATCATACAAATTATATGGTGTTACATAAGCCAATTACATGTACATACATTACAATTCAAGCATTATTGTCAAACATGCCACTGAGAATATCAACTGCCTTCTTGTATTTTTTCCATCATTCCCCTGTCACTGAAACTGACGTTATATCTTTCATCTAGAATAGGCTGTTGTTCCTCTACAATTTAAACAAAAATCATCAAAGGTCTGAAATTTATCAAACTTTAGAAAATACTTTAGATCTTGCATATTAGAAAAAAAAAATACCAGCTTTACGGAAAAAAAAAATTATCAAAACCTAAAGACATGCTTCTTGGTTCAATTTGGAGTAATGAGCCCCAAACCTTTTCACATTATGTATGCTGATACTTGCAAATTCTGATAATATTCAGTGATTTGCTCTTTCTCACAAACTTAACTGCAATGTGGTTTCAGACAACCATGGAATGAAATACCGTATGTAAATCTGAATATCTAATGTTTTGAATACTGCTTCAAATGGTTCTTGTCTCAGAAACCGGAACTCGGTAAAATTAGACACACCATCGATTTAGATACAAAATCTGTGCGACAAGGTGCATAGTGCAGGATTTCACAGCAATGTTAGGTTTGGCAGCAACACCAGTGTAAAATAGCCTGGATTCTAATTGATGCAGTGCAAACACCAATAATATGTCGATTGCGGGACTCCAATATGCTGATAGTCTGTTCCATCGCAGACTCCATTTCTATTAATCTTACGTTTTGCTCTGGTGAACATAAGAAATGCTACAACACAGTTTTCTAGAAGACTAACATGTACCAAATATCCTGTAGGCTACACAGACTACCATGCAAATACACCATAGTCATTATCCACTGTCTGCCATGTACAAACAGTAATATCATTTTAGTCTCACCTCCCTGTTCTGACTCTTCTGTATTATAACATGATATACTACACAAAATATACATAAGTTAACACTAAAGTGTGTGCACAAACATGTGTACCACTATATAAATACAGCCTTCATTATATGTGTGGAGTCTATATGACACCTATGCTACAATGATTAAAAGAATTTTAGGTCAGAGTATCACACAAGTAATTACAAACATGTCTTATTTTTGCATGAGTTGTTTCACAAGGTTTCACTCTGGCAAGTACAATGAAGGTGGAAAGTAGACCTGCCAACAAAGTGCATGGTTTGAAGAATCTTGTTGATAAAGACACCTAATAAATAAATAAGAGAATAAATGAATAAAAGGATGAATAAACAAATAACTATACAAATGGATGAGTAAATAAGGAGTCAAAACAAAAAGAGATGAAATAAAAGAATAAAAATGCACGTGATAAGAGAAATATCCTATGGTATCAAACTTCCCAACACTTTCTCATTTTACTTTAAATGCCTACCATGTCAATCACAGTCACCCCTCCAAATATGTCATCTCGATCCGTTTCACTCAGATTTTAGAATATCCTCTCACTAGCAATCCTGGAAAAAAAAAGGACTTCAGGATAGTGAGGATGAAGACCTTCAGAGTTTCCTAGTTTTCCACAAATAATAACACAGTGGGCACCTTACATCTGTTCACACAAGGAAAGAAAGGAAAAATAAAAGAGCAAACATAGTGAGCATGAACTTGAACTAACTTTGCTCACTATTCCGTGTACTGGTATTGCACATACACTACAGTAATGGTATTCAAACATGTTGCTCAATCACTGCACATGCTAAATTTGTGTCTGCATAAGAAGATGTTGATGGCCTACACAATTTGAAAATCAGAGATAGACAGAGAAAACAACAGTCAAACGTTAATGGTATTACCATTCATTACTGATTATGCAGAAATAATGCATAGTTTGAACATAATAATCAAGAAAAAAACAACAACTCAGGAGAGGTAGTGACTCCATTTTAACATTGCAGATCAACTTATACAAGTAAGCACTGCCTTGCAAATTAACATCACATTTGATGACCACTAACATTTGCTGTGCTGTTCATACATCAACTACTTCTGGGAAGATCAGGAGTTAAAGGTGACCTGCTAGCAAAATGTTCACATGCAGAGATAATGCAAATACAATTTGAGTCCAGTGGTTGTACAAATATACAGGTCCTTCACCATTTGAGATGGTCCTTAGAGGATGTGGGTGCCTATCCTTACGACATTTTTCATCCTTCAGATACTGTAGTACATATTTGTGCCACTGAGTCTTCAGTATCCTAAGCACCTCTTAAACTCTTTTTAGCACACACACACACACACACACACACACTAATACACTTCCCTACAAAATGACAATTGGGTCCTAAAGGCAAAGAAATGAGGTCATCTGCTCTCCTGCCTGCCGTCAATCTGTATCTCCTGGTTAGGACAAAGGGGGGCGCTATTTGTCGCCCGCCAGGAATGCCACCAGGGGTCCGATGATGGCCCACATGAACAGGTGGTAGCAGCCCATCAGCATGTTGGAGTACCTGGGGGGGGGGGGGGAAGCATACAAAATATTGATAAATGATTCAAGACGTTTCTGAGTTTGGGAATTGATGAATTGATGGTGAATTCATTGCAATCAAATACATGAGCAACACACTTTTATCTGTGAAAATTCTTGACTCTTGATCAGCAGTGCACTCCCTTTATGGTGAACACAGTTATAACGAAATTCCAGTTACAACAAAGTAAAAATTTGTGTCCAAACATTATCCGCTCTTTGTTTCTAAATTGTTTATTTGTTTATAGGTTATATGGAAATTTCGATATAATAAAAGGAAACTGCTAGTCCGGAGGACTTCGTCATAACAGGAGTCGACTGTACTACGCTATCGTTTGGTAAACATGTATTAAAGCTTTTGCCTCATTGATTATCCCATTAACTTATCATTCTTGTACACCTTTGGTATGGAATATTTCTTCTCACATGGCTAGTTTCTCTATATTGTTAACATATCCTATAGTCCAATCTCAAAAGTGTACGGATTATGTGTTTCTGGAACATACTAACAGTCCTTTGACCACCTGGTTACAATTCTGCCACTGATCCAACAAAGTGCTAAGATTCTACTCCTTTTCATGTACAGTGTACCTTCAGCATAAACAAAATCAACCATCCAAATCCTGGTCACTTTTTGAAAATTGAAGACAAAATACTGTGTTTGTGGTACTTGAGAGTGAATTTCTTCCCTGCTGTCAGGATTTATACAAAATGATGCTTACCTGATATTCACTGAGAGTTGAATGTTATTGAACTTTTGTAGTTACAAGTATCAAAAGAGATTATGCAAGCAGTATTTTCATCTTCTTCTTCTTTTCTTTTCTTTTGTTTTTTAAATTACACAACACAGAGGGTTGCAGTGTTTTATCCTGAATACATGACTGAACAATTCACTGTCTTTCCAGAGTGGGGTGGGTGAGAATGCAACTTTCCACATTAAAATGCGATGATATTCACATAGAACAGCATGTTTCACTACTGGTAACGTAACTTTTAACATAAAACTTCAAGTCCACCTACTGACATAGATGGAATGGACACTGAGGGTCAGATTAACTGTACAAGCCAGCTAAAAGTGAAATATTAAACTACCACTTCTCTAGATTTTCTTTTGACGCATGTGGAGTCTTCAAATAGCCATTCACTTAAAGAAATACATTGAACTTCTCGCTTTGATATTCTCATTTTAAACTAAGACAGATGTGGAGCATTACTGCAAGAGTTTTCACCATGAGCTGGCTTAAGTGTAGTTTGTTAGATATCCCTTTTGGATTTTGCAAATGTGAAAATGTTTTCTTCTGACTGCCTTGGCATAAAACTGTAGTTAACTTTGAGAAGAGCTATAGAACATCATTGTTGAGTTATATGAAACAGCTTGCCTTTCATATTCTAAAAATCAAACGAAAACTTAAAAACATATCCAAAATATATCATTTCAATGAATGCTACTATTAAATGTAGCTCATTGCTTACAGTTGTATTTGAGTCTCAATACTGTTCACATGCAAAATATGATTAACGCTTGCATTCTTGAAAATACAACTGTTGTTTTTTCTGTCTACATTGATGGGTACTGAGTATTAAAAGCGATGGCATAAAATTACGGAGTGCATGCTTACAAACTGTAAACAAAGACTGTATAGAATTCTATGACCTTAACATTACTCTTCCAAGTTCACCAACAGTAACAAGCATACATACATGTACATATGACACATGAATATTTCCACTACTAAGAAGCATTCAAATCACAAGATCATTATTCTTATATGGATTTATGGAAAACAATCTAGTCTTGTAAGCTGACACATAACCAACATAATTAACATGATACCAACACATGTATGAAAAGACCCAAAGGATACATTGTTCCATAAATCTTGGAAATATTTTAATAGAGCTTTTTTTCATACATAGAAATATTAAAGTACAAATCTTTGGTCAACTCTTTTGCGGCATGGAACACCATAAAGCACATGGCCACTACAGATGGTAAAATTGTCTACAGTTACCCTTAGCTCAACTGAGAAAACCTAAACTGAAAGCATGCTATAAACAAGATTAAAAGTGCATACACATACATCATCAAATCTTCCTACTTTGACTACAGTAATATCACAAAAATAAATAACCATTATTTGTCATTGATACCGCTTTACGCACTGTAATCACTCTTGTTTTAGTGGTGTGACACTGAGGAAACAAGCATAACTTAAATATTTTGCCAATTCTAAAAAAGCTGCAGCATGTAATCAAGTGCAGCATGTGACGTGTGTTACTACTACGAGGTAATGTGTCTCTTAAAAACATACAGAAATGAATAGAACAGATTGCCTCTAAAAATCACTACCATATACATGTACCATACAGATTGGGATGATCTCCTCTCGAAATTTATCATACATTACAGCTTTGCTTGAAGATGAATTCATACGTAGAATTCATCAGAGGTACAAAAATACTGTAAACCAAATCCTTAAAGTGACAGTACATTCTATTCCCACACCTGAAGGACATTCCTTCTCTGTTTTACCCTGTATTTGGAAAATTTCACACAAAATATACAACCTGTGTCGTTCACACAACCATAACATCAATAAAACATTGACATGACATCAAGTGCTTACAGTTTATTTACTGCAATGTAAGAAGACAAAGTTGCTGACACAAAAAACAAACAATGTACTTTGTAGGAAAACACAGAGACAGATATTAAAACAGAGGTGGTTGTAAAGAAAGAAAGTAAAACCCAGCTGTTCTGTTATGTGCAGGAAATAAAATGTGTGGATCGATTTTGCTGCTGTATGCAGTGATCTTTTTGCACTGCTTACATGACTTTCTTCAGAAACAATTGTGTAAGTGTGATGAAAATTGGTAATTCAGCAATCTTGTGTTCACAAGCACACAATGTATGTGCTTCACATTCAAATTCAAGTTCCATAATTTGTTCCCCACTACGAAAAAAAAAGAAGAAAACTTAACAGCAGCTACTTACATACACATTCAGCTGTTTCATTGATTATACTTGCAAGCTTCTCTATTAGAGTGACAATATCTCAACACTATCGTCTTTTGAAATTTTCAGACAGTATGTGGCAACCAGAACCAATACCACACTGCACTGCACATACAGAAGTCAGCATGTTGAGACTTTAGATCAGTGTATACAACACAAAGAATAGAACATGAATGCATGTCGAAAAAGAAAACAAAGCAAAATTTGTGGATTTTCTGCGTGATGAAGAGAGGCGAAAGGTTAGCTATGGCACAAATATTCATAAGCAAGCTCCATTGTCCCCTACAGCCAATCAGAAAGAAGTAAGCCCATGATAAGAGAGCCTAGCCAATGTACAGTAGCATCCTCGCACTTCTAGGCCAAGTGAAACAGAGTGTAAAAGAATACAGCCAGTTTAAATGTTAGTCAACACACATACAAAAAGGGAACAAGAAAGCGAACATTGGACTTATGATTGATTTGATTTAGATCAAAATACTTTTCCAGGAAAACTTAATCTGAGTACAGACATTTCGAGAAAATTGAATATTTCACACTGAAATTAAATAGATTTGGATGGATTAACAATTCTATTTACTGCATTGAAAAAAGTAATAATTCCCTTTCAATAAATGCGTATTGGTAATGAACTGAAATAAAAACCAATATAAAAACTTACTCCAAAACCTTGAAGCACAAGAGACTGTTCAAAATCTAATACTTAACTGGTGATATGGGGAGGAGGGGAGGAGGAGGGGAAACGTGTAAGTGTAAATCTCTTTGAAACAACACATACACAAAATGAAACCAGTTGTAAATTTTGCAGACAAAACAAATAGTTGATTATGACAGTTGACAAGCAAGCAAAATTTTGATACAAGGAAGATCCAGCAAACCAAAAGAACATGGAAGAAAGCAACACAAAGAAAGCAATTTCAAACAGAAATGGAAATTAAAAATTTGAAGCTGGAGTATTTGATGATGGCTGAAAGCGAAGAGGATTTAAAAGAATACTGCCCTCAAACATGAACCACTCATGGATTGACTCCTATGATATTAAGCCATGCCAACAGAAACACTTCTCGATGTTACAACTCCCCCATCCTTAACAGTCAAACTTTTCCTTTCCATTGTGGCCATTCAATACATAGATCCATAGCTTTACAGCCCTTTTCTCAAAAGTGATATTCCTTAGGGTTGGAATGTTCTTTGACATTAAATATTTCATTACTTGGGAAAATGCGCTTTTCATTACACATCATTCAAAAGTTAAAATTGTTTTAACTTCTCTCAGACTTATCATAACCAAAAATCTCACGTGGTGACTTTTTATTATGTTTTGTGATACAAGGTCACCAAAGTGTTCACAAGAGTAACAGTTTCACTGACAAAAAAGAAACCACAGAGCATTACAATGTCCAAAGCCGACATGCTGATCGGATCATGCATACGAATACCGAACAATGACATTTTATCTGGAAAACAGGGACAACACCATCCAAAACTGTGCTCGAAAAAGAGAAAAGTAGCTGCAGTGAAAGCACTACAGCTTTGATACACGCAAGCACAAGCACATATGAATAATACTATAATTTGGCCGGGTTATTGACCTTGTCTGCGATAGAGGGAGCCCCTTACTTCGACGGTTCCTTGAGATCCAGGGATTTGGCAATGTCCCACAGCGTGTTGGCGCTCTCCTGGAGCTGCGCCTGCTCCTTGGTGTTCAGGTTCTGCTTGATGACGTGAGAGATGCCATCCTGGCCCAGCACACAGGGAAGACTCAGAAACACGGGATGCTGGATGCCATGGTAACCCTGATAATTGGTGGTGGAAGGAAGAAATTAGGAACATTTATGACATGCACAATGACACCTATTAAGCATCAATGCGTCCCACACAGGTGTATTGCTTAAGGTTAGTCTTTGTGCTGTACAAATGACCAATATCATATCCTGTAAAAGAGGAAATTTTCACACATTTTGCGCAACATGGAAGTAGTGCAAGTATAGAAGCAAGCGAATTGTTTCCCTGTTACATGGAATGCCTCATTTATATATCATCTGTGGAATTTAAAAAAAACTCGAAATTTATCTTATCAGGCCTAGCACAATATGTCAAAAGTGCGAAAATTACCACTTTTACAGTAGTACAAGGTTTCTGTTTCTCTTTTCATTACTTTTTTCTTTACTTAAACTTCGAGTCTCTTACATAAAGAAAATTCACAGCACTCTCTTATTTTCAGCAGTTTTGGAGATAATTCTCAATAAAACTGATCAGACTTCAGTAATGATCTAAGACTGATAACACTGATTTATTGTGAGATTAATTTATCTTAAAGTTGGAAAACAGACAAAAAGTTATGCAGCAGCATAGTAAACGTGGGAGATGCTTTAATTTGGAGACTGGTCGACCCATGGAGTTTTGTACCTCTGATCAACACAAAGAATTGAGTTCATTACACCTCCTTCAATGAATGATTTTCCATTACGAATCTTTGATTGGCAAAATAAATGGCAAAGATCACTAAAGCATACTACGTCCTTGATGTTACATAGTTATATTTTCCACAAGGTGACTACAAATTATAACCTTGGCTTTTCAGCAAGTCTCCTCCATTTCTTGCGACTTTAATCTTAATTCAATTTCATCTGTGATGCTTAGTATTGTTAATTTCATGTATTTTTCTTCATTATTACATTGTATTGACATTGTGCTATAATGTGTATGCAAATGTTTTGAATTGTTGGAAATGAATTAAATGACATAAAAATGAAGTCACCTTTGCCACCGTGGACACGGCAAAGACCCCCTTCTGGTTGCGTAGGACGGCTGAGGCCAGGGATGCACAGCTGAGTCCAATGGCCCACGAAGTGTAACCCTTCAACTTGATGATTTCATACGCACTGAGTGAACAAAAAAAGACACAACCCAACTCAATCTAAACAGAATCATGTTGACAAGATAACAGGCAGAGTTAGATCATCATGGCCCCAACCTCTTAATAACAAATAAAAGAGTAAGCTCCTTAAAGGACAAGTTCACCTTCATAAACATAAGGATTGAGAGAATGCAACAATACTAGTAGAACACATCAGTGAAAGTTTGAGGAAAATTGGACAATCGATGCAAAAGTTATGAATTTTTAAAATTTTTGTGTTGGAACCGCTGGATGAGGAGACTACTACAGCTTGTGACTCATATGCGTACAACAGTATAAAGAAAATGTAAAAGAAAATTCAATATATTTTCACTTTTTTCGCATAATAAAAGAGCACTTGACTTGACTCTTTCTAAAGGCAGGGGGAATAATATTACCCATAACATTTGTCAGTTACGAGTCAGGGGAATGTGTACTTTTTTGAAAAGATGGAATTTTGTGAAATTCTCTTTATATTTTCCTTGTATTGTTGTACGCATGTGACATCCAAGTTATTCATACTCTGCAATAGTCTTCTCATCCAGCGGTTACTGCACAAAAACTTCGAAAATTCATAACTTTTGAACGGATTGTCTGATTTTCCTCAAACTTTCAATGATGTGTTCTACTAATATTGCTACATTCTCTCAATCCTTATGTTTATGAAGGTGAACTTGTCCTTTAAATCTTTGAAAGAAATCCCATATGAGAAGGAAGATCTCTTCATATAAAAGCCAGTCATTTCGGAGATTATCTTATAAAATATTTCTAAAGACATTACACACCTGGCAGTAGCATTTATCAGTGAGTGCATGATTACATGTAAGCAGTAGTGGCATATCCATTCATATCGAGAAGCACATAGCAATTTCTAAAGTCTAATGAAATCTAAACTACTGTAACCTGTAAGTATGCCTCAACGTGCAAGTTGATCATACATGTACTTATACATGCTGTAATAAACTGAGCAAGTGCATACCACAGTGTGCAGGTAAGAAACATAAAATGTAATAACTGGGATCATTTTTGGACAAATTCAAAATGCAATCGGCCTACACTAAAATCTTTCTGCAAGGTTCCATTGCAATTAAGGGTAAAAACTAGTGCTATTCCCATGCAGGAAATGTTGCATATACTGTCAAACACTTGACAAAAAGAGAAAAGTCAGACAAAAAATATAAATATTTTAGTCTGTGAATAAAGCAAAGGCTTGGCAAAGAATCATTTTCTCATGTGCATATGCATCAAATGACAGAAATTGAGTGTACATGTATTCTGAGTTGTCTAAGAAAAGTAGACTACAAACTGCATGTAACTGAATTGAATGGGATGAGGTCAATATTAAATTGAAACATATAACATGTTCACCATAGTTGCCTGTATGAAAAACAAAACATTATAAAAGGAAATTCATAATGCTCAGCAAATAATCCAACTGCATTCCCATGACTTAGATGCAATCAGTAAATAAACTCATACACGTATGAAAGCAATCGAACTTATGAAACGTGGATTGGATCTTACTAGGTACACTTTAGTATACAGGTACAGCTGTACATGTAGTGTAAAAGTGGAAATTTTTGTAGTGTTGAAATTTTTGTGCATTTCGCACAACCAAAAACTAGCGTGAAAATACAAACACAGTAATATTTTTGCATGCCGTATGCTTGCGTAGTTGATGTTTTGATTCAAGGGAATAAAAAATACACGAAACTCATCTTACCCAGCCAAGCACGAACAATTACTCATGCAAAAATATCCACTTTACAGAATATGAATGTTAGTTTGTGTCTGTGAGTGTATTTGTGTAGGGCTGCACACTAACCCTATTTTCTACTGGTCCGACCTGTCGTCTATCGGACCAGTAGGTACCCAGTTTTTTCACTTTTTACTGGTCCATTCCTGAAAAAGTGACGGGTCCGACAGTGACTTTTAGCGGGCAGGGATCATTGAACCAGTGCCAATGTGCAGCACTGATTTGTGTACTATAAAACATTATATTTTTGCAGCATGAAATTTTTGTGAGTTGCCTCTAAAATTCAGTGCATATACATGTAGTGTAGACAAGAACTTTCACATGCACTTTGATTTTCACAAATCTTGGCTCTCACAAAATTCACGAAATTAAAATGCACGCGAACATTCCTCGTTTTACAGTATACTGTAAAGCAAGATATATTTATGGCATGAAATCTTAACAAATTGGAGCGGACTGCCTTTTTCGCGGCATGAAAATTTCATGAATTGCCAGTGGCATTCAATGCATATAGTGTAGACAAGAACTTTCGCATGCATTTGAATTTCGCAAATCTTGGCTCTCGGGAAATTCATAAAATCAGAATGCATGTAAACATTTCTGGTTTTATAGTACTGTGTGTTTGTGTTGTCGAGTCTGTGTGCATGTGTCTGTACCAGTGTCTATGTCTGGATGTGTGGCCGTGTCTGTGTTTATGTCTCTGTCTGTCCGTTTTCATGTGTGTGTGCGTGTGTGTGTGTGTGTGCCAAGGCTTCCTATAAAATCTTGTATACAAGATATGCTCATATTTTGGTCAGTTCAAAACCACACAATTAAGTGAGCAATTCCACACAATAAGGGTTAGTTTGCAGATTTGCACCTGTCTTCTTTTCTTATTTCTTTTTTTCATTTACAGAACTTTGAAAGCATCTAGGTTAATATTTAGCACACAATTTTTGTAATGCATATCCACTCAATAACTTAACACTAGTTATATTGGGAATGTATTTTTTGTTTGCTTTTCTCTTTTTACACATACAATGTATCTATGCATACTTACAATATTATTTACCACAAACATAAGCTTACAATTGAATTCTTGGTACACTGTATATATATGCTTTAAAGAAATGCACATAATGGGATCAGTGTGAAACATAGCACTGAAACACAATCCTAGGCCATGCACGCTGAAAGAGTTTTACATCACCGGCAAACAATAAGAGCACTGAAAACACACACACACTTTTGACAGAATGACAAACGATGATGCATACAAAATAAAAAAGAAGAAGTAAAATCAATATTTGAATGAACAACGACTAAAAGAAGTGCCGCACAATATGATGGTAGTATGATATGGGTGAAAAAAAAAAAGAGGCCAGATGGTATTTTTTGGCAAGAATGAAAAACACAAACCTGTTCTTCACGGATTGAAGAATGCCATCAAGCGATTTTTCGGTATCACTTGAGGTACAAATGACAAACAATTGAAAACAAGACTACATAGCAAAACAATTTTGATGTTTTGAAAGGAAAATGAAGAAAACTTGCATTGTTGGATCATGACTTAGAATAGCATACACATAGAAAAAAAAACTATGCTTTTGTATTATGAATGCCTACTATTGAACAAAAACCATTCTGTTTTTCAACAACCGTACTTCTAATATCATGTTTCAGATTTCCTTTTCTTTTTTCTTTTTTTTTTGCCTTCACTTTGTTTCATGCATCATTTTGCAGGTCACAGTGTATCTTTCCATTACCCCACCCCCTGGAAAAAAAAAAATGTCACAATAGGATGTCATACAAATCAATGGTCATCATGTCTATGCACACAAATGACAAGATTTATTACAGCAAATGACAAGATATATCAAAGCAAATGAAATGTTGGAGATTGCTTGCTGAAACAAATCAACATTTTTGGAGTAGAAATGAGTAAACTGATGGGTACATATAAATGCTATATCCACAGCGACTTGGAAATCTGCAAATGGTAAGCAATTGAAAAACATAGCAGTCTCTATGGGATTCAAAATGGAGGACTTGCTGCCCATGCACAAAATCCCATGAACAGAGCAAAGGAAGAATATGTGACAAGCCACCACGGAAGCCTGAGAAGTGAGTATCAATCGCCAGAAGAAGAGTGCATGTACCACTGTAACCTTGTATTTGGATTATCTATACATTCTAAATCTTTTCATTAAAACATACAATTTGTCTCACTATGTTAACACGATCTGACAATAAACCCATAAGAATCCTAGCCAAACAAATATGATAGGGTTTTGGAGAGATTGAGATTGAAGTTGAGATTACGTCAAGCATGTCAGACATTGGGCTTTTATAATTAGCATACACAGCCAGAAGTATGATCACATCATTAAAGTAAAAGGCATTTGTTTAAAATATGTTGAATTTGCTCACAAAAATAGGTTCCATCATTGTTACAATTATAAAAAATAATGCATATCTACTAACATTCAGCTTTTTCAAATGAGATGAACTTTGTTAAAGCACTTCTTTAAGGAAGGGGTGACAAGAAGTTGTGGCAGGGAGTTCTGAAAAGAGCCCTAAAGAGGAGCAATGTTAGATAAAATATGAAAGGGGGGAGGCTACCTGTCTGTTGTGAATTACTTCCAAGTGGAACTAACATAGTGTCGGGGTAGAGAGGCCTTAAGTAGTGGAGTAAATAGTTCTAAAAAGAACTTTGTAGAGGAGTGGCAGTGAAAGAGGATAGAACAGTGGGAAGTTGAGAAGAAAGGGGCATCTTATCTTTGCTCCAAAGTAGTTTTGAGTAAAACTAATAATAGTGGAGTTGGAGAGGAATAGAGTAGACTATAGCTAGAAGACAGGGGTGCCGTCATAAAACTCTTGATCCACAACACTCGTCCTGGAAAGTTTCACTCACCAAATAAACCTTGGATTACTAAAGAAAAAATCTTATTTTTCATATTTTCCACCTCAAATAACCTAGTTTTGCATTTTTGTTTTCCTCAGCTTCTAAGGTCTACAACTTCATCAGGTTAAAAAGGGTGACTGGCCACATATTCTAAATATAACAGCTTCCAGTATTACAACTGTGTATATCATGAGTAATGTTATGCATGTATGACAAGGGACACCAACATTTTTCATACAGAGTGGTTGGCAGGATGATTTTGGCAAACTTTGAAGACTGGTCACAGGAACGGGGTGATGGTACATCAATATAATATGGACAACTTCACATGGAAAACGACATATGGAAATTTTGCCTTACCTCTCAACAACCTCCTTGTGAACTTTCTGCATGCTTTCCTTGTCTTTGGGTGTGCCAATGTCTGGGTCAAGCTCTTTGAGGTTGACCCCTGCGATAGTTGTACCTGACCAGCAGGCAACTGGCACAAAAAAAAGGAACAATAAGTCAATAAATCAATAAAAAATAAAAACAAATAAATGCCTGGTGTGCTGTGCTCTATATTATAATCTTGCATCAAACTCTGTGACACTTTAGTCTCAAAACAAAAATAAACAACAATTGGAATGGAAAGATTCAAACAAATTTACAACAGCGTCAATATATGTGATTTTATGTCTGCTCTCTACTGTGATATTGCCCTTGAACTATTAGCATGTATTATGATTATCCATAATTTTAATAACAAAATCTTGTGCAATTAATCAAACAATATCAGATCAAACATGACACTGAGTGATGTGCAGAAGGTGGAATATTTCCATATCTTTCTAAAAAGTGCCTGTGGTCAAATTAGAAATTTTTTTTTGTGTGTGTGCAATGGAGATGATAATGAAAGGTGACACTAACCACTTGAGTCTCCATGTTCGCCAACAATGTATCCATGGACACTTGAGGCCGCTATGCCAAGTTTCTCGCCCAGCAGGAAGCGGAACCTGGCAGTGTCCAGGTTCGTGCCACTCCCTATGACGCGGTTTGCCGGCAGTCCGCTCAGCTTCCACGTCACATAGGTGAGAATGTCCACAGGGTTGGACACCACTAGCAGGACAGTGTTGGGGCTGTACCTCACCAAGTTGGGTACAATTCCTGAGAAAGCGAGGAAAAAAAACACAAATAAATGGTGCTGGACAAAAAAAAAAACAGATACATTTTCTACAGATTTGATATCACGTTTGCACGTTATATCTCATCAGTTGTACATCGACAAAGATGTTGTGATCCATGACATTGTAATGGTATACAAAACACTTGTTGTACAATGGAGGGGATCACTTGTTGGTTTTGATCCCAGTGAATGTCGTCTTGGCTGTCCGGCTCCTATACAGGGCCTACATAATATGCATCATCAATGTCACTGACTGTGATCATACATATTCAGGCTGTCATTTATCCTACGGCTTGTACAAAGACTCATAAGTCATTACATCCAAAAGTCAACAGCCACACAAAAGCACATCATCAAACTTACAGTCGTCACACTGTCAATTTTCCTTCCAAGTTCCTGGATTAGGCTTCTAGCTTCAGAAAGAAACAACAACCTCCAGGAAATTGAAAAGCTGTTTGCTTTTCTCACCAAATCTTAATCAGCAATCATGATGGTACCTGCCATCAATAGATTAGATTTCATGAAGAGCAGAAAGAGCTTCCACATATAGGCTACTTCCTGAAGGGTTTTTGTTAATTGTTTTTGTTTTGTTCTGTTCACAGGACAAAACCCTATCACATTGGTCTCACAACAGAGAAGCCAATAATCAAAGCTCTAGGGAAAAAATTCTCCAAACAGTTTCCTCCTGGTGCAAAGTTTCAAGACTCATTAACGGTTATATCAAATATGATACAAAGTCATCATAGTTTTCACAATAAGGTAGATAGATCTCACATCTGGGTGCTGTCTTCATGGCTAAATCCTTGTACCCTACTAACTCAAATCCCAGGATATGGGACTAAAGATCTGGCTCCAATATCAATGCTTTAACCCCTTCTTCTGCTGAGCTCTAAAATCCTCGACTATGGGACAATAGATCCGGCTTGTGTCTTCATGGTTCTACAATCCCAGGGTGTGGGACTGAAGATCTGGCTCCAATCTTTTTACTACCTTTTCTGCAGTGCACTTAAATCCTATTTGTCACTATTTGTCTACCTTACACTCTCCCCAATTCATTTCACTCCTCAACCATCGTCTTTCTAGGCTCTTCTTCTTCCCCTGCAAAGGACTACATACACACATGGTGTTACAGCAAACCTCTCTCCCTCACTATAATCTAGATTGCAGTACTGTCTGTGCCAACTTATGTGGGTTTCTTTGGGTTTTTGCTCAACATGTAAAATACACTTACTTGAGCCATATACAGCGCAATAAGCAAACTGGATTTGGCGAAAGAAAAATGGAATTAGGAATGAGCTAACAATCGTTAACTTACATTCACTTGTACATCCTATACAAGGCATTGGATAAAGAAACCAGAATGAACTCCAATCTTACATACGAAAGTATAGGCCTACAGTGCTTTGTTAATAAATCAGCACATTTGTAGTGGTGTGCCTTTTTTTGTCAATAAGCAAATTGCCACAAGACAAATAGTCAAATGAATACTGACAACCTAATTTTCTCATTTCCTTTTCTGATCACACAGCCTTCCTTCAGCAATGTCAAAGTGCAGGATATTGCAAGATATTCCTCAAAACTTGTCAAAATGGGACATTTGGGCAACTGTTGCATGCTATTATTATTATTATTATTACTGTTATTATTATTATTATTATTATCATTATTATTATTATTATTATTATTATTATTATTATTATTATTATTATTATTATTATTATTATTATTATTATTATTATTATTATTATCATTGTGTCACATGCCCCCAAAGGGCAGTTTAGTTGCCCCGGGCCATGTTGCATAAAAAGCTATGATCAAACATAAGTCATGAAATCAAACACAGAAACTTCTGTTTGATTTTCTGACTTACGTCTAATCTCAACTATTATGCAACAGGGCCCTGGGCTAGCAGGTAAGTGGCTTCATGGCACACTGCATTGTTATATTGAAATGGGTTTTACTGGATTGCAAAGAGCTAAATTCAGGTGTGAATCTACCAAATGCTTCAGAATTTGGCAAGTCACTGTGAAGTGCACAGTCTCATAAAGGGTTGTACGTGGATCCATCCAAACCTTCAAATATTTTGACGTTCCTCTGGACAAGGTTCAGCCTGCTCTCTCCGTCCCTCTGCCTAGCTCCAGCTGTGATGATGCACAACCTGGATCCGGCTGTCACCTTGTAATCTACAGAACGACAAAAACATGAGATGAAATACATGAAAGAATCCTATTCAACAAAACAGGGCTGTATACTATGCCATATATTTTGCCGGTTTTTATTTCCACGAATTTCACAAGTATGGTGCTATTTAGCAAATTCTAAAACATGTGAATATAAATAATATAAACTCTGACCCCCACATGCATGCCGCGTGCACACACACATTTCTCCATCCCCTGCTGTACTCCATGACAGTAAATTTAACCTCTTATAGAATTGTTGGAAAGTCCACGATTTGTGAGAAATGAGACTAGCTAAATATATGACGTATACAGTATTTATCGTTGATGGTATGTATCCACTTTCACATCCAATCATTTTTACAAATCAATTAGTAAGTTTGGTATGATTTCAAGACTGAGATATTAAATCTTTACATACACGCATAATGAGATTTTTTTAGAGGAAGGATGAAACAACATATTTGGAAAACACATGAATATATATATATTTTCTTTTTCTGCGACATAGGTAAAACACGTTATATAAAAAAAACAATGGAAGGATGCAAAGACCTCTATGGATAGTCAGATAGATTATAGCCGATCTTATTGAAATACAAGTTGATTTTTTTCCTTTTTTTTTGGTGGGGGGGGGGGGGGGGGGGAGGGGGGGACTATGCTACCAGACCTGCTTAACCAGCACCGTGATTGGGCAGGAAGAAAGTGTGTGATCCAAAGTCTGAGCTAATAATCACCAAGGTACATTTCAAGACACACCACTTACATAATAGGTCCACTGTACTGTAATCTGCTACATGTATGTGCTAAGTAAGCTACTGGTTCATAACTTCCTGGTATCCTACAATACACTACCATGGTCCATGCTAATAACGTCTACAGTTACACTTCCCTCAGACACAAAATGATGATGAATATCTTTAAAAGGCAGCATTTATCTTTGGCCTGTCATAAATTTTTACAAGATTTAAATTTAAGATGTAGAGCAGTGGAGCAGTGGAAAAAAACATTCTAATCTCTTAGATTTACCTATTTGACTACATTCTGAGATATTACTGTTAATGTTTTTTTTTTCTTTTTTGTATTTCTTTATGAGCTTCTAAGCCTTTTCTGATGTGAAATGTTCCTTTAACAAACGTAGCACCTAGATCATATACTATTCACTAAATGATGTACCTTTAAACAGATATAACAGGTCAGTGAATTTGATTCTAAAGAAATGTTGTGTTTTGACTGAAACTTGGAAGACTGTCTGTGCACTTAGGAGCTTACTACTTGTACTTAATGGTATGGTAGTATTTTGAATTTCCAAAATTTCTGATTTCTAATATCTTTTCAATTCCCAATATCTTCTCGCACTATGGCATGTACATAAAGATAAAGTGAAGAAATTGATAATTGCATTCAGGAGTCCTTTCGTTGTTGCTGTTGTTACCTTCATTAAAATACATTATTTCAGAATGGTCAATTTGAATAGCTAATGTGATCACATTTACAAAAATCAGTTACAAAGAATGACAATGACCTCTATTCCCACTCCCTCAAACTCATCCATTCTATACGGATTAGAAACCAGGACACAGGAACTGTGTGTACACGTCTGGAAGGCACTACTATGAGTAAACAGTGGTGTTAAGTTTCTAGGACAGAAGTATCAGCGACACCATAAAGCAGCATTCACTTTCATACTGGGAGTACAAGGATGTGATGTAATGAACCAGGGGAGACATACACAACATCTGTTTTGTTTTGTTTGTGCGTGTGTGAGTGTGTTTTTTTTACTTTGAGTCATCCATATCCCCTCCAGTACTTGGTAAGGCATTAAAATGAATTCCTGTTTCCTAGCCAATCAATTATTTAAGTTCTTGTGGGGTTTGCAAGTTGAATGACCTGGATGTTGTGTGGCTTCACAAACTTTCTTGATCAGCTCAAGTGAGCTTTTTAAACTCATGATATACATACAATGCACTCCTGTTATAGCAAGCATGGTTATTTCAACAAAATTCTTTTTAGAACAAAGTGAAAATTCAGGACACAAAATTCCATCTGTAGACCTTTATATAGTTTTCCTGTTCAGTAATAACACAATTTCACCACAATGAAAGGAAACTGCCACTACTAAGCTGCCTGTATTAAAGTACACATTCCTGATCATGTTGTGATATGCTCTGCACAAGAAATACTTCCTCACTGCAATTAAGTGCTTCCAGTAAAAACTAGAACTGTCGCTATGGCGACTGATATAGCGACTGATGCCTCCGCCATAATGCATGATTCTCCCAATAGGTGTATAGTACAATGTCTTTACAATGTGTGATGACAGTTTCACATAACTGGCAAAATACTGAAATGACAGGTTTGTCAGAAATATCTTGAACGTTCACTTTCCTTGAACTGGGTTTGCTGTAATTGTCCAAGAGTGCAGTTACACATATTTGGGGAATTGAGGATTTTTACTTGACTTCTGACCGACCCTTTTATAAGTTTATGCATTGCGTAATTCTCAAGGTATGAAGAAAGAGTGTAATTACAGTACAAAATAGATTTTTTTTTGCATTTAAACCTGGCATTTGACCCTTAACCTTTGACCTTCTGGCTGGAAATTTCCCAGAGAATCTCCATTAGGTAATTATATTAAGTTTTAAAACTAACAAGGAAAAGTAGAAATTACGCGGTGCGTAATATATGTCCCCGCCGGAAGTAGCATTTTGTAGCAAAACGTACAATATAGGTCAAAAATCAAGGTCAAAGGTCAAAGAAGTCAAAGGTCAAAATTCTGTGTAGAAGTTTTGAAGCGCTCACCTAGTGCCATCACATAAAGCTAACGGAATTGAAATCGGGTTAGAATTGGCGAAGGAGTAGCATTTTGTAGCAAAATGTACGACAAAATGTAGGTCAAAAATTAAGGTCAAAGGTCAAAGAAGTCAAAGGTCAAAATTCTGTGTAGAAGTTTTGAAGCCCTCACCTAGTGCCATCACATAAAGCAAACGGAATCGAAATCGGGTTAGAAATGGGGAAGGAGTAGCATTTTGTAGCAAAATGTACAATACAGGTCAAAAATCAAGGTCAAAGGTCAAAGAAGTCAAAGGTCAAAATTGTGTGTAGAAGTTTTGAAGCCCTCACCTAGTGCCATCACATAAAGCAAACGGAATCGAAATCGGGTAAGAAAAGGCGAAGGAGTAGCATTTTGTAGCAAAATGTACAATACAGGTCAAAAATCAAGGTCAAAGGTCAAAGAAGTCAAAGGTCAAAATTGTGTGTAGAAGTTTTGAAGCCCTCACCTAGTGCCATCACATAAAGCAAACGGAATCGAAATTGGGGTAGAAATGGCGAAGGAGTAGCATTTTGTAGCCAATGTACAATATGGGTCAAAAATCAAGGTCAAAGGTCAAAGACTTCAAAGGTCAAAATTCTGTGTAGAAGTTTTGAAGCCCTCACCTAGTGCCATCACATAAAGCAAACGGAATCGAAATCGGGTTTGAAATGGCGAAGGAGTAGCATTTTGTAGCAAAATGTACAATATAGGTCAAAGATCAAGGTCAAAGGTCAAAGACTTCAAAGGTCAAAATTCTGTGTAGAAGTTTTGAAGCCCTCACCTAGTGCCATCACATAAAGCAAACGGAATCGAAATCGGGTTTGAAATGGCGAAGGAGTAGCATTTTGTAGCAAAATGTACAATATAGGTCAAAGATCAAGGTCAAAGGTCACGACTAAAATTCTGTGTAGAAGTTTCAAAGCTCCCATGTAGTGCTATCATATAAAGCAAACAGAATCAAAATTGGCTCATTAATGACAGAGAAGTAGCAAATTGAAGATTTTGATCACACACGGACGCACACATGGACGGACACACAGACGGACACACGGACACACACACGTACGGAGCCCGTTTCATAGTCCCCTGCTCGAACTCGTTCGGCGGGGACAATAATGCAAGCATTGCATATACTAGCATATGAGGGAAATAGTAAAATTTTGAGGAGTTGACCTTGACCTTTGACCCCTGATTACTCTTGACCCATGACCCCTAAATTCCCTAGATAATCCCTGCCAGTCAGTCCACGCGTATGTACCAAGTTCCATGAAAATACATCAAACCATTTGCGAGAAAAGTGAAACTGTAACATTTCACCTAACTTTTGACCTTTTGACCTTTGACCTTATGACATGAAACTCTCTATGGAGAATCTTTACGCAGTAGTACATGTCTACACTAAGTTTCAAGAAAATACCTTTGGGCATTGCATAGATATGGGGGAAATAGCAACATTTTTAGCATTTGACCTTGACCTTTTGACCTTTGACCTCTTGCCAATGTCACTAAAATCTACTCAACTAATTGCCCATCATACATCATCCTTGGACCAAGTGTGGTGAAAGCTGCTTCATCCAGTTTTGAGTTATCACATAAACACATAAATTTTAGGATTTGACCTTGCTCTTTGACCTATGACCTCTGTTCGATTCACTAAAAAACTAATCAAGTAATTGTCTCATCATACATCACCCTGGGACAAAGTCTGGTGAAATTTGCTCAATCCAGTCTTGAGTTATCGCGTAAACAAATACAATTTCATGATTTGACCTTGACCTTTGACCTTTGGCCGATTCGCCCAAAATCTAATCAAGTAATTGCCCCATCATACTTTATACTTGGACCAAGTTTGGCAAAATTCCAGTCAATATTACTCAAGTTATCGCGTAAACGAATGCGGACGGACGCACGGATGGACGGACGCACGGACGGACGGACGGACAACCCGAAAACATAATGCCTCCGGCACCACTTCGTGGCGGAGGCATAAAAAAAACAAAACATAAAGAAATAAACAAAAATGTGTAATTTACTGCCTTCCATTATTTCTTAAAAGTGTTGGTTAAAGGGTGTGTACAGTTCTGGTCGAGGTGAGGATTGATTTAGCTTTTAACGTTTTGCGAGATATTCAGAAACCACTCTGTGAGATGTCAAAGAGCATGTAATTCTAAGGGGTATCAAAAGTTTCTTTGCTGAGAATCGGTTTTGAAATGGCTGAGATATTCAAAAACAATGTGCAACAAAGAGATCCTAGTAAAAGGTGTGGCCTGTCGCCTTTTATTATTATCACTTTTTTGGATATCTCAGCCATTTGAAAACCAATTTTCATCAAATAAATGTTGAATCCTTCTTGAAATTACATGCTCTTTCACATTTCATAAGAGGTTTCTCATTATCTCACTTAGGAATGTTCAAAACATGAATCCCCACCTCAACCAGTCCTGTACAGTCCCTTTAAAGTTATAAACAACAGAAAACATAAAGTCCTTTGGTACATTTATCTCTCTTATTGAAAATTAACTCAAATATGAGCAGTTCATGCTTAAGCATGTCTAGCAATGTGTGACATCAAGTTTCATCACAGATTTTCAATGTCATCAATTGAACAATGACATACACTGTATTTAACATAATACTGCTATTTCCCACAGAATTTAATTTTCATTCCCGGACTTATATTCAAACACACACACTAAAACATATAATTGAAGCAGATTTTAGATAATTCATTTGTTTGTTTTGTTTACTTTTTGTTTTGTTTTTGTTTTTGTTTTTGTTTTTGTTTTGTTTTTTACTTTTTTATTTCAAGACTGTACCTCTTACAATGTACACACACACATCCATACCATTGTTACAGCTCACCAACACACATACACATTTCAAGAGGCCACATCTCTGTCACATTTAGCTTGCACATTCAAATATGTCCCTAGTGCATGATGGCTTTGACATTTACCCCAGCACAAGGACCGTATGGGCAACATGTCTGGCCTGCATACCACATAGACATCTCTACTGAAAGAGCCTGCCTCATTAATGTGTCTGCTTAAACATCTCATGGAAGCAGTCAGTTGGAATAGACTGGGAAGGCTTTGCTCCCACCCAGTTCTTCTGGACCGCGGATGGCAGGCTTACATTCGACCTGATCAAAGATCCAGGGACGAGCTAAATTGGCAGCCACCTGCATTGTGCATTAGAGAGCGATTGGCCGGCCTGCTCATCATGCGCTGAAATGTTGCCTCCCTGGCCTACTTAGCATAATGCCTGCAGGCAACATTCAGTTTCTATGGAGCACATGATATGTTAACACGTTGTACCATCTCACGAGTGGCTACATAAAAATAGACATGCTCAAAATGACAGCAATCTCTTCATTTTGAGATATTGTAGTTTCCCATACGATCGAGATGTGGCACACCTGTTTCCCCATAAGGGATGGGTTGACAAAGAGGAAAGTTCATGTGGTAGGCATGATGCATACCCAACTGTCATTTTTTATTCGATGTGGATATTATCTATTCAAACCATAATGACACCACCCACTGACCTATACTGTATCAAGCACAATACAGTGTACCTGCAGGATTATTTAACTTAAGTTTGCACATACATGCATGACAGATAAGGCAGTGAACACATGCATGTTTATACTTCACCATTACACAGTATAAAATGCTGAACAGTAGTCAATTATGTCTGATTCTCTGCATTAAGCAGAGTCGCAACTCATCCAAAGTCTGAACCACATAGACTACCCGCAAGTGAATCAAATGTCAAAAATTGGCGTACCCGTATCGCCTTTCACGGCACAGCCTTTGACGAACGCCAGCCCATGTTGCATGTCGTACACCTCGCCCTTTAGCTTGTCTTCCAATACATCTACCAGTGCAATCTCACTGGCAATGTTCTGTTTGTGGGAATGAATGAAACATGAAAAAGAAGACATGATATATATTCAACGTCATGGATGTTACAATTGCCTGGTGAATACATGTACCTTATCTTAATCTTTCATGTTTACGGCAAATGCTGGAATTCATGTTTTTTTTTTATTCTCATAATTTTGGCTGAATCTGCAAAGTATACTTGTAGCTATTCTATCATTTCCTCCTAATCTATTGCTGCTGTCACACTAAAATCAGCAGCCATGGTGTAACCACGGCAGTTTGCATGATCGATGAATCAGAGCTGTCAATCCCTCTTGACCAAAAAGAAAAAGTCATATCCTTTCCCCTAAAATATCCTTTTTCAAATATCCTTTTTCACAGACAAAAATTCTATTAAGTGTATCACTGGACAATCCAACAGCCTTTTATGATAAATTGCAGTAGGAGTTACCAAGGAGATCTACATGAACCAGACAGACGCAATGGCAGTTCCATGAAGTATCAAGTTATAACAGGATATTTTCTTTTGTAGTTATGATAGACAGTCATTGGTATAAAGCCAATTCAAGACCCTATGGGTAAATATGACTTTGAGGTCACAGGGCTATAAACAGTAAATTTTTGCCACTGGCCATTTAAGCCCTTAAATGTAGGCTTTATGAAATGACGTACATGCAGTCATAGCTTTACTGAAAATATGTATTATGATTTTTTTTTTTTTTTTGGTCAATCAAGCCATTACCTCATTCAGTCGTCCATTCAGTTGTCTGCTTGTTTGTTCATTCATTCATATTCATTCATTTGGATTCATTCATTTGGATTCATTCATTCATTCATTTATTTATTCATTCATTCATTTGAATTTGAATTTATTCACTCATTTTCATTTGAATTCATTCATTCATTCGAGTCAGTCAGTCATTCAGTGAGTTAGCAAGTCAGTCAGTCAGCAGTCAGTATGTCTGTCAATGTGGATCATTTGAGCAAACATATCATCTAATCTCTCCCCTATCCTCTTACCACCAACCATCAAGACATCATATCACAATAAATTAATATCATACCTGTGTCATGATGCTGTACGCACACGCCATGCCAACCTGACCCACCCCCACCACCGTCACTTTGGTGGGGGAGCTTTCATCAAGCTGGTCGGCCACCATGTCCATCAGTTTACTCGCGATGGTGGACATCTTTGGGTAGGGCTTGACGCTTTTATGAAGATCTAGACAGAGAAAGCATGGTCATAAAGTTTGTGTTTGTTGGTTTGTTTACAATAAGACATTCACTTAAAAAACTAAATCAAACATCTTTTGAGCATTGTCTTTAAAGCTTATAAAAAAGTGTTGCTATGGTACAGGAACACTGAAAACAGACTTTATTCACAGGAGAGTGAAATAGTTTTGATGTTGCCATGTGGGCAATCAGCAAATTATCAATCAGCCCTTTGACTTGAAACAAGAGGAATCAAAGTCAGTGAAGAAACGTGAAAGATACATTTTGAAACATTTCAATGGTCAACAGAATGTGCAACACTGGCATCTTGTATGACACATTGTACATTGCATGTCACAGCATGGCATGTTTGTACAATTGTAGCTCATGAAATGTAAAAGCATGGTTTCCATATGCCCCATTCTCTAAACTGCTCTAAATAAATAAAATGCTCTAAATATATGCCTACAGTGCTATAAAGTGGACACATGCATAAGAAAAGTGTGAAATAACACAGTGATGACACAACTTCAGTTGGGTAACCACAAAAATGTGAAATATTAGCCAAAAAGGTACATCGACAGCATTGCAAATCGAAAACATGCGATAGTGGCTGCTATGTAATGTTACATAATTGATTACCAAATATATTATCAACAAATCAGGCCACACAACATTATCCATCGATTTTCTGCATGAGAGTGAAATGCATGCAGCTTGTTGAGGACTGCCACTGCTAAGGCACAATAGATCATCACAAATTGTTCTACCTTCCCACCACTGAATGGGAAGAGCACTTCCAGAAATGAAGTTGAGTATTCTGATCTAAATCATGTTACAGTTATACTTTTTGACGTCAAAATGCTGTACTCCAGTTGAAACAAGTCAATATCCTCGCAAAATGCTTCAGCCAGACAATTTTCTTGGTAGATAATTTTGCTATATATTGCAAGCAAATTCCTAATGGTGCAAGAAAAATTTTGAGCTCTTCTGAGAACTATGTTTTACCTTTAAGCCTATCAGCTGGAACAGCTAAAATAGTGTGCAACAAATAGCCCAACTTATGGATGTAGCTACAAGTAATACAGTACCTGTACAGTATATCCAAGAACAATAAACAGATACAATGTGTACACGAATGCAGCTGTATGCCTCTCCAAACGGGTGGAGATTTTATAGAGTGAGGAAAAAGAGGTAACATTACAACGGCATGGGTTGCATATGCCTCGACTGTGACATGTTGTAACCACAATGATTGATTGGCGTCAGGTCACATGGGCAACTCTGCAGTCATAGATGTGCGAATAGATAACTCTGCCCTTAACATCATGCTCATTAGGATTCATACATCACATGTATGTGCACTTTCAACTACAAATGTCGAGAACACTACACTGAGTACATTGCTTCGTACTGTACATTATTGTATGTGCTCCAAGATTATTGAGGCACACAAACAGCTTGTGTGGTATGTACACTGCACAATATGCGCAAACATTATCACAGGTACACCGGATGTATGGTGCTCCTTGCACTACACAGCACTCACTAAAAGGCAATGGCTTACAGTGCTTCTCATCAAATCTTAAACTTTACATAAACACTCTTCTAAAAGCGCAATTCTTCCTTTTTTATGTTCGTGGTAGAGGTTGATTTACGTAATAACACAATAATAGGCACGTTATGTAAAATCCTCCTACATGTATCCCCCCCCCCCCCCCATGCAATTTCATTTTGTTTTCTGATAAAATGTGAAGTTTTCAATACTTGTTCACAAGTGGCAAAGAAAATCACCTAGATGAAAAGTGAATTCAGATATCTGCCCACATTTTACAGTTAAGTTTCAACAATGAGCAAAAATGTTACATACACAAAATGAAAATAAAACAGTGTAGCATCTGTACAGGACTGTCTAATCACAATGTTGATACCAAATGCACGACACAACAACAAACAAAAACATATCGATGGATAAATGATTTTTTTTTTTAAATGTCATTAACTGTTACACTAATCTCTCTTCAGAGGAAGTACTTTCACTTCAAATCATTGTCTTTCCCCATTTGTTTCAAGTTGATCATCATACATTTTATCAACAAATATACAAATCCTGGTAGGTATATGCGCAAAGGACAGCAAATCAGACTCAAACACAAAAAGGATCTAATTCATATTGATATAAAAACAAAAAGTATTAAATATTTTGTGTCTGATGTCAAGACTAGTTTTGACAGACTTATTATCACTACGAAATTACAGGATAAACTGCTATTTCCACCAGAAAACATAAATACTGTTACATAGATGTGGATCTGGCACAGCATCAATATGCTATACATAGTTGTTGTTTTTTTTTTAATACACTACACCAGGCAGTGTACACTGTTGTCATCACTACTTTAGAGGCTCACAAAGCACAAAGTGAAGAGTGAGTTGTTTTCAGTGTCAACTTATATTAATGTATGAGTAGTAAAGTAGATTGATCTATGTTGATACATTAGCTTCCTGAAAACTGATTTGGATCAAATTTACACGAATGATAGAAAAAAAAATAGAGCCAGAAGGTAGGCCCTATATTCTGTGATTTTGGTGTATTTTGGGTTTGCAATTTTGAGATATTGACATCCAGGGATTCAAAAGCCTATTAGTGCCAGACTTCCTTGTGTCCCTGCAACTAATGGCCCACCATCCCCACCACTTGCTATTTCATAAAATCAAATGTGCTTGTGTGTGAGCATCCATGTGTAACAAGGGCAGGGCAGTGTAGAGTGTATGCATAACACTGGTATGGCAAACTTAGTGAAGGGGGAGGAGTCATATGGAAGTCTTCCCATATTTTAGAGCAAGATAAAATTTATCAATAGCTGAATATTAAGACGAGACTAGACCTTAGCATCTACTAGACTACCAAGAGAAGTAATCCAAGTACTGTAAAGCCACTATCATCATCACATCCACAGACAGTCCATCATGCTGATTGTCCTCACACTCACACACTCAGTAAGATTTACAGGGAACCTGGTCCTGTCATCCTATTACTATTAGTGTCAGCATGCAGCAATGTGTTGAAGTAAGAGAAGAAAAAAAAATCATACAGAGTTCCAGTTTATGAAGTTTTAAGTGAGGTATAGTAAGTTACGTACATGGACACTGGCTTACTTAGTCGCTATTTATCTGTGACCTACTATTTTAGGTCAGTAAAATTTCAAATACCTCACAGTTGATATACAACTTAACACAAGTAAAATACCCTGTTTGCGGCAAGGGCCATTTCATTCATTGATGAAAAGGCCCAGTCGTGTGTCACTTCCCATAACACTTGCGAGTAACTCCTGCATGTTGTGTTCTAAAGTGGGACTAAGCACACATGATGTTCATTAGCTGTTTTATTGATGAATGAAAGTGCCCCTGCCAGAAAAAGGCACCCTGCCGCATATTGGGTACCGGTATTTGACTCTATAAGCAGGGCTCGACACTAACGGTGGCCCGGGGCCACCAAAAATGAAAGTCGGGCCACCAAATATTTAAAAAGGGCAAATTTGATGGCCCGCCTCGGGCCACCCAAAATTTGTAACATAAAATTTGTAACTTTTTGCGCCGTAAATTAGCAGTTAAATTTGTTTAAAGGATGGATAAAAAGGACTAAATGAGTGCCTGAGAGCGAGTGTTGCGACTTTGTTGAGGTTTATTTATGAGAAGATACAATGTATGTCCAACTTCCAGTTCTTACTATGATAAAACTTAAATATTTGACTCATTAAAAAAAACAGGACTTTTAATGTTTTTAATTGTTTTTTTTTTCAGGCCACCAAATTTTTCTCTTGGGCCACCAAAACTTTGAAATTGAGGATTTTGGTGGCCCCATCGGGCCACCAAACAAAAAAGTTAGTGTGGAGCCCTGCTATAAGGCATTGCATCAATTTGGTTAATAGATCTACAAAATGTGCAACTAGACTCCTAGAGTAAACAACCTGTTTGCAGCAGGCTTTGTACAGGGTAAAAAGACCATTTGTAGCAGAAGCCCTTCATTGAAAAAAGGACCCAACCATAACTAGGTCTAGGCCTATGTCTATGAGGTGTCACTTCCCATAATGCACAACACTTGCGAGTAACTCCTGCTTGGGTTCTGCAGTGGGACTAAGCACACATGATGTTCATTAATATACTCCTTTAATTTAGCTGTTTTATAGATGAATGAAACTCCCTCTGCCACAAATAGGCACCCTGCCGCAAACAAGAGTTTACACACAGCCCGGCCCTGGCCTGTAACTGTACAGAAGCTTCCGCACGGCTCTGGCTGGGCCGGGCTAACCCCGGTCGCAGTTTCTAATGCCATGGTTGAGCTACAAAATGTGTCCTGTGTTTGATCTAGACACCTTTCTAGAGTCTACTTGAACTTTATGTGATACATTTACAAGTGTCTTGAGCCGGGCCGAGTCCCCAAGAATATTCAGCGGAGCTAGCCGAACTCTACATGTCAAATGAAATGCAAGCTGTAGACTGTATAAACAGATTTGCTTTGAAGTGACCTCGTCCCTTGGATCGTGTGGCAAACAAAGCTCGCGCGACCGACAGGAGTGCAGGGCTGGGGGCACCCACACCCAGACGACCGGCCACGGAGCAGTTTCGGTGCACACGACCAACGTTGTTGCGGCTCTGAAAACGAACGGCAGCAGTGATTGGAAAGAGTAAAATGAACTTATGGTAATCGTTGATGCTACACTGTGACATTCAAGTGATTACTTACTCGAATAAAGTGATTCTCCCCCTGCAAGAATGGAGCACAGCGTTTCCCTAGCTACTCAATTTGCCGAGCTGAATCCATAATGACAGCTACATATCATTAGGAGTTTCTCGGCACTTCGTGGTCCACTGGCCTTTACCTATATCATCTCACATGTCGGTCATGCACGTATACCACACATGCACGTTGAGCCCCTGCATGCATGCTCGCGTTTTGTTTATACAGAATTTTAATGATACCCTTTTTACCTGTAGATGAACCATACACTACCTAGATGGTGAACGAACGGGGAAGACGTAGAATTGTTTGTGCACCAGCCAGGTAATACGTGCAGCTGGTCACGAGCTTCACACGCTTCCACGAACCGTTACAAACATTGGAAATTACTTGCATGATTTGATACTATCTCAGGAAGTTTTCTCCAGTAATGACGCATGAAGAGTAAATTATTTCAATTACTGCTGAGATAAAAACCATCCAACCATTTTCTATTTAAATGCTAGGGTAGAATCATAGTCGAAATCGTAGAGCACAACTAATACCTGCAATTCTTCAAGATAAACGAGAGAATGCATACTAGCATTATATTAATTGCTATAAAAATATACATCCATCAAAGTACTAAGTAATTGAATTGTTACGCACAATGTATATATCTAAAAGCAACAATGAAAGTCGGACCCCATGGCAATGAGTATTTACGCCATCGAATAATTCATTCGGAAAGCAATCGGCTTATTACATGACTTTGTGAATTTGTGATTGATTGTATTGATGCTTTATCAATTTGATTATGAAGTATAGGCCTACAAGTACTAAGTTCATTTCTCTGTCTGTAAAACGCGCATTGACACAAGTATACATCCTCTCATTTGCCAACAAACATAATTCATATGTCATGTCTACCCATATGATCGAACCTTTTCCTCTTATCATAAGCTGCATCGCCTTGTAATATTTTCAATGAAATCATCAACTTCACCTGGACCTGTCGATATTCGCCGTCACGGTATACGTATCAAATCAAAGAGTGAATTCAATGTACGCCCACACATTCAATTTAATTCAATTTATTTCAAATGATTATACCTAATCCGATAAACTCAACTGGTATTACTGTACAAAGTAACTTTAAAAAAATCGTAGTTGTGTGTGTGTGTGTGTGTGTGTGTGTGTGTGTGTGTGTGTGTGTGTCAGTGTGTGTGTGTGTGTGTGTATGTATGTGTGTGTGTGATCACTTCATTGGTATTTCACACTGATCTTTACAAGAGATGTAATCAAGCCATATCATCCTGGTCGTAATCTGCGCTCAAAATCAAAAAATGTCCTCTCTGAAATAAGTGTCAAATCTAAGACATTTGGTAATAGGGCTCTTGGAAAAATGGCACCATCATTATGGAATGATCTCCCTCACAGTATTAGATGCGTTACAGATTTTGATAAATTCAAATCTGTGTTGAAAACTTAAGTTGTTGATAATTTTTGATTACATGTTTGAATAGAGAAATATACGTGATAGATTTTGTTTTCATTAATTGTGTACACGCATAGAGAATATCTTATGGTATTATGCGCTCTAAGAACTGAATATTATTATTATTATTATTATTATTATTATTATTATTATTATTATTATTATCATCATCATTATTATTATCATCATCATCATCATCATCATCATCATCATCATTATTATTATTATTATTATTATTATTAATGAAGCGGGTTCTTTTACGTGCATATATAAAAAGTGCATAGCTCTTTTATCCCAAATGCGGACAAACGGTTTTGAGTCTCCGCTGAAAGACTTGGCAATAGCTGGGAGAGTCCAAACCATATGTACATTACCCGTCTTTCTGCAATATGTACGATCAGAAATGCAACATCAATCAAAATATCGTTTGTTATCTTTCTAAAACAATAGAGGGATGTTAATGAGTAGGCGATGCCACTACAGCACTGTGCATGATATTGATTGCATGGTTGGTTGTGATATTGAGTTTTTAGTTTTCTGTTTGTAAAATGCGCGTCGATACCTCACTTTCCAAACATACCTATACTTGTAACAGGTTATCAGTTATATACCCACATACTGTACTTATCATCAATCAATGCCTTTTGTCATTCTAATAGTCTATGGTATTATCTCCGGTAAACATTTTTTTTCCAATGAACTATATACTGTATTATCCTCAACTTTATCTGATCTGAGCAGTCATGCTGATAATACACAACACACATACACACCGCCTTTTTCATTGGTATTTATTTATCTTTTTCAAAATAACACCTCAGCCAGTAATCACAACTGCAAAGTTACAAGCTGAGTAGTAAATTTGGATATCATTCTTTCTTCGTAATAGGCCTATACATTTTCGCAAAACACACTACTAGTGTATAATAATTATACCAGTCTTCTTCTCCCGAATAACCTGCCTCCTTCAATTCTGGCCACAGGGCGGGCGGAATCGGGGTAGTTTGCAGGCACAAACCCTTCTTGGTCGTAAAGGAGTCTGCGCCAAGACTACTATGCACCGCTTCAGCACTGTCCCATAGGCCCTGTGTTGTAGCTGGGAGAGGCTGCAGTGCAGTGTTGCGTGTATTAGTCTTGGCACATGCAGACTCCTAATACGACCAACAAGGGTTTGTGCCTGCAAACTAGAATCGGGGCGGGGTGCTGCGGGGCCCCCACTTTTTTGAACCATACAAAGGAATACATAAGGTGCCACCACTTTGGGCCCCCACTGTTATATCCCGAAAGTGCGTACGTAAAGTGGCACTTGTTGCGCTGGAGACCTTTTTTTTTTTTTTTTCCATCAACAATATACCGCTTAATCACACAAAATGCAATGCAGGGCACAACATAACACAAAAGCCTATGCTAGTAAACTAAAATCTCACCATGGGAATTAAAACAGTGTTGTACTCGTGTATTATAAGGTTACCTAATCGTAATGGTACAGACTGTGAGCAACCACGTGCAAGCCTTTCATTTTTCGTTAACATGCCCAGTGGGCGTATCTTTTTAATGATTATATCTATCTATCATTTTTTTTTCTCCTAATGATAGGTGCTAATGACCAGTACTAATCACATAGCGACTGCTCAGATATATAAGCCATATGTATCACTGGCTGCTCAAACACGTGTCTTTTTTAAATTGTTCTTTCAGTATACGCCATTGTTGCTATAGGCCCTGTATAACATATTTATGAAAACTGTCTTTGATAATGCTGACACATTTTCTTTTCACGATCCACTTTATGTCATACTTATTTTTGCATCTTATACTTGTTTTTATTTTTTTATTTGCCAAGTATATCGTATTATGTATACAACATGTCAAGTGAAGTATGAAAATAAACATGCTCAATGCTGTGTCTCGAGTGTATTAAAAAGACCGATGCAGTTTCAGTAAGTCGATTACTACAGTATTGTCATACTTGATGCACATATTATTGTGGCACAACGGTAAATCAGGATGCAATCTCTGGACCGGATCTGGACGCAGATGATCGAAAATTGAATGAATTTATGTACTACATAGGTTCTTGTTGGCACCAGCAGCCGACATCCTTCCCTGCCAGACTTAGTGTCATGATTCTGAAGAGAATTGGAATTTGTTTTCAACTTTAATACTGGAAAGATAACGGTGCAGGATACTACGTATGCACATTATTACCAGTGTACAGGTTGAGGACATTTCAACCTAAAGGGTGTGTACAGTTCTGGTCGAGGTGTAGATTTAGCTCTTAACATTTTGCGAGATATTCAGAAATCACTCTATGAGATGTAAGGGGGAATGCAGTTCTAAGGGGCATCAAAAGTTTATTCGATGACAATCGGTTTTGAAATGGCTGAGATATCCAAAAACAAGGTGAAACATAAAGGACTCTTACTCCTATTTTGAGAGACCTGATCTGGTTAGTGATGATGGTATGTGTGAGTCTGTTTTTATTGAGATTTGTCAATCAGTAGGAAAAAATATTGTGATAGGCACTATGTATAAGCCCCAGGTATAAATACGCATAACTTTAATGCTACTTTTGATTCAAAGATCTCACCGCTACTGAAAGAAAGCAAATTAGTTTATATTATGGGTGATTTTAATATTGATTTATTAAAATATAGCACGGATATGATGTAACTGAAATTGCTCGTGTAACCCCTGTGTTTAAAAATAGTGACAAATGTGAATTGTCAAATTACAGACCAATTTCAGTGCTTCCTTGTTTTTCGAAAATTTTGGAAAGGATTGTCTACAACCGTGCTGTTAAGTTTCTTGATCAAAATAATATTGTGGGTAGTTATCAGTACGGCTTTCGCAGCAACTATTCAACTTCCATGGCCCTAACTGACATTGCGAATAAGATTGTTGATACGTTTGAGGAAAATTCCTTTCTTATTGGTGTTTTTGTTGACTTGTCAAAGGCCTTTGACACAATTAATCATAATATTATGTTAGCTAAACTTAAGCACTATGGTTTTAGAGGTGTAGCATACAATTGGTTTAAAAGCTACCTCTCCAATCGATACCAATGTACAAAATATAACAGTTGTATATCAGACTTAAAGAAAATATTATGTGGAGTTCCACAAGGGTCTTTATTAGGACTACTGTTGTTTATATTATACATAAATGACATTGGAAATGTTTCTAATTCCGATACCTCATCGTACATATTATATGCTGATGACACTAATATATTGTTCAGTGGTAAGGATCTTCCTTCTTTGCAAGATCAACAGTATAAATAGAAGCCTTTCAAAATTGTGTACATGGTTTCAGGCAAATCGATTATCTGTTAACCCCCGCAAATGTAACTTTATTGGTTTTTTTTTTTTGTAATCGTAACAAATCCATACGACACTGATTTTGTTAAAGTGGAATTGAATGATGTTCAAATTCCCAGGGTAGAGAAAACTAAATTTCTTGGTGTTATTTTAGATTCAAAATTAACATGGAAGCCTCATATACAAGAGACAGAGAAAAAATATCAAAGAGCATTGGTATTATATCCAGACTAAGCTACATGTTACCTATTGATGTATTACGGATGTTATACTCCACTCTTGTTTTGCCCTATTTGTCTTATTGCAACATGGTGTGGGGAAAAGTACTTTTCAGTCCAGTCTAAAGAAATTGACTTCAAAGCAAAATAAAATAGTAAGAGTTATACATGGAGCGAACCCGAAATCTAAAGCAGACCCGTTATACTCAAAACTAAAACTGCTTACTTTGAAAAATATCACCACCTATCAGCAATGTATTTTTGTATATCAGTGTGTCAACAAACTTATGCCTGACCATTTTGTTCAATTGTTTGATATCAATCAGAATGTGCATAATTACAATACACGCTCCTCGTCATTAATGCATTTGCCCAGACCCAGAACCATGTCTTACCAACATAATATTCGTTTTATGGGCCCCAAGAAATGGAACAATTTATCTAAAGACATAAGAAATGCACCATCTCAAAATTGTTTTAAGATAAGACTCAAGAAAAAGTTGTATTCATCCATATAAGGTAGTTTATAGTGAGGGCTGCTAAATTTCTCTTGATTATACTAAAATGAAATACATGTACATGTATGTACAATGTTGCCTTGTTTGTTTTAGTATTACAAGTGTGTGTTTTAGGTTCTCTTTACCTCTCCTTAATGTATTTTTTTTCTTTTTTCTCTTTTCTTTTCTTTCTCTTTTTCCTTCTTCCTATCTGTTTTCCCTCCTGCATCCCTAGCTTTAGTCTCTTGTGTATCTGTACTTCGTCTTGTAAATATGTATATTTTTTTTAAATGTCTTTTTAGCTATGTTTCAATCAGATTCAACTACATTTTCAAATGTTAAAGGTGCACTCACTTCAAGCTGTGCTACTGAGTTGTCACCTCCAGTTTGTCATTACTGAATTGTTACTGCTGTTACACGAATTGATCTGGAAATACATGTTCTATTGAATTGAATTGAATTGAATTGAAACAAAGAGATCCTAATAAAGTTGTGGCATGTCGCCTTTTATTATTAGCACTTTTTTGGATATCTCAGCCATTTGAAAACCAATTTTCATCAAATAAACGTTGAATCCTTCTTAAAATTACATTCTCTTTCATATTTCATAAGAGGCTTTTCATTATCTCGCTTAGGAATGTTCAAAACATGAATCCCTACCTCAACCAGTACTGTACAGTCCCTTTAAGTATACACATTATTACCAGTATAATGGTTGAGGACATTTCAACCTAAGTAAACATCGACGAACAGACTCGATCCGACAGGATAGCTCCAACGTAAAAATGGAAGTAAATGGATTTGCGCCATCTACTGTTCTTGCGTTTATAACAACTCTCCCGATCCCCGAGCGACTTACCACCAACTCGCTGAAACCACACAACAACAGTTTTCCCCGCTGCATGGTACGTATAAACGTAACGTGCGAATCTAATGCGATGCCAAATACTTCATACTGGAAGCCTACGAAGTTCATAGTGGGATGAAGTCTCCGGATATAGTATAGGTTTTACTTAAACTTAGCCCCGAGATTATCGGGCAGGACAGAGGTATTGGTTCCCAGGTAAGCTTAAATTTATTTGTTGATGTACTGTTAAAATGAGGATGGTCTGTCAACTCGCCTTATAGTTATAAAAATGTCAGTACCGACCATTCATTCGTGATGGTAACACTGGTCGGATTGTTGGTAGTGGTAGCTAAAGTGGTAGTGTACATCCTCCTCGGACAGCTAGCGGAGCGGAGGAGGTTTTCTGTCTCTTTGACAATCATTGGCATACTAGTAATTGCCCATGGGCCATAACTCAAGCCCATGCCATGGCCATGCACACAGTTGGGTTGCTGTCGCTAGGTGAAGCCACGCATTTGCCATGGCCGTTTTGGCTTTGCCATGGCCGTGGGCCATGCCACCAGTCGGCAGTAATGTTGAAGTAATTTCGTAGCTTTTAAACTTTAGTAGAGGTCTAGGCTCATTCAGTAGAAATCAAAAAATGTTCTACGATCTTCAAAAGAACTCTCAATGCAAAGTGAAAAACCAGAAAATCATACCTTGTGGCACTTGTGCCTTGGAACTTCAAAAATATGATTTTAGTCAGTAGAAACTGACCCCGAAATTTCATTACAGATTTACAGTATGCAAGAAATTACGTGTTGATTTTTGGGTAATCATGTAGAAATGCACACCTACCGTTCGCTTCGCCGTTTGTCAATCAAATTTTGTGCAGCTCTTGGAGATGCTAAATTGAACCATATCAGAGAGTTTTCATAGAATTAGAAAGCCGAAAAGGGAAGAAAATGAGAAATCGGAGTTGAAAAGTACGTCAGTCGCGATCATAGTTCCGACGTAGTAAGTAGTGCATCGATTTCACAGAGAACGATGTCAACGATTATAATCGATTCTGGTAGTCTCTAATTAGCCGCTTACTAACAATATTAACACGACTTGTGCAATACGTGTGGGCCCTAGATCTACTTTCATTTTCATATTTTTTCTCATTCTTTTCATTGCCACTATCATGATTATCACTATTTAAATTATTGATACAGATTATTCATACCAGGATTTAGACGTCCTTTCTTTAGAAATTGTGGCAAGTATTGATTTTATCATGACAAAAGTTGATGATTTAATTTGAATAGTGTTGAAGGGAAAAGAATGAGGTTGAAGGAAAAGTGGAAGAAAAGAGTAAGGCTATTAGTAGGAGGGAGACAGAGAAAGAGAGAGAAAAGAAGATAAGGAGGAAGTTGAATTCGAAGGGGATTTGTTGTTTGTTTCTGGTGATGGTAAATGGTATTAAATTTATGTTTTTAATTGATAAGGTCAATTTATAGTATAGATTATTGTTTTTATGATAGTAATGCTATTCACTTTTCCATTTCATTTTATTAATTATGTATACAAGAACTGCAACCCCAATATTTGCTTTTGTTTCGTAGTAAGGTCCATTTTATTATCTTTTAGTGTTTTGTACACATATTATCCTCCCATCATTCAGTCAGCAAAATATGTTGACAGATACAATGTTTGTATACAGTCAAACGCAGCACGCAGGAGAAAATTAAAACTAAAACAACAAAAAACAGACGCATCGAGATCACTTTCTTTCTTCAACTTTTTACTGTTAAGCCGACGTAATTATTGTGGTTAGACACCAAACAAGCGGCTGTATTACAGACTACAACGATCGATCATCATCATTATATCGCTTTCCCACATAATCGATCATAAATCATGCTACGCTGATACAGCCGTCGATCGGCGTACTTTTGAGTCAAAATTAGCTACTTTTCTTCTGTAATTGGCTATGAAATTTCATGAAACCATCAGATATGGTTCATCTTGACATTTCTGATAGCCACGAAAAGTTTTTATTGACAAATTAAGGAAGAAAATGGTAGGTGTGCATGGTGTGCATTTCTACATGATTACCGATTTTTGTACCACAAACCACTACCGATATCGTGCGATAGCTGTGATCGAACCTTGTTCGTGTCCGTATTTTTAAATGTGCGCTCTGAAATCTACGTCGTCTGCTACGTCACCGCTCAGCGCCTGCCAGTGACGGGTGCGCGTCCACGGCATCAGGGAGTCCCGTTTCGCACAAGGCATCGCCTGAAGTACCGGCTGGCAGACTATGTCTATGCTGTATGGTAGGTGTTCAACACACCGACCGGGTCCATATCGACCGACCGCGCACTGTAATGGCATTGCGCGTACAGAAAGAAAATGTACGCATGGGACTACGCGCAACGGTGTTCGATTCTTCACTGGGCTACGCTACCGAGTAAAATGTGGCGAAAACAACTAAGTATTCCCTCTAAATTACCGAAATTTAGCAAAATCGAATAAGGTTTATCGTGTAACTACATATAACTAGGCCTACCTTTGCTGACTCGTTGTAAGATGTAGAGTATCCTTCCGTAATAAATTTGAAGATTTTGACCGCAAAATTGTCACCGCCGTTTGTACGATTGTGCACACACGTTGGTCGTTACACATACACATGACATAATTATTTTGTCGCCCGCTACGACCGTACGAGCTGAAGCAGAAACAAGAAATGAATGTGAAAAAACAAACCGACTCATCTAGATGTAATTTATTTCAATTACGATGAAAAGTTTCCTAATGAAAATCAATTCAAATTCATCAAACAGTCCTTCAAAATAATATTGAAGGATTCAAAATATATTCAAATATTATTGGGGAAAAAATGACGGCTAGAAAAAAACAGCGGCCTGTCGAAAAAAACGCATTCAAGTGCCCTTTATACGTATTGTCAGGGTGGTCGGTTGAAATGAACAGGGCAACTGAGTGCGGAAAAAATGACACCCCACGCGTTCGAAGCTGCCATCTAGAGCGCGTACCTCAGATCGCATTTTCAGTGCGCGCTTGTGAATCCGGAGTATTTTCTCCACACGTGAGTAAAATTTCAGGCAAATTGTGAGATTTTTCACGTTTCTATTGATAGAAAAACGTTAGGTGGCCGGTATTATGAACACCCAACCATACTTGTTTATTTGCAGGGTGGCCTAGTGGCGCGGCGTTCGGCGTCATGCGATGCGTATTACAAAGTCATCGCTCATTACCGATATGCATGCATGTGTCAACGGCTACCCACGGAGATGGAAGGGATTTCTGAATAACTAACGTTAGACTAAGTTAGGTTTTTTTTTTTGGTGGAATTCAACAAATTTAAATAAATGACGATAAAAAGGAGGCAAGTTTGTTGCATGGCATTTGTATGTTTGTATGCAAACTTCAACGTATACAACTCCTATAGACGCACGCACGGGTTTGCTCCCGCGCGCGCGGAGAAAATGCAACCACATGCAAACTTTGACTCGAGATCGACTGAAAATTGTCTTGCAGTGCCCTACTTCCAGCTGCCACACACCCGTTGTGCTGGCTGGCGCAGCTTAGGTTGTGCATTGAAGAAATCGTTCATCACCTAAGCTTTCCAAAAATGTCAAACAAAATAATGAAGTTTGCATTTAATATAGGTAAATAGACAAACAAAGACAAAACTTATCGAACTTTCGCTGCAAATTTGGTACGATACGTCACGAATCATTGCAATTTGCGCTGAAAGTCCGGCTTTCCGAAGGCAACTGTCACCTTCGCTGGTAAGTGAAAATCCTGTATTTTCGATACATACCGAAAAATGCCTGTTCGCACAAAGTGAAAACTAATATCCTTCCACTTTTCCATTGACACATGCGCTAAAAATTTGCAGCGATAGCACAACGATCATCCTGCATACAACACGTATGCCTATGGGGATACAGTGACTCACAGCGCACATTGAATTTTGGTGCATATACGCTGCAGTGGCAGCTAGGGCCATTGGCGGTGCCTATTTAAAGGACAAGTTCACCTTCATAAACATAAGGATTGAGAGAATGCAACAATAATAGTAGAACACATCAGTGAAAGTTTGAGGAAAATTGGACAATCGATGCAAAAGTTATGAATTTTTAAAATTTTTGTGCTGGAACCGCTGGATGAGGAGACTACTACAGCTTGTGAGTCATATGCGTACAACAGTATAAAGAAAATGTAAAAGAAAATTTAACATACTTTCACTTTTTTCGCATAATATTAAGAGCACTTGACTTGCCTCTTTCTAAAGGCGGGGGGAATAATATTACCCATAAAATTTGTCGGTAACGAGTCAGGGGAATGTGTACTTTTTTCAAAAGATGGAATTTTGTGAAATTCTCTTAAATTCCTTATATTGTTGTACGCATGTGACATCTAAGTTATACATATGCTGCAGTAGTCTTCTCATCCAGCGGTTTCTGCACAAAAACTTCAAAAATTCATAACTTTTGAACGGATTGTCTGATTTTCCTCAAACTTTCACTGATGTGTTCTACTAATATTGCTACATTCTCTCAATCCTTATGTTTATGAAGGTGAACTTGTCCTTTAAAGCTTGGGGCTAGCTTGGGGCCCATACCCATGGATGGTGATGGGGCTAGGCGCATCACACAGTGCAGTGTTGTGTGGTAACCAGTTCAGGACAATACTCTAACGTTAGGCCCAACACTCGAGTTTAGGCAGTCCAGTACTCTGTAGCCTGACCAGGTCAGACAAAGCACAGCGTCAGACAGATGGAGCCTCGCCATCAAAGTGGGGAACCACAACACAACTACAAAACTCTAATATAACAATTTATACATTATAGACATTTGTACGTTCTACGTAAAGTGCACGCTAAATGCTTATATTACAGAAGGTACAGGTCCATAGCAGTCCGGGAAACCCGCTCATGAGGCCTGCTCTCTCTCACCAGCACCCCTCCACCTCGTGAGACCTGCGGAGAGAGACTCATGAGGCTCCCTGTTTACTTTTCATTAATCTCACATCTGACATATAAATTGTCGCAACTTTGCACGGTGTCAAGCACGGGCGCCAATTCCAATTGGCTCATTCAATGTGGGCTGCTATTGCCCTGATTCAACTAAAAATCTTCAGTGCTTTTTCCTGTGGCTCTCCCCTCTCCACGCCCAAATCAGCCCCACTGAATAGGATAGGGTAGATGGGTACTTGAACTTGTCAGCAAACTGAGCACACTCTACACATGTATACATTGTAGTGTGTGTCTAATGTAGTACAATACCGAATTCAAACACTCTGTACTGGAACATAAAGTTCTTCCACCCACACAGAGATTTTCACTTTGATGGAATGACATATTTTTTTCTCTCAACATAAAAAAGAGTCATGCACATGAAATAAAGCACAAGAGGGACAAACAATGACTGGTATATGAACAAGTGGTGACTTCATGGTAATGGTCACATTTAATAATACAAGTGCTTGCATCCTTTTCTTACACTGACAGTGCAACTCATCAGCCTTTAAGTTTATTGCGAGCTCCTGCATAAAATCTTGAGAGATTATTATTAACTCCACATCCCTCATGTTTTTGATTTTTCCTACATTGCATATGAGTAGAACTGGTATGTAATCCTCAAAAGATACAGACCTCATGTATATTTGATTTGTCTCTTTATGTTTTTACTCTCTGCTTCCTCAAGTAATTTTACTGCTCCAAATCCTCCGCATTCAGCACTTTCAATCTCTGAGTTTCACTAGTACTCATCACCATGTTCAAATATTCCTGTGCGCTCCGCATGTGTACGTACACTGATTTACGATGCAGGTAACATAACTAATAGCCTAGACTCAATGTCCATGTGTAGGCTGCTGAGCGCGGCGGACACCATGCACAAAATTCTATGTGTGCATTGTGTGCAAAAGTTATGGAGGGGTTTCATATTATCAGAGCCTGAGTTTTGGCTTTCTAACAGTTGACTTTAGGTCAAGTGATAGATACCTGTTGTAGTCAAAACCCTGAGGCAGTGATAGGCTGACCTGCACCATGTCACATGATATACAGTCAAACCTGCCTTAGTGGCCTCCTGTCTATAGCGACCACCTGTCTATAGCAGCCACTGAAAAATCCCCCCGAGAGAAAATCCCTGTTAAAGACCCTGTGTATAGCGGCCACCTGTCTAACGCAGCCAGCAGCCACAAATTTTGTTTCCCACGGTAGATATTAACCTGTCTATAATGGCCAAGGAGCCGATAATTCAGCATGTTTTTCTGCTTTGTAGCCATGCCAGTCATTCATAGGCAACGTTTAGTGATCGCTAGTATTATTCGCCACCGCTGCATTCATCACTCATTTAGTCATAATAATGCGATCGTGTTTACTAGTAGCTTTATTCACGACTGGCATTGTTCAATGCATGAAACACATGTGTGCATACGTACACACATATTACTTATACTAGATGTACGTTTGTATACAACAATGATACATGTACCTATAGGCAATGCACACAAAGTTGGATGACCTATCTATAGCAGCCACCTGTCTATAGCGGCCACTTTTTTCGTCTCCCTTGGGTGACCGCTATAGACAAGTTTGACTGTACTTTTGACCAATCAGTGATAAGAATTGTAATATGAGGTTCTATATAATAAATGAAGTGAGTTTTTCCAATTTTGTCATGTCTTGTAGGCCGGTACAACATTCTATCACTCAGCTCTAGACTAAGGCTGCTTAAACCAAAAGATCCATCTGTATTCATTGTCAGTGATGTGTTCCATGGAGACTACAGTCAGTAAATCTAGATTGCCGGAATCCCTCTCATCCAGAGGAGAACTGTAAATATAATATTAAAAAATGTTACGAACTCCCCCAGACAGACAGATATTACTGTCTATATGGTGCTATGCTACAAAGCGAATAGTTTAACCAGACATCTACTCCAAGGCAGTATTGCGTGCCTCTTGTGTTCGATCTGTATCAGGGACACAATGCAGACCAGTACAATTGAAATGTCATTCTTTTTTTCTTCTTATAAATAGTTACTGATTTGTGTGCTATCTGTGGGCAGGATTTTTTTCCTAACCATATTCTCTTTAGTGAATGGAAGAAATAACATCGTTGAAGAAATAAATCATACTTTTTATTACCTCCGCCAAGGGAGGAGGTTATGTTTTCGTTACCATTGGTTTGTTTGTTTGTTTGTTTGCCCGTTTGTTTTTTGCCCGTGTGCAAAATAACTCAAAAAGTAGTTAACGTATTTGGATGAAACTTACAGGTAAGGTTGAGAATGCCACAAGTAACAAATGATTAAATTTTGGTAGTGTTCCGAGAATTTTTTTTGGAATTTATAAAGGATTTTTTATATTTTGACAGGTAGGGTCAATGAACTATCGAGTTCAAGTCGTGCATTTTTGAAGTTTTCATGCGCGCACTAAAGTGCGTGGTCTAGTTTCTGCTAGAGCGAGGCGCGCCGTGTATCTGAGGGGTTTATGACGTAACAAAGGCTTCTGTATTGGAAAATCGGGCAATTTTTCAGTGGGTGGAAATCACTGATCTCTATGGAAGAGCAAGATCATCGGTGGACAGTAACTGCTTGGAGGAGGTCTGCGCTCTCGGAGTGCTTTTCTAGTTATATCATGCTTTAATTTCATATTGCATTTCAGATACACTTTTGTCACTTGTAGTATCATATGAGTATGCCTGCAGCCCTGTGATTGAAACCATTTTTTTTTTTATTACTTTCTCAAGATTTGTTAAATCTATACGAGCAATCCTGATGAAGGTCATGTTTGAAAATAAACTACTGGTACAACATCTGCTAAATGCAAACCTTTTAATGTCTTTCTAAAACATTTGGGCATGGGCCACCTTTGGTGCAGGAAAAGAATAAGACTGGAATTAAAAAATGCATCATAGCACAGAGAAATGCAAGCTTAGCAATGATTTCACCTGGAAAATCTTGCACCTTGCTCCTTTACATGTAAAATCCATAAAAGTCTAAATGGACTGTGCATGTAAATGTCTGCATCCTGGCCAGACTGCGTCCCATTTCCCCGCTGCAGTTCTGTTCCACAGCACATGACAGTGACTACGCACGTGTCACGCACACCCAAATTTGTCAACATCCAAATGCGGAGATTAAGCAGGGATTTTGAGCCATTACGAAGTTAATCTGGAGCCGCGTACCAAAACAAATCGGAATGTTCATTAACGTGTCACTCCTGTCTTCCCTTCTGTCGAGTGAGGGGGTACATTCCTTCCCCAACCTGAGCTCGCTGATGATAGAGAGGAGGCCGGGCTGCAGACAAGAATTACCATGGGAAATCATCATTCATGTGGAGTAGACTGCTCCACCCTGTCCCGTCTTCCCCTTTTTTCTACATTGGTCAAATAAGGAACCAGTTTTTCAGTGCTCTATTTTTAAAGATCCAAAATTTTGATGTCTGACATGCAGAGATAAAAGCCTGTTTCACAAGAAAGCCTGACATTCCAGGAACAGAATAATGAGCTGTATGGATTGATTTCAGCGTCGGTTGCAGAATTTGTTCTGAATTTTATATAAATCTTGTCATACTGTAAATTAGTTTCTGGAGGGATGTGTTATCAAACTGTGAGTTTTCGCAATTTTATGACACTTTCTATGTTATATTTATGTGTTATATGATACTCATGTTTACAGCTTGCTCATGACACCCCTGTGTGAGCAAGCAGTGATTAAATGCAGCTCACATTGTGTACGTGTGTCTAATTGAATGGTGACCAATATGAAACTGATCTAAAGATTGCGAACTTATTGCTTTTAGTGTGCAATCTACTTCTTTGTGGCATTTCTAGTTTTAATGGACAAATTCCTCTACTTTTTGAGGCGGCTCTGTCATATTTGAGGGTCATCCGCGTTGAAAATAAACTGATCCAAAAAAAAAAAAAAAAAACCTGTTGCAGAGTCATCTGCTGTGGGAACATTGTCATCTCTTAATACTGTAATTGCCAAGTCATGATATCAAAGCAAGATGTGTTGTGAACTATCCTGGGACATCCTCTGGCCCTGATAAGTTTCCTGAAGAGCTCTTCAAAATCTACCTTGCTTTCGTAGGATTATGACTCTTCTGCACAAGTAGAATGTCGGTAACCTTATGAGAAATCATGTTAAACTTGCACAGCATTATTTCAGAACTGAATGAGTGCCCTATTAAAGATTGATTTGATTGATTTCAATTGAATTTTTGAATCTTCTGAACACAGAAACAAAGAAACAAATATAACTGAATTATCAAGTTGTACAGTGATTATTACAGCACAACGACATTTTTTCTTTCTTTTTTTTATCGGAAATGAAAGAAAATGTAACAATCCATTTTGAGTCTCAGTTGCCTGATCAGCCACCAAAAGATTGTCTTTTTTTTTTTTTTTTTTTTTTTGGGTGGCCCTACATAAATTTTTTAGTGGCTCTGGACCACACCTAATGTTGATCCTTGAAAGGGTGACAAAATAGAAATTAGAACAAAGGTAAATAAAAGTACAGCTTGATTTACTTACTCAGGCTTTAGATCTCTTCAGGTATGAACTAGTTTCTAATATCAGATGAACAATGAATACATAAAATGATATGTGTAGCAAAGGATGGGTTATGAATTGAAAAGCAGTGCTCAAGTGAATGTTGTATTAGAACAGAAAGTCAAATTCAACCTGATTTTGTGGAACACTGGTTTACATCTGTATATATTTGTATTAGGCTGTGAGAGAAATTGCTATTAACCGTAGGAAGCTTTAAAGGGATAGTATAGTTTTGGTTGAGACCTAATTTCAGGTTTCTGACATTTTTTGATGAGATAATGAGAGACTTTTTATGAAATATGAAAGAGCATGCAAATCTATGAGGAATTCAACATTTATTTGATGAAAATTGGTTTTGAAATGGCTGAGATATCCAAAAAGAGCGATTCTGATAAAGTGTGGGACCCACACTTTATTACGATTGCTTTGTTTTACTTTGTTTTTGGATGTTTCAGTCATTCCAAACCCGATTTTCATCAAATAAACTTTGAATTCCTCTTAAAATGGTATGCTCTGTACTATATCATAAGTGTTTTCTCGGTATCTCACAAAAAGTTAAAAACTCAATTCTCATATCCACCAATACTGTACCATCCCTTTAAATAATACTGCACATATCTTCTCATAATGGCTCTATGTATGATGAATGATGGATGCCTTTTTCTTGCGGAAGCTCAGACTCTGATAAAACATCCCTAAATGATTTGTAGGAAAATAAACCGGACAGTTTACTGTGTACTTGAGTGTGTCAATTGAAAACTGAGATGTACTGAGAAGGCTTGGGGGAAAAAAAAAGAGGGAGGGGGATACAGGGGTATAAAGTTTGACTATACTTCTTTGAAATTGAGTGTGATGGGAAAGTGATGAGGCTGTGACAGTGACAGTGATGGGGCCAAATTTTCCTTATCCTGAGGAAGGCTGACATTTAGAGGGAGCATTTCATATTTGACTGATCCAGATTGATTTCCTGCCTAAATTTCTTGACCTTTGGTGTGCCATTCATAATAAAGAGCAATAATGACCAGTGACTGTGTGTATGTAAGTATTGTAACTCACAATGGAGTTTTAAGTGAATTACAAGTACCAGTAACACGTGATAATTTTGTGTTAATCACAGTAGCAGTGTGAATCCTTGTCTGCAATATATACAGTACACTTTCATGCATGAACTATGCAGGAATATGACAAGTTTGAGGTTTGAATAATGATCGGTACATGCAAGCATATTATGTATGTTTTTTTTTTGTTCATTTTTCCCTATGGCATTTCACTCTATTAAAAGCCATGTATAGTACAATGTATATTCTCAGAGCTGTATGCTTCAAGGCATCTTACCCCTTAGAGTGGAAACATTGTGATTATATTCACATGTATTTTTAATGTTATGATTACATGAATTATATTTAAAAAGTGGGATTGCAGAAACAAAACATTAATCTGCATTTAAAAGGTACAATTTTAAAGGGTTGGCAATGCAAAGATGTTGACATGAGTGGGTTGGTACAGGATGCACGTACACATTGCATGTTGGTCGATTTCAAGATGTGCACAAATGACAAATTGTGAATGTAAACAGTGACAGCAGCAGATACATTTTGCCCACGGAAGAATTGGAATACCCTGTGGGAAGCTATCACATGGTATTTACATTGGAGCTCATGTGTGTTTAGGATGGAAATTATGGCATGAAAGACTCCGTGCACTCTGGCATAAACATTTGTCATTTGAGAATGATGCGATTGAATGGGTGTTATTGCGAACCCACTGCACAGCATGACAATGTTTACATGCCTTGAGCTGGACGAGTATGGATGACTCTCGGGCGAAATCAATGAAAGGACTTCCTCATTTTAAGAAAACTGAGTAGTTTAATAGACTACTTTCTGCTTACATTGTATGCATACTTTTGTTTTCAGGTTAAACAGAGTTCGTCATGCAGAGCATGGTTTCCAACATGGCTTGACTGTGATTCAGAAAAACAGACAAATTGAGTGCCACGTACGGCTTTATAAGGGTAAACAGGTCAGTGAAGAAAACAGCTAGCTCTGTTTATATCCATAATCAAAGAAGACAAGTTTAGTATAATAGAGGAAATTGCATGACAAACTTTACAGAACTCATTTGTTACATTTCCATGTTCATGATATAGAAATAACATCTTGTCTTCCTTTTACATTGTATGTATTGTTAGCAGTTACTCTTGAACGAATCTCATTACAAAGGAATATAAAACGTCAGAAAAGCTATGATTTCAAGAAATAATGTACATGAAAGATTGAAAGAGTGAAAGAAAATATGAAAGTGAATACTGATTTGCCTTTGTTTGCTCATTTATTAAAGGAATCATGACATGTTCAACGCACCTGCTAAATTAGATGCAGTGAAATGTAGCCTGAAAGATGAGCTGATCTTGTACATAAATCAGATTTTGATGCATGGACACCAAACAGGGGGAAATGAGGGAAAGATGGATGGGGGGGGGGGGGGAGAACTGAGAAAGTGAATCTGGAGGGAAGAGGGAGAGAGGAAGACAATAATAAGTGGATTCAGCTGTGTGGCGATGCTGGATGAGGAAGGAGAAAGGGGAGACACACATGACTAACGTGTCGTGCGTTGTTTGCCTGCCACGATGCAGGGATGGTCCCTGGCGCACACGGCCAGTGTACACACACACACACACACTGTGACACACACATATACACATACGTGTACACATACTATACAATTGGTGTACCTCCTTAGCCAGTGAAGATACACACACATTGCAACTCGTCTTCATCTTTCTCTCCCTTCCCCCTCTCCCCGCTCTCTCCCTGCCCTGCCTGCAGTGGGACTGCACAGACGACAGCTCATCAGTCACGAGTCACTAGCTCTCTCGCACTGTGCTCGACTGGTCTGCGCGCTCCAGCCCCCATGTTGTGCCAGCAGCTGCTCTCCTGCAGAACCCTGAAACAGCCGTGAACATCGTCAGATATCGTCCAGGGGGAAGAGACGCTTGCTGGTACGGAACTATAGTGCCGTCGGACATACTTATACACATCTGGTGAGTGTTTTATCGACCACCGTCTCTAGACACAATGATACATTCTTTGTGGCTTGTAGTATTATCAGCCAGACATCCGTTCCATTTTAGTAACCAAAGTGTGAATTTTTGTGGCAATTTACTGCTGATAAAACCTGTCATGACATTCCTTCTTGTGACATGCATGTTTCTTTTTATTGCTGGAAGCTGGGTGGGCATTTTTTTTTTTTTGGGGGGGGGGGGGAGGAGGGGTTGGTTCTTTTGTTTTGGGGATTGCTTTGTTTTTGCTAAGCAATGTCTTATGATATCAAGAATGGTGATGATTGACCTTATAATTAACTGTAGAAAGTACATTGGTTATGACAAAATTGTATATCACGAACTCTATGTATAGGCTATGTTTGTGTTTGTGTTTTGCAATAATTCATGAATTCTATCAGATTTGATAGTTGTCATGGTTACAAATAGAGAAATATATGTAGCATACACTTTGAACGTGTTAAAATAACAGCATAGGGTCAAAGAGAAGGAGATGAAGCCACCAGTGTTGTTAGTGAGATTTAACCCTTTGAGGATAAGCTGATTTTTCTGTAACGCATATCCCTAGACACCTTCTGGGGTATGCTTGGGACTAGTCTTCATCAGGTTAAAGGGATCGTATAGTTTTGGTTGAGACCTACTTTCAGGTTTCTAACATTTTTTGGTAAGATAATAAGAAACCTCTTATGAAATAGGAAAGAGCAAGTAATTCCATGAGGAATTCAACGTTTATTTGATGAAAATTGGTTTCGAAATGGCTGAGATATCCAAAACAGAGCGATTCTAATAAGTATGGGACCCACACTTTATTACGATCGCTTTGTTTTACTTTGTTTTTGGATGTTTGTGTCATTCCAAACACGATTTTCATCAAATAAACTATGAATTCCTCTTACTAAAAATGGTATGCTCTGTACTGTTTCATAAGTGTTTTCTTGGTATCTCGCAAAAAGTTAAAAGCCCAATTCTCATCCCCACCAATACTGTACCATCCCATTAAGGCCTTAATCCCTTACAGCACGTGATTTTTTGAGATGGGTGTTGAGTGGAATGGTCAGAGTAATTGTTGCATATATCAAAGATGCAAACTATTTGAATATTAGAAAACCATCTGATATCTTACTGTATGTAAACATTGAATATTTCATGGTGTGAAATTGTTTACAAATTTAGAACCCTGCCAGACTTGAGTGAGAAAAAAAAAGAGAACATGCTAATACCTTTTAGAGGTATTCAGTATGAGCAGAAATGTGTGTAGGCTCCTATGCAACATTATGGAAAATGAAGTTCTCTGAATTCATTTGTTGCAAAAAAAGAATAGTAATGTTTATTTTTTTTTTTAAGGATGTATTCATAAATATACAAGTATTACACGTATTGTATGTAATTCCATTGGCATCTTGTTGCTGTAAAACCAGAAATTTTTGTGTGCATGAAACTTTCGCAAATTTTGCAAGGAGCCAGGATTTGCAAAAAGTCAAATGCACAAGAAAGTTTTTGTCTAAACACAAAGCATTGAATGCCAGTCGCCAATTCGCGAAAGTTTCGTGCCCAATAAAAGGCCGTCAGCTCCAATTCTTGAAAGCTTCATTTGGCAAGTATTACTGGTTTTGCAGTTAATACTGCTCATGTAATTTCAAGGAAGATCAATGCCTTATTGTTTTTATACTAGGTGTAAAATATTACCAAGAAACAGTATAAAAGAAGTGTGTCATTATAAGCAGAGATATAATACCATCAAGGATACACGTACAAAGGAAAAGGATTCATTCTAAGTTTGTTTATTTTTTTAGAACATGCTTTTGTGTGTGTGATCAGTGATTTCACATGTTGAATTGCTGGTTTTTAACATTACCTTTTATAAAGCCTACTGATAAAAAGTAGAAGTTATACACGTTTTGCATATTAGTGATGGAAACTTGATACCATAATTATACTCAATGGTGGAGGCAGCAAAGTATTGTCCATGAAGTAAAATACATCTCCTCCCATTTCAAGCATAATGTCATAGGGCAAGTCCAAGATAACGCGCATGTTACGTATGGGACATTCAGAGACTTTTATGACCTGAAAAATAGTGTTAATGGCCTTTGATCATATTGAACTTCATCATGGTGATTGATATCTAGAAGAAGTATAATCATGTAAAAAATTGAGAAAAATGACCTTGACAATTATATTCTAGAAGAGAAAATATGTGCCGTTACGTATGGGACCAGAAAAATTTTGTTTTTTTGAACATTTTTTTCAACCTCAAAACTCTCTGAAAGTATTTCATTCTACAACTTGTAACTCACTGTGATGAAAGTCACAACACTCAAGATTATCACAGGTAAGTTTCATGTCATTAGGCAAACAGCTCTAATTACAGGTTCTAATTAAAGAAAGACATGTCGTGTTACGTATGGGACAGTTACGTATGGGACAGTTTGTCCCCCATTCATTTAGTGTGTAAAGAACCATGTTTATGGGTATTTTGCATAATTATTGAAGTAAAATCAGTTGAAACTACTCAAATACTGATCAAGATTGTCAAGGAAACAATATTCCCCAAATATTCACCATCATAATCATATTCAATCATATTTTTATATTTTTATGACCAACCTGGGTATGCATGTCCTTTGTCCCCCATTCGTTTAGTGTGTGGAGAACCATGTTTATGGGTATTTTGCAAAATAATTTTGCAAAATACCCATTTAAACAAATTTTTGCATAATTATTGAGGTGGAATCAGTTGAAATTACTCAAATACTGATCCAGATTGACAAGGGAACAATATTCCCTGTATTTACCATCATAATCACATTCAATCATATTCTATATTTTCTATGACCAACCTGAGTATGTATGCCCTATTTTTATCAGGATAATTACTACTGAAAAATTGAATAGTTTAAAGTGTTTACTTGCATTGATGAAGAGCAGTTTGCCATTTAGTTTCAATAAAAAAGAACTTGACACAAGAAATATTAAGTTTAATAAATAAGCAATACCTGCTGCGTGGAACCCCAGTGATCGAGTAGATATATGATGTCTGTCTAGCAGTCAGGTCATTGATTCGAGTCACAACTCAGTATGTATACCCATGAATTTTGTTGTGGCTACTACTGAAAACTGAATAAGGACAATTTGTGTATCGCTTGCAATTAAAAAAAAATCATTTAAATTTTTTTTTCTTCCATATCACAACCCTTTCAAATTGGATCTCCATCACATAAACTTTGAATTCCTCTAGTCTTAGGATTTTATGCTCTTAAGTAATTCATATAATTGGTTTCCAATCATCTCTTTAAATGTTGAAAACTGAATCCCCATTTCTACAAAAAACTATACCATCCCTTTAATGCTGATTTTTCATTGTGTAATAATTTTGCCATTTTCACCTCCCCTTTCTGAAAATTGTACAGTCAAGTTCATGTATTGTTTCAAGTGTCTATAACTCAAAAAGTAGCCACAATGTTGGGATGCTTTCTTCAGGATGATTGACCATTTGTGTACTGAGAGACCTTCCCAACTAGCTACATGCATTCACATGCAATATGTATGAGGATGTCCCATACGTAACGCATTTGTCTCATACGTAACATTATTTCAATGCCTAATAAAAAATATTTCTTTTACTTTTTTTTTCTTTTTTCTCTGGTATTTAATTTCTCTAAACAATAAATTAGAACTTTCCAAAAGGGCATTAAAATAACCTTAGCAATTTCAGAAAAAACCTAAAAAAATGACCTCATTTTGTTACGTATGGGACATGTCATGATAGGACACGAGCTAATTTGCATAATCATTTGCATAATCCCTAAATTTTCATACCAAGTTAAACTATGTGATGAACTTCTTATGTCCACATATTAATCAATTATTATTTGCTTTCCTTCGAATTAATATGAATTTTTATAAATGTCCCATACGTAACGCTGTGTTTCACATTTATGCAAATGAAGCCCTTGAAATTTGCATAAATTTACATAATCTCATTTTTTCCTTCACGGAAATCAAAACTTCAACTCATAAGCTTTAAAATGATACCAAACATGTCAATATTGAGCAAAGATGAAATTTTGCCTTCTGAGGGGACCTTATCTTGGACTTGCCCCATATTTGCCAGAGAAATGTTGATTGTGCATGTTTCTGTTAGTTTTCTGAGAATTCAACAAATTCATGCAAAATGGCTATTATGCAGCCCTAACTGTGTTTGCTCTTGAGCTGTTACAGTATAGATTAGTCATGTACATTCGCAAATATACAGAGTGCCATTCAGTTGAATGACTACAATTTGTATGCTGAGTGCGTTCAAATTTTTTGTCACAAATGCACAACATTTTGAGCATAAATTTACAGGGTTACCAGCGTGAGTGTTACTCTGTTACAACTGTTGATGAAATAGTGTACATGTGTACATTTAATATTCAGCTGATTGCTCGGATAGAGGTATTTCCTTTCACTGTACATGTGATACCCCAGTACATAGTTGTTAATTCCTTCCTCCCTGGCGAGAATCATCTTCACAAGTTACAGCCGGATTCACTTCCTGTAGATCAGGTCGTAATGGACAAGGTACAAGAGGTTTAAATCTCTCAGAGGTGAGTTTCACTTTCCCCCTTCAATTATGCTTCCCGCGCTCATCTCAAGCCCTCCGAGAATTCTCACTAGTGTCGGGACAGGATTATCATCCCGGCCTATTTCGGGAGCGTGTGTGCGCGCTCAGGAAATCAACTAATACGAGATGATGGTGCGTAGTGCAGCCGGGATTTGATCCCACCCAATTCCCCGCCCTTGTTTGCGTCCCAAGACTGTAAGACATTGTCAGTCCTGAAGTGTATTGTAGCCTGTTTTTGCAGGAGACGGCCCAGCAGGAAGTGCTGAAAGAGAGGGGAAATGTGATATGCATGTACGCATTACAAAAAATGACTACACGTATACAAGTATACAAGTACATTGTAAGCATGCACTTCTACTTAATAGCACACTTTCTAAACTACCATATAATACGTTTCGTGAACTTTTAATTACGATTTCACCTTGTGGTTAGTTGTTGACCTGATATAATTAGTGTCAGTTGGATAGTGGATTATGAATCACATAAATATTAGTAATAAATATGACTGAATTAATGACACTACTCTGACATGGCATTGAGCCATTCTCATGCCTAATGTTGGCAACTTGTGAAGAATCACACTGTAACATTATCTTTTGATAGCAGAGATCATAGAATTTTGTGCATATTTTGAAGGTCAGATGTTGCCAAATGTTGCCAAATGGTGAAGTATTGCACTGTAGCACTATCTTGAATGGCAGAGATCATACAATTCTGCGAAGATTTTGAAGGCCAGATGAAATGCGAAGGCTTGCTGCTAGTGCTTCAAGCAGTGAAAGTTCCAATATTCATGGGGGGGGGGGGGGGCATGGGGAAGAGGAGGGGACGATTGTATTTTGGAAGTAAAACATTGACACAGCTGTTCATCTGTTTGTGTTCATTACGCATTGGATAAAAGAGTTATGACAACTTTGGGTTTGAGTTGGATATGTGTTGCCACTCACTGCTGTTTCAGGTGAACTTCTACAACATGTTGCTGCCCCATGTAGAGCATTTGTTTGTTGGGGCTAAAAATAAAGTGCTGACTGTGTTGTACCATTCCCTTGAAAGGAGAGGGGACAGATCTAGAAAGGATATGGTTTAGAATGCATTAATTGTCCAATTTAAGGATGACGACCACTGCGGATGGGTTTTAAGGCTATTGAAATCTGACCAACTTCATCAGAAGAGGGATCCCCTTTAAACAGGGAAGATTGTTCACATCTATGTTTTAATATACTGTATAGTACGGAAGATGTTCATCATCGTGGTAGAATCTGTAAGAATAAAGTTAATCATTTGTCACATGAAGCGAGGTAAACACAAATGTACGCATACATTTGTGTTTACCTCGCTTCGTGTGACAAACGATTAACTTTATTCTTACACATACTGTATAGTGTTGGATCTTTCCCATTCAACTGTGTCAAAAAATCATGGTTTCACTGCAGTTCAGAAATCCTGTGAGTTTGTTGTTGTTGTTGTTGTTGTTGTTGTTGTTGTTTTGCTCTGTAATGTGCATACACTGCAATGTGCATACAAAGTACACTTTATATTGGGCACATATAATACAAAAAGTACATGAAAGTCCAAGAAGGAGCCTGCCTGGCTAGCAAAGAATCACACAACGTAATTGGTAGATATTGTCTAGGGAGAGTGGAAGTCACATGAGTTTTCTGCAGTGAAAATCCTTGTCGTAAATCATGAAGGCAAATATTATATAACGTTTGAAAAATTACCTCTCAGTGTGCAGTATTTTGGGATGACCTTTTTTGAAGTTTCTTTATAGAAATTTTGCCATCAATTTGTTAGACCTCTTCATAGGAGACCTTCATAATCTGATAGTTCTACAGACATTCAGAGATTTTTATACTCCTGAGACTTTTTGAGACTTTCGTACGCAATTTTCCCTCTTCAGTGTGAATTGCCCTTTTGATTAAATTGATGAAAAGTCCAATTCTGTCTATCTCGCAAATCTAGAGACCTTGTGGAAAGGAAGAGGAGGGTCTGAAAATGGAGATTTCATTTTGTATGTGATGTTGGAGAGATAGATTTAATAGATTCTCACCAAACCTAAATGTAACTAAGCAGGGACTGGGAGAATAAACATTGGTGTTCGATTTAGTTTACAGACTTACCTGGTGAGATCTCTGCTTCAGATCTCGTTTTGCCACCAGTCGCTTGACTATGACATCATCATGTCTTATCAGAATCTGGGGTTGTGCTGCAAGGCTGCCACACCGTGCTCCATCGAGACTTTCACCTTTCGTGCTACCTTTCGTGCCGAAATACATCTGGTGATAAGGAGGCAGATGCTGCAGCCCTATTTATAGCAATGCTATCACAATAATCATAATTTGCCTTCTAAGGAAGAATTCCCTGTGTGCCTGCATCTGACAGTATGCCTGTAACATTAACAGCAGATCAACTTCTTGATTTCCTCGCCAATGTGCAATACCTCAAATTGCCAGCAAGAGACTTTCTACAGCATGACTTAAGACCAGCGAGTATGGGCATCGGTCTGGTATTTCAAACAAGCAAGCAGTGTCTTGGTGGCCCTCTCAGGCCTTTTTTTTTTTCAAATGACTATATGAGAAAAATCTATTGAGGGAATTATATTTGATGTCATGTAATGCTGTGTTTGAAATCGCATATATGCAGTGTCAAGTAAGTTTCCCAAGCTCTGAAATTGAAGTAAATGGTGTACATATCGGTAACACAGTAATGAGTGCAAGTTTTCATCACCTGCAGACAAAAGTATATTTCAAGAAAAGGATTGTCATTTGTGAACGTTGGCAATCGGTAGTCTGGCCGTGGAAAAGAATTGCCATGATATCGCAAATACATACGATGTAGTTCTTGTTTTTGTAACAAATCTTTCTTTTCCCATACCATTGACAGTGTTAAAATGAAAATCCGATATTTTGTATTGGGGCAAGTACAGTAAGTTTCCAAGTGCAGCCATGAAAAGCATAACAAAAAAAACTTGTCACTATTTTCTTGCATAAATGAGCCAGCTACATATTGTACATAACTGTACATGTAACACAAAAAAATTATATGATTCAGCATCCCGCTACATGTTTTGATACCAGGTACAGTGTAGTCACAGTAACCAATGCATGATGAACTACTTGAATGCACTTCTTTTTTTTTTCTTCAAGAGATGAGGAATTAGCCATTTTTAGAGGTGATGCTGCTTGTGTGTATGTGGGGGGGGGGGGGGGGGGGTTGGACAGGTGTGTGTGTGTTGTGTGTGTGTGAGAGGGATGCTGGTTTTAGTTTTGCGTACACATGTTGGCAGATATGAAGAGATAACAGATGTGTTTTTTGTGCTGCTTAAAAGTCATTAGGCCATTGCTTGGCTATCTTATGCAGATGTTGAAATAGCCAGTGTAAATAATCACACACTGCATTCTTGTGATTGTTGAACAGTACCAGGGAGGTGAGACAAAAAGGAGTGGGCACTCTGCCCTGAGGGTTTTCCCTATCACTCAACACAGGATTACAAGGGATCAGTGCCCCAACGAACAAGTAAACGACCTCTTACGTAACGAGGTCAGTCTGATCGTTATCACTGCTGTTTGATGTTCGATCCTCGGGGCCGCGGTGATTTGGCCCTCTATCGTTGGGAGTATGGACAGGCCAGTTGACTTGTGTGTGTTCACAAGGACTTGTATGAGGGTTTTATATTCTTTATGCAGGCTCACACAGCATATACTCTTGGGACCTGCTAGTCTAAGAATTCAGCTCTCGATAGATACAAAAATTTTGAAAATCGGCCAAGAAGAAGTTGAGTTTTGACAATGTAACTGTTTAACAATAGCCATTGTTTTGTTCTTGTCTTAATCAAATTACGACACAATGTCAAGTGTAAATCCTGACTAGTGCTGACGAAATTCACCTGTAGATCAGCAGATGTTGGGGTTTTTCTTTAGTCTGATGTATCACTTCATTGTTCGCTCGTGTTGGTTCTCTTGTCATATTTTTTGGGAAACTTGCGTACATCCGCCAAGACATTTTTTTCTGGTCCCACTAACATATTTTTGTGAGCAATTTTAGTTCTCCAGGGGGTGAAAACACTATTTGAATGTTTTTTTGTTGTATGCTGGGGATATATTGAGGCAGGAGGGCTCGAATCTACAACAGAGTGGTCATGATGGAGACTACTATAGGACCTAATCTTGGTGAAATAACTTGCCTCCTTGCCTGGTGTATGGTGAAAACATGTGAGAGTTCAGTGAGAGCTGAACTATCTCACATGTCCTGTATCACTGTATGCCTGATAAGATATTCACCATGGCGCTTTTTTGTCTGTCTCTCTGTTTTTGTTTTATTCTTATTAGAAAGCTGAATGGGTATCTTTATGATGGTTGTTGCTGTTGTGGTTGGTATTTTCTGTGCTAGCTTGGTATTAAAATTATTATTATCATCAGACATCATTAGGGCCTGTGTTCCACTACTCAGCTGTTCATGTTTCCTTCATATTCTTACAATCAGTATATTATTATTGGTGCTGCTAATCATAATTTGTTTCCATTTCATGTAAAAGTTATTTCACCATATAGCATGCAAAGTACATTTGTTCCCAAGAAATCTTATAGTACATGGACATGTAAATGCATATAAGTTATAATATCTTTAGCTGCACAATTCAAAATGTGACCATGCAACCAGTTCACTGCACATCACAATGCACCAGTGTTGTTTGCAGGCACAGCAATGGGTAATGCACGAGTAATGCACCAGTATACACCACCCACCAATACCACGTGGAGTAATCTAGGTTCTGGCCAGGGAGGGGTGAGACCCACCAGCCTGTTGACAAGGATTGCGCATGTGCACTGTGCGGCCAAGCGGCAGTAATCTAGTTAGTGGAGTGGTCTCTTGGGGAGTGCGGCTCCGAGGATGGTTCAAAAGACACTAATCCAGTGCCCACTCCTTTTCCTCTCACCTCCCTGACAGTACAAAACACTTGCGATAAACCCACATCATATGTTTATTAGATTGCTGTGAGCAAGAGACAAAGAATTTTAGGGATGAGATCTGTACACTGTGTATCATACATTGTATATTGTCTTAGTTTTGCATGCCAACGAATGACTTGAAAGATTAGGTGGAAGTGTGATGCCTGGTGGCATCAGTCTGCCAACGATGAATATTTCCAGAACTCTGTGGAGGATGCGGACAGTTTCAGAGAACTGATGTCTTGGGCAAGATTAGGACGAATGTTCCATGATGACTTGGGGATTCGTCAGCATGCTTGCAATGCATAGCCGACACTCATTCCTCTTTATACAGTGAGGGCACCAATAGTACAAGCTTTCATGAGATTGATGAATTTCAATCAAATACAGTTGATTGAATGAAGACATCCTAGAATACTTAAACAGTGCACTTTTGGGGTCTTTTTTTTCCCGCTTCCTTTTTTTGTGTGAAATGCCTTTGCTGGAATCAGATGATGGTCTGAATGCTCAATAATCTGGACTTTTCTGTATTTTAGAGAAGAGGAATGAATGGTGAGGGCATTATTGCATCACGTACAGGCACAATCTCTAACCCCTTCTCGTGATATTAATTTTCACCACCATCGACCAAATTGTACCATTGGTATCACCGTCAACTCCACGGTCGGGTTATAATGGTGAAGGCATGCTTCTGCAAGCATGATGTCTATTAGCGTGTACCATGGTACATTGTAGTTCCTTGTGTGGCATTAGTGTGCTGTTCTCTATCTGGCATTAGTGAACAAGCACACCGGGCATTCTGTTATACATTGTACATTGTAGCACTATGGTTTCAAACCATTGATTATAAACATGCGTGCGTTTTGGCTAGTTGACAGCACACCTCATTTGTACCACTTGATTGGCTTAGCATTTCCATTATCAAATGTATTGCATTTCTACCCAAGACAGTGAAGCGTAATTACATTGTACTAAGTACTGTACATTGTAGTCTTCTTTCCAAAAGAAGCGGTTCGATAGTACAACTGTATACTGTACATGTACGTACACATACAGTGTATATACAGTAATGTAATGATATCACACGATAACAAGAATACACATACATTAAGAGGGAAAATTTGTGTCCATTTGTATTTACTTCAGACGTTTTCATCAGGATACAAACTTTGAATGTTAATGTGATGTTTTGATGTGATATTAATTGGTATAATCTACAGTTTGTAATGGTTGTGTTTATTCAGTGTGCAGACTGAATAACATATAAGTGTGTGGATGTGATGATGCAGTACTGTAAAAGTGGATATTTTTGCGCAAAATTTCCACTTTTACAGTACCTCAGAAAGCAAAGTATTTTCAGGACACACAATTTTCAATTTTCAATTTTTTGCAATCATCTACATGTATGAGGAAAGTCTACACGTAGTTAACCAGTTATCATTCAAGTTTCTGCAAGTATGTGTAGTGGGAGCTAGATTGCTTCACACTATTTCTGTATGTGCAATTTGTTAATGAATGGAGATATAGTGTTGTACAATGTACCTTTCTGATAGAAATAGAGAGTTCAACTGGTGCACTACGGTATAATTGTATTTTGCAGACTGGAGTGTAGGTAATTATACTTATCCCTTGAATACAACTGATTCATTTTAATGTAGTACGAGGCTGGATGAATACAATGGGTCAGCCTTCCACTAATAAACAGATACAATGTACATCAACCCCCCCCCCCATACACTAACACACAATCCAATACAGAGAGTCATCACCAGATTCACAATTCTCTATGGAGTGAACTGCGTTGATGTCTATCTGTTCTATAGATACGTCAGCCACTCTGTCTTATACATTTGAAGGACGGCATACAGTTGTATTAGCATATTGTTTGCTGTGATAGAAATCTCATCACACCATTAACAGGTATGTTGAAGATATTAGAGTTTGAAAAAAAAAAGTGGAAATAATTAGTACATCATGCTCATGAGCAATATTAGTAAATTCTCTTTAATTTTTAGGGAAATTATTTCCTATTCCCATATGTACACATAGCTGTTTAGTTTTGATGTACATATTCATATCTATGTATGTCATAGTTCTTAGTTAAAAGCTAGCCCTATTTCTTACTCTTTCTCTCAAGACTGTCAGAATAGACATAGAGCTGCTAGGATGTGATGTTAAATATACATTGTAGGGTTGAAACATTTCAAATGACTGTTAAAGAGCAAATGAATTTGATTACTGTGCATCCAGATCAAGTTGTAATGGTACAGTACGTCGGTACTCTGTATTAGAACTTTGCTTTCTGGTTTGTTGAAATGATGGTCAGATGTCAAATCCAGCCAGGCCAATATTGATCTTTAATACACAGCAAACATTGTATTTGTTGAATCCTCTCAAAAAGTACAAAAGTGTATTTAAGACATTATCCAACAGTGAACATTTGTGACTGTGCATTACATTTCAACAAAAAGTTGCACACACTGTTTAGTGTGAGGACTGAAAATAGGTGAAATGGGTCAACCCAGCCAAATTTGAGTTTTTCATATTTTCTGATAGAGCAAGTCTTCTTCTACATTATGGTAAAGTTTGGGATCATAAACAAACAGGAAACTGTGTTTTGGGCAGATTTTCTCGAACACTCTTTGGTAAATAGTGTGATTACGTGTGTCTTTAATATAAAGTGTCCTTTTCATTTCTTTAAAAAAAAACCTGTTCATACTCTTCACTTTCAACTCTTAATAACTTTGGAAAGGATGATGCTACTGCTTTGAAAGTGGGCATTAATCATTCATAAAATGTGTGAAAAAAGCATGCTCAATTTCAGCTTAATCTGGTAATCCCTTCATTGTTGTTGCTCCAGTGGTTTACATCCTATTTTTTGTTCCATTCATCACACAGCTAGCTAGCATGGTTTGGTATCGCTTGAATAGACCCTGTACTTCAGAGCCTCTTATCTCAGTTCACACTTCCTGGAGTGTGTGCTTTCTTTCTTATATTAGAATAGGTTAGGAGAGTCCATTTGAATTGAGTTATACTTCATTTTAAAGCTTAAAGTCTGCTCTTTCAGAATATGCTCTTAACTAAAAATCCATGTCTGGCGACTTTCTGTTGGTTTTGTGATGCATGGTCACATTTAATAAAATTGATGTGTTGTGATATGTATGAAAAAGATTTGCAGTTGATTCTGATAGTCAATTTTCTCAGATGGTGACCTGATCAGTGTCCTTTATGCTCACTTTGCTTCCTGCATGCCAAAATGAACTTTATTTATGATGAATGATAGGATGAATGTACAAACTGTAGATGGTAAAAGCATTGTGTGCTCTGTTTTGGCAACATCTGAACCGTAGATTCTTTGGTGTGTATGGCTAGATCACGGAGTCCCTCTCCCACAGCATGGAAGCAAGGCTTATTAAGCCTCAAACAATGAAGGCATACTATCCTTTCCGTGTGCTTTCAGTTTTAGTCAAAGTAATTGTGCTTTACTTTCAGAGCATAAGTACTGTTAATTGTTCATCCCTTTTCTTCATATCATATGTCTTACATCATATTTCCACTTCCTTATCCCTTTCCTCTCTCGCACATTGTATACCGGCTGGTATCACGAGCAGAATTTATTCTGCTATTCATACATCATATTGTAACTGATCCAAATGTTGATGTGATTATCCCTTTCTCTCTTAATTATGAAAGAGCATACCATTGTAAGTCGCTGATTAATATACCCTGTGAAATATGAAAAGGGACAGCTGTAATATTTTTTGTTTGAACATAAAGTTGCATCGTCCTTTGTTATGGAAGGTGCTTTCGTCATTGTGTGCCGTTGGTCTTTTGCGTACAGTAAGACAAGAGCTGGATGATGTTATTACCACTACGGAAGGGAATGCCATGATTGTTATGAGCAGAGTACCGTAAAGTTCCGTGAATAAGACGCACCCGTGTATAAGACGCACCCCTACTTTTGGACCTAAAATTTAAAAAAAAAAAATAAAAATTCCATGCAAATATTGCGTGTGTCATACATATTATTTCAGCTCAAAATTTCCCTAGAATGCAGCATGTATTTGCTCTATTTTTCATTTCCTTTTATGCTTTCTTTTAACGGTATTCATCGGACATCGGCAAAATATGGAAGACGCAAAATGTGAGACTTGTCTCGGTACTCACTTGCTATTGTTTCGCCTTTCAATCGTGGTACATGTATCATATCGTACTCATGAGTGTAGGTCCCTACAGTATGATCTTTGCTATCATACATAGCAGAGGGTGTCTCGCATATTGACGCATGTCAGACTGGAAGGTTCATTACGAAAAATAAGAAAAACATCAACAAGTGTAGCAGAGGGATCGTACGGCGAGACGTACGGTGCGTACGGTAATTACACTCACTGTTGCTTCGCCTGGAGGGATTACCAGTAACATGTGTGTCTCTTGTACCATGATTGTATGCACAGTGCTTGCCTTTTGCAAAAGGCAGCTCCCTATAATTTCAGCTCACGCACACAGAGAGCAATGGACTTGCACACACAGCGCGCAACGGGAAAAGCGCCCCGATCCGATCGCTGTGTGCACGACGCGAGTCCATTGCAAGAGCCTAGCGCCTCTCTGCAGCTGCTGCCTTTGCACAAGGCTTGCTAGCTAGCTAGCTAGCTACACAGTGTAGCTATGCTATCCTACCTGTGATGGCCTCGTGAAGAGCATGCAAACGAACACCATGGATATGCATGCATGCTTCACACATCGTTCATATTTCATACGGTGACAATAGTGTCGATTCTACTCCGTATTTAACAGCTTTTGTCTATGGCCATATTGATACTAGTACATTGATAAGTTGGTAATCATGTAGAAATGCACACCATGCACACCTACCATTTCCTTCCTTAATTTGTCGATAAAAACTTCTCGTGGCTATCAGAAATGTCAAGATGAACCATATCTGATGGTTTCATGAAATTTCATAGCCAATTACAGAAGAAAAGTAGCTAATTTTGACTCAAAAGTACGCCGATCGACGGCTGTATCAGCGTAGCATGATTGATGATCGATTATGGGGAAAAGCGATATAATGATGATGATCGATCGTTGTAGTCTGTGATACAGCCGCTTGTTTGGTGTTTAACCACAATAATTACGTCGGCTTAACAGTAAAAAGTTGAAGAAAGAAAGTGATCTCGATGCGTCTGTTTTTTGTTGTTTTAGTTAATTTTCTCCTGCGTGCTGCGTTTGACTGTATACAAACATTGTATCTGTCAACTTATTTTGCTGACTGAATGATGGGAGGATAATGTGTGTACAAAACAATAAAAGATGATAAAATGGACCTTACTACGAAACAAAAGCAAATATTGGGGTTGCAGTTCTTGTATACATAATTAATAAAATGAAATGGAATAATGAATAGCATTACTATCATAAAAACAATAATTTATACTATAAATTGAACTATTAAAAACATAAATTTGATACCATTTATCATCACCAGAAACAAACAACAAATCCCCTTCGAATTCAACTTCCTCCTCATCTTCTTTTCTCTCTCTCCCTCCTTCTAAATAGCCTTACTCTTTTCTTCCACTTTTCCTTCAACCTCATTCTTTTCCCTTCAACATTATTCAAATTAAATCATTAACTTTTGTCATGATGAAATTAATACTTTCCACAATTTCTAAAGGAAGGACGTCTAAATCCTGGTATGAATAATCTGTATCAATAATTTAAGTAGTGATAATCATGATAGTGGCAATGAAAAGAATGAGAAAAAATACGAAAATGAAAGTAGATCTAGGGCCCACACGTATTGCACAAGTCGTGTTAATATTGTTAGTAAGCGGCTAATTAGAGACTACCAGAATCGATTATAATCGTTGACATCGTTCTCCGTGAAATCGATGCACTGTTAACTACGTCGGAACTATGATCGCGACCGACGTACTTTTCAACTCCGATTTCTCATTTTTCTTCCCTTTTCGGCTTTCTAATTCTATGAAAACTCTCTGATATGGTTGAATTTAGCATCTCCAAGAGCTGCACAAAATTTGATTGACAAACGGCGAAGCGAACGGTAGGTGTGCATTTCTACATGATTACCGATAAGTTTTACGGTATCGGTAATTTAGTAATGATACCTGTACATCGCGTATTTCAGCTACTAGGTTGGCTGTTGGTAGCTTGGTAGACTGATACATCGGTAGCAGTGCTGTTACAGCTGTTGTCTATGGCCAGATTGATACATCGTTACTGCACAAGGCCGATGTAAGTTTATCCCGTATTTGCAGCTATTGTGTGTGTCCAGATTTAAAGATCGCTCATTTATCCGTAAGTTTTAGTGATTGCTTACCTTCCAAACGTCGATGGGCATACATGGCCCCAAGGTGACCTTATAAAATTGGGTGTACATGACAGATTTTTTTCCGTAATTCGACTGTACCCGTGTATACGACGCACCCCCGATTTTCAATGCTTTCCGACGAAAAAATAGTGCGTCTTATACACGGAACTTTACGGTATATAAAGCCAAAGGAGAAAATTTTCTGGATGGGTTGCCGTGATGATTCTGCTTCCCACCGGCAGGACAGTGACTCTTAGAACAATGCCCTATTTATAGGATGATAGTCCGAGAGTGGAATTGGCAGGAATAAAGTCATTGCACTTCTCACAACGGCTGGTCAAGGAATCGAGACGCCATGACTCATGACAGTAGACAGAGACTTGGGACTTGAACGGAAGCGACAGACAAAGCTTGCACATGTATGCCAATGCCATACATGTATAAAATTGCCAATCAAATTCCGCCTGCTAAACTGTACTGGCATGTGGAATCTTTTACTTGGGCACACACAAAGACTTACAAACAATACAAAGAGAATACAAAGCAACATTTTAAAATAATAACAGTAATGAAGTCTGGTTAACAGAATTTCATGATAGGATTTGTACATATCCTCTGAACACCATGACTTCTGTGAGCAGATCTTGTTTCTAATGTATCACAGCCTTACTATACCCCCACCCCCCTCAAAAAAAAGTATTCTTGATATACCCCCTTAGAAATACAAATTGTAATGAATCAATAAAAGAAAATGGCCAATAGTATTTTTAGGCAAATAGGCTGGAAAAGAGAATAGTACTCAAAAGTTGGTCTTATTCAGGATTTTGGAAGAATGGGGAAGCTGAGGGGTTAAGGAATCGTACGGTTGTAGCCTACTTTCACTAGCAGTGAAATGTTGCACTGTAACAAAATAGAAAGTCATTTGTCATAAAGTCAGCAACTAGCCATTGTTCCTTGGTTGTTGTTCTTGGGCCTTTTTGTCGTTTTGCATACTGTTATGTAAATCATATAGAATGCTCGCACATTTGATACATAGATGTAAATATGGTTTCTAGCATAAAAAGGGCTGTGGATATACAGCATGACAATGTAGCTCCTGGATATGTTCAGATAAAGATGGATGCATCAGTCAGCACAATATGGATTTTAAAGTCCTCTATGAAATGATTGTTTGTTCCCACTTTCGTATCTGTGTAGGAGTTGAGGTCGATTGTTCTTCCATCTATTCTTGACCTTCCTTGTAATGACGATTGGTTGTGATTCACAACATACCAGCTGAAGGGAAATATCAAATCTGGGAGTCTCTTCGTCCCGGACTGCTGCACACGAACCAGTATTTAAATAATGCCAGCCTCTCTTGTTTCAGGCACGGAGGTTATGTGCCTAAATATAGACCTCACCAAATTCTGCATCTGTGCGCTCTTCACTGGGTGAGGAGTCCGATGTTTAGCGACTCGAGTACTTGATTACAGGCATCTGCCATCCATAATTAGGGCCCTGGGCTAAAAGATGGCATGTGATGAACTACTAGAGAATATGTTTTCCCTCAGCTCTTCATTCTTTTTTTGTCATTATCGCAATGTGGGCATGATGCAAATCTGCTAAAGTTCATTTGTGTGACAGGCTTTGTTATAGAGGCAGACATGTTTCTTCAGTACTTTTTCAGTGGTCTCATCTGCATGACAGGCAAATGATTTAAAACTGAAATTAAGTGTAATTTTAGTACAGATGTACATGTATAGTAATTAAAGTAGAAGTACAGTGACCCCCATACAGCTCTCACTGTAGTATGCTCCGATTGGCAAGGACTTTTGGACATAAATTGTCAATTATTGTTAGAACTACAAGTATGAACATTTTGCGGCATGAAACTTGGGTGAATCGCAGCCGACCACCTTTTCCACAGTGTGAAACTTCCACGATAGCCACTGGCATTCAGTACATGAACATTATATAGATAAGAACTTTCCATGAATCTTGGCTCCTCACAAAATTCACAAAAGTTTTGAGCAGGCTCCCCTTTCAGTGGTGGCTTGCATTTGCCCATGCAAATCACCCCGTATAAAATACAGTATGTGGACATCCCATGTGAAATCCAGTATGTGGACATTACATTGAACCATGCCGATCCTAGCAATGCTTTAATAATTATGCAAGATGAGTGGTTGTTTACATAATGCCAATGAAATGCCATTTTAAGTCTTCTTGCAGCCTTACCCCGCAGTATACACCCACAGGTGACATTGTAATGCACACTAATGGCTAAAAGTGATCCCCTCCATCTCTTCTAGGCCTTTGTAAAGGACTGTAAAAGATTATTGGTCTTTAGGAAGCACATGCACCTGCCAACTGTTCCCATTTAAAGAGGGAACATTCCAATTTGTTAGGGAAGAAGAAACTTCATGCGGCCTTGGTGTTCCTATTTTTGTCAACACCTGTTAATAGTGATGTACAATGGGAAAATGGGTAAAATTAACCATTTCTGCATTTATTTTCTCTAGTTATGCCCATTTACTGAATTCTATGATCGGCAGGTCTGGGAACACGATCCATGTCAGCAGCCGCAGCAATCAAAGTGGGCTCAAAACAGAATGTTCATGCTCAAGCAAGTGAATTGTGCCTGGATACAAAATAAAACAACAACAAGAAAATAACCCCTAAACCAAAACAGTCAAAATGAAACAAAAACTCTGTGCTATATAAAAATGGCCCTGAAAATCTCACAACAAATATACATCAGTCACCTTTTGCTGACGTAGTGTGCATCAAATTTATACATCTGTTGCAATTGTGAATATTATTTGTGCCAGTGTGCTGCCATTTGCCACTTTATATACACCTACTAGAAATTTGAGGTCATCTAGTGATCCGCTTCGTCTCACATACTCTGTTACTCGCACCTTAGCCGGTGATAGGACATTTACTGTGTCTGCTTCAAAGCACTGGAACAATTTACCACTTACCGTTAGACAGTCTCCATCAGTCAGTGTGTTCAAAAAAGCCTTGAAAACACATCTTTTCAGTAGCAACTAGTTCGTCGCTGTATCATTTATCCAATTATACATACTGTCGTACATGTTTTGAATTGATTGTAAGCGCTTCGGGCCTTGTGGGAAAAGCGCACTATAAATAATAGTAATAGTAATAATAATAATAATAATAATAGCTGCCAGTGACGATATGTCAATTATGTGTTCATGAAAAGACTAACCAGCTGACATTGTGAAGTATTTTCTTTGCGTCATTGAAATTACCAATTTGACATATAAATATAGAACAAAACTGACTGATTTGCCCTTGCAAATATGCACAAATAATCCTTGACAATCTTAAATTGAAAGACCTGACTATGCTCTTGACTGTAATATTGTATTGTGGTATTCATTTTCCTTGTTGACAGTGTGCCAGAAGATTCTGTCACATTTTGATAAATTATACTATAAACTGAAATGCTGATGTTTCATGAAGCTTTGCTGTTGAAGTTGATTTAAAAAAAGAGGAAAAGAAAGGAAAATATTTTTCCTAATGTGTACGGCTCCCTGTCATTTTTTCCAATTCATACTGTATTCCTCTTTTACCTTTCTATACTGATAACTGTGCATAGAAATGCAACATTATTCAAGGTTTCAAGTTTAAGACACTCCATAGATACTCTTTGATTCATTGTACATCTTAGTTGGGTATAATGGGTCTTTGCACAGATTGAACCATCTTCACTACTTTAAGAATCGATGTCAGAGTCGTGCACCATTGCGAGGCAACCACTGGACTACTGGAGTAGAGACTAATAGTAGAAGTCTGGGGATTCGCTTGGCTGTGATGATGCGATGAATTGATTGCCCATCACGCCCTGTGATTGAGAAGTCCTTGCCAATTTGTCAGCCCTCTGTGTACACCAAGAGGCCTGGATGATACAAATCTAATGACGGTGCTTCCGAATGCAAAACTTCGTCGGGGCTCCTCAGACAGACAGAAACTCCATTCAATATGAATGATGTGATTTCAAGTCAGTAGCTGCGTCCCATGTTTGCATTTCGTCAAGGCTTTAGATTGTTCAGCCCAATGTTTTAAAAATGATGTCGGCTCTTGAGGGGAAAATGACTTCTGTAATACACATGCAGTCAAGCCTGCCATCTCCCCTTAAGTTTTCCTCTTTTTTTTAAATGAAAGGATAATAACAATGATCAATATTTTATTGTCGATCATTAAGTTTCGTGAACACTCCATGTCAGTCGACAGTATTGCAGGATCGTGAATAGTTGGATGTGAATGATAGAAGATTCTATAATTTGAGTCATTGGTTTGTAATGGATTTTAATGATGATTCATTTGCAGCCAGTAAAAAAAGATAAAAACAAACAAACAAAAACTTGTTGAGAAATGACATTATCAAACATATCTTCATTGCACTTATCAATTGATCGTGACATATACTCAATCAATCATGTGAATCTATAAAACTCTGAAATTTTATCAATATCAAATTCTATTCCTGTTATTATTAGACTTTATTTGTATGTATAAAGTAATTTTGTTTGTTCAATTCATACGCTATAGGAAGAGCTTTCCTTTAATTTCTCTAGATTATGAACACTCCATTGAATATGTCTTTGCTTGTCTCTTCAAACTGTTAGTTTTAAAAGTCATAATGTGTCATAGCATTCTATAAAAATGTACTGTAAAAGAAATGTGTGTGTCACTATGACAAGAACTGTGCATTATTGTGATTTATACTCAAAATATTGCACCGACATTTTTGTACTGTCAAAAATAATTCTTGGTACTAGTGCAAAGGAGAGCATACAGTGTACACTTTATGCCTGTTCACACAAAGTGTGTCTCTTCAAAGTAGCATCTGATGTCCAACAGTCTTTGTGCAGGTTAAAATACAGAATATACCAACACAATTCAAGAGATGACGGAGCAATGTTGATAAGTCGTGCATGAATCAGAAGTGGTACATTGTACCTTTAGCCCCAAATCCTATTTTGAGTTTCAAAGATCAAGAGGAAAAAGAGAGCTACATGTATGAGCACATTTGGCCATGACATTATTAAAGAAAACCTGTGTCATGAACAGTCAACTCATTGTTATGTCAAGTGTGCTTTAGCAATGTTTAACAAAGTGCAAGGTTCATTACCTTTGGGTCCTCTGCCAGCTTTGTGCAAAGCAGTGCTCAGAATTATAATTTTTGTGATTTGAAATGCATGAGAATCTCCAGTTTATGTGTTTTCTTTTTGTTTTTGTTTTTTGCCTTTCTTGATAGTCTTGCCAGACAGTAGAGCAACTTAATCCATTGGGTTTTTTTTGCAGGTGAATGGGGGCAGAATGAGCTCCCCTCTTTTATCCAGCTATTCCTACTTCTATTTTTACAGTGGTAAAGAAAAAGTGAGTCAGAATATATAATTTATCTTGGCATCTCTTGATGGAAAGGAATAGTATGTTAGGGAGGAAATGGAGGCTGCATTAGTTGAAGTTATCACCTGATAGAGACAAAATAGATCTCTTACCCACCCACATAGGACTCTTGTCTTCAGAATTCATATTATTCCCATCTACAGTGTACCCTGTACCCTGCCTTCATTCACCATGGTTGCAAGAACCTTGTGTTCCTGTCTTGCGATTAGTAAAACAAGTTTGGACATGTGTACATATATGTAGAATAAGCCTTTGAAATGTATGTTTTTCAAAATAATGACCCACAGCAACCCATGCTAAACTTAGCCCATTGATAATGAGCTGATTTTGCTATAACCCGCATTTTCCATTGACACCTGCACGAGTATACTCCGGACTAGTCTTCAACAGGTCAAGTATCTGCTTGGCTAGCCTTGCAAAGACATAGTCTACACCATAGATTCCACAGGTCTGTATCGTACGTGGAATTTGTTGAATTGCACAGAAGACATAAAATCAAACATTGGCAACCACTCATCTGTGCAGGTAGGAAATTGGAAATGAATATCAATCATATCATTGGCTGAGAACCAGAAGGGCTTATCACCATTTTCTGGGAGGAGGAGTATTGAGTTATTGGTATCATGTTGTAGAGCTCAATCTCTCCTACATTATGGTGTCAATTTCAGATTAGCTTCATTTTCGTAAATTAATCAAAATTAATACCACAAGGATGCAATTTTGCCCTGTATTTGGAACAGTGTTTATGAATCTACCCACTTTTGATTAAATAAACTTCTTATTTCATGAAAATTGAATATTTCATTCTTATTTATGCTCAAATCTTAGAATGCCATAACACCCTTTAGGATCTCAGCAGATGATATACAACTATTGAAGGCAGTATGCCTTGCATGGTTCCATTTATTGATTATTAATCAACGGCTTCTAATTCAGTTTCATTCCTGAAAAGTTTGTCATGCTGTTTGTCATTTTCCAAATGATCTCGAGTTATAATACTCTTCTGTTCTTCATATAAAATGGAAACTGTTTATGCACAGAGATTTCACGACAATGTATACCCAGTTTCATCCTGTTACAAATAGCAGGATTGTATTTTTCCACAAGGGAATTTATTCTTCTTGGGCACAGTGAAAAGAGAAATAAACGTAACAGTCTGAGTGAAAATGCTTGAGATTTTAGATGTGTCGAAATGATAAAGTTATTTGTAAATACCAACATGAGTGCTGTCTTGACTTGATGGGCTATTCTCAGCTTTTTTTTCTCTTTTGTTGTGATTTACAGTAATATGATTAAATTTGATCGTGGAGATGCCATTGTACAAAGGATATATTAGATTTGTTTGTGCTTTCTAGCTGATGGGTCATTTAAGATTAATGTCCAGTATTCACTATGCTCTGAGGGTCACCATATGACTCCAGTGATAATGCCTTTTGTGCAGAGGTGATTGATCGCACACTAAATCTCTGGATCACCCTTCCCTAGCTTTGACTCACTCGCCTCACTCATTAGGCCTGTGGTGTGTGTGAAGAGAGCTGGGGACCGATGAATAATCCATAGAATCCTATTCATGCTCATCCGTCTCTATTGGTGGCGCAAAGTTATTCCCGGTCGTTTTTCCCTTTTAATGAGTCTGTCTGCGAGTTGTTATGCAGTAATCCATGGCCATTCACCAGAAACGAGTAAATACAGCGTACATTGTGAATCTAATTTCTAACTTCAGACATACAATTTGTACATTTTGTTAATCTTTGCCAATAAGGAGGGGGGTGGTGGCTTAAGTTTTTTGCATTATGGTGTAGATAATTCTCATTCATGTTATTGGTTGTAAAGATTCAGTCATGTTTGCGTTCTGCTTGATGTGCAATTTCTTCGTATTGGTTACTGTATCATACGCTATAATTTTCGCGTACATAAATTTTCGCGAATTGCCGCTCTCACACATTTTCACGAGTGGTTAAATTCGCGATTGGGGGACCAGAGAAAATATGAAGTGGCAAAGAAAGTGTGAATTTTCAACTTACTAGCAAATAAGAATGATACTAGTTATACACTGCATGAAAAAAACTTAACAAACTCTGCGAACTAGTAAGTTAGAATTCAACATTTTTGAAGTGGTTAAGTCCATCGCGCTAGATTTCTGACGAGTGGTCCCCTTGCGATAATGGATTGGCTCTCTACAGTATTCGTAAGTAGACATGGACGTATGTACGTAAACAAGCTTAGCCAGTATGGTCTGTTCGGTAAGCCATGACATGGTATACTAGTACTGAAATGTTCATATCACCAAGGCAAGGGATTCATTTTGGAAGGTAATATTTTCGCGTGTTGTTAATTTCGCGAATAGCTCCCGACTCGCGAAATTCACGAAAATAAAACCCCCGCAAAATATATAGCATATACAGTATATTTGAAAAAAAAAGTGTAGTTTTGCCTTTGAAATATGCCTTTCCCTGTTCATCAATGTCCTTTCTAGTGGGTCTGCAGAAGTTGGGAAACCTGATATAAAGTTTGTGATATGGATACTGTGCTGCAGTGTCATTGATAGTTATTTTTTTTTTTATGTTTTGTTATTGTTGTTGTGTGATTCCTAGCTCAATAAAGGACAGATGGAAGATGTGAAGAGACTACAAATGTGAATGCAGAGTGCTATGAAAGCTCCAGTGGTGTCATTTAGACCTCAGATGTGGGGGTGTGTAGCTCAATGCCTCGTGTGGAATAATTTAGAGGCAGTAATTGCCCCCAGATGACACCCTCTCCCCCTGCCCAAGGGAATCGAGTGGCTGATGTTGGACGAAAGAGAATGACTCATTTAGCGGCTGATTGTCGGTCTCATAATTGATCTCGCCTTGGCTCCCGTCTCAGATTATCCCCCTGACTTAGTTTTCCAGCCATCTGTTATATGGACGCTGCTAATTGTTTTTGTTGTCTTCCCAAGCTTTCTCTATCCAACCGTAACGCACAGTGCAGGATGCTATCTAGAGATTCCGGGAATGTTTCATCATTACGTGAACAAATACAGCCGTGCGGTGCATACCAAGTTAAATGTATGTGTAGGCCTATCAAAACTATTCCAAGAGAAAAGGGTGGGGGGGGGTGGGGGAAGGGAGGGGGATCCTGTTATGGTGATATGAGTTTACTGACTGAGGGTGCATCTTGAATAGTGGTGAAGTGATGGCGATCTATGTGATTTGTTTGCTTCTCGCATTGTTGTATATTCTATTTGGAGATTGTACAACTTTTGATCTCATCTGTTGTCTAGCTGCTTTGTCACTGGCATAAAGGATCATCAAATCTCTTTGCAGTTTGCATCACTCACAAAGAAATGATTTGAACAACATCGTTTGAGACCATTTGTGAAGTATAGGCATTGGAACTGATTGACAAATTTCCCGTCATTGATGCAAAAAGAGACTGATTATTCAGTGTTTGAGATGTAGCCAAAATATTGGATAGATGCAGATTTAGGTCAACATGATTTGACATAATATTGCCTTAGTGATCGTGATCTTTATCCATTGAGCTTTAAATGTTTGGAGAAAATAAGAGGAAGTGCAATGCTGTCTGTATTACTCAGTGTTAATGATATGCCTGTGTCAAAACAAAAACCAAACCAAACGAAAATAGGCTAGAAATTTCATCAGAGCAATTATGCTTTGCATTCTATAGCAATTGATTCTGTTGACCATGAAAAGGTGTTACTATTTCATGCAACATTGCTTCAAGTAGCATAGGGATGATGCTGTTTCCATGCTTGTCTGTGCAAGCACACTGCGTTTTGATTGCCCACATGGGCTGCGATGTCGGAGCCTGATGCCACCCACTTAGAAGCCTTTCATGCCTTATCGGTAGCCATAACGATAACGATAAACCATTGATGACTGACCGACCAATCAATGAGATGGAACTGAGCCCATTTTGCATGACCTCGCTGCTTCAGATGAACACTTTCCCGGCTGCACCCTATTAGGCTTTAAGTTAGATATGTGCACACAGGCGGAACTCGTACAAATCTCATTAGTACAATGTGCCACCAGATTAGTGTGGTTCATTGGTCTGTTACAGTATTCGGAGTGAATCACATCTTTGTAAATTGTTAATGTGCTTGTGTTGATGACATTTATGAAAAGCATTGGACTGTGACCATGAAATTTTAAAATGCCAGTTTATTGAGATATTGATTATTGTTCGTGTAGGCTGTCACATATTCTGATTGACAGAGAGATTTTCCTGATTGTTTTGTTGTTGTTTTTTTTTGCAACAGACCATAAGTAAAAGAAATAATAACTGCAAATTTTAGATGTTGACTCTTTAGGTAGTAAATGTTGTATGGCTTTCCCTTGATAGGTTTTTAATTTATTTCTTTCCAGTGTGTAAATATGAATTATGCAAAAAGATAGCTATTGAAGGTTCATGCTGCTGTATTAAAAAAAGGATGTCATCTGATTTAAACATGGACTGTAGCATACTTTAAAGCCCACAAAAAAGAAAAGAGTAAATATGTATACACTTAACTATATTGTTCTATCTTACCATGACACACACACACACACACACTCAAAATCAGTTGTGACATTTATTATGTATTTGCCATGCAAATGCCATTTTTTATATGCAGATTATTATTATTATTATTACTCTTGGAGAAACAGCTTTTATTTCTGCAGCCCCATCTCTCTGGAATGCTCTTCCACTGAGGATCCGATCAACAGAAACCATCAAAACATTTAAAAAGCATATGAAGTCATACATATGTTCGCATCTTGCTTGAATATTTGTTGAATTGCTTAATGGGTATTTATATTTTTGTATCTTCCTTGTTTTTCAACTTCCATTATAACTACACAATGTTACTAACTTTCGTATGTTATTCTCTTTTTTTGTCCCTCTGCGCCTCAAAATAGGCCACTAGATCGATGGCGCTTTACAAATGCTGTAGTTATTATTATTTTTATTATTATTATTAGTAGTAGTAGTAGTAGTGGTAGTAGTAGTAGTATCATTATTATTATTTTTTGAATACATTGAATGGGCTTTTGCAAGCAAATGTCATTGGCATTAAGTGGAGATCTTCCTTTTGTTTTCAAATCACTCTACAGGTCGTGCCATCTGGCACAGACCAACACGGAGGAGTCGTCACCATGCAGAAGATTCTCCGCTCGCCGGCCAGCATGAGGCGAAAGGTCGTCAACAAGACGTTTGGCGTCCCGCTGAAAGACCTGTGCCGGGTCGGGCCCTCGGGCTACAAGGTGCCCATACTCCTGCAAAAGATCATTGACTTCATCCAGATGCACGGTCAGTTGTGGGTGGACCCCTTCTCAAGATATGTCCCTCTTTGAACACTACCCCTCTGACTTCTGACCCATTACTGTCACATACTTCACCCATCAAACACATTTTCTCAGCTCCCACAAATTATTGCCATGATGACTTCCACAAGCCATACTGTACATTTCTCTGACCCTGTTTACACTGTGAGATATCTCACTTCAGATGAAGATAACTCCTAGTGCAGCTGTACATGAGGTCAAGAAATTTTTTGCCTTAGCTAAAGTTAGCCCGCTGTAGGAGAGAGGTTCAGGTCCACTTCTAAACAGGGCACCGTTTCATAAAAGTGGTCAGCCCTGACAAACACCATAGTAACAGTCAGTGAGCAGAGCTTCTCAGCTAATCAAAACCGAGGATTTTACTGAAATTGTTAGAGACTGAACACTTTCATGAAACGGTGCCCTGGCCCGAGCTGACATCATCAGTATAAAAGGTATCTTGGTCTAAAATTCAGTGACCCAAGCCTTCAAAAAGGAATTTGCTTCCAAATGTTAACGTTGATTGACCCCGATGGGCACACTGTTTCACATGCAGCTCAGATGGGTGAGAATGGCAGTAAAAACTGTCTTATCCTGAGCTAAAGTTATCTCACTTCGGGAGTGGACTAAAGTAGTGCACAGTATAAAAGGGGTATCTATCTTTCTCTGTGCTGTAAAGGATGAAATGCTGAAGGTGATACACAAAATACTGCCGGGAGTTATTTGATAGAGATGAATCTATTAACTCCAACTGATTGACAAATTGCCCTTTGTGAACATGAATAAGCTCTGAATATTTAGTGTTTCAGTAGATAGCCATGATAAAAAAACATGGGCATATATACTTGGGTTGGATTCGAACTAATGATCTCCTGATTACTGGCATTGTATCCACTAGACTACCGAGCTTCTGCCTGACAGCCAGTGCTGGTTCTAATCCTTATAGCATGGAATGAGTACTGCTTGTTAATTTAAATTTCATGAAATTCTTGGGTCAAGTTGCTCTTGTTGCAACTGATTGAGAAATTTCCCTTTATCATCATACAATGTAAATAAGCACCAGTTGTTCTGTGTTTTAGTAGGAGCCATGATAAAAAAATCATGGGCATACATACTCGGGTTGGATTCAAGCAACGATCTCCTGATTACTGGACAGGCATCAGATCCACTAGACCACTGAAGCAGAAGATCATTGGTTCAAATCCAACCTGAGTATGTATATGCCCATGATTTTTCTCATAGCTACTTCTAGAACACTGAATAACTAGTGCTTAGCTACAAGTACATTGTTGAAGGGCACTTTGTCAATCAGTTGCAATGAAAACAACTTGACACAAGAATTTTGTAAATTTGAACATTCAGAATGTTGCTTATCTCATCTAGCTTAAATGGTAGGTAATGGGAGATCATATATGGCGCCAGCTTGTCAGATGCAAATTTGCTGTCCAGAGATGATTATTGAGAGCAGTTTTCTGTGGCCTACATAAAGATGCATGCTGATACTATGGTATTAAAATGAGAGTCCGCACTCGTCCACATGATTATCTTACAACCAGACTGCCCAGTGTATTTTAGCCTTGCATTAGCTTGAATTCTGAGTCGATTCGTGTATGTCGCCTGGTGGAGGCGTCTTGTCTAGACGACGTGAAACTCTGGGACACCTCCTTGAGAGCAAGCACACTTCAGTCTCTACTGTAAGGAAGGAGAGGACATTTGATGTCGCATTCGGTCGTAATCCTTTCAGAGAACATGATGTAGCTTCCAGTTTCACAGCCTGATTGGTAGTACAATGTATGAGGTCTCTTTATGTTGACTTGAATAGTGCAAAGCTTTCACACGATTAGAACGGTTAATGTGGACATAGTGCCGCTCTGCTTTTCCTTTCTGTAAGGCTTGTATACATATTAAATATACGTGTATTACACTATTACAAAACAGAAGGAGGTCATATCTGAACATCTTTATAGATGTTCTTGTTCCTATGGATGTTTTAGTGGGTCGGATGTAATATTGCATTTACTGATGAGTTCATTAGCTCATAACAGACTTTGCTGTGCAGAAAACAAGGGTATAGATAATTTACACAATGTAAATGGCAGATAAAAACTCTTTGTTTGAAGACACACCTATTTTTATACACTGTACTTATTTTATGGGATAGTCCAACACCGGTCATTGACTACATGGACAGAATCATGTGATCGCAGACCATTTGTTGCATGCTTTTTATGAGAAATTAGTGAAAGGTGTTAAATGAGAGGATGACATTTTCAGCACAATGTAGAATTCTATATATTCTATTCAATGCTAAAAACAGCAACCACTTAGTTTGTTGATGTATTGATACATGAATGTGATATGGGGAAGCAGCATGTAATACAGTTGAGTATATGCTGGGCACATTATAGATGCAAGCTTTAGTGGTGATGCTATAGTAATGGCTACCATAAGAAAGTTGATGAAGGTATGTGTTCTCAAAGTACTTCATTAACTATTAAAAATAGCCCATTATGTGGCTCAGATGGTGACTTGGGCTATCAGGGAATATTTTGCATGTTCTCACTTCAGTGGTAAACATGCTATTTTGGAGAGGGCTGACTCTTTGGTCTTTAATTAGGACTTCTCCTGGGAAAAACAACAGTCCACCAGTGATGCAAACTACCGGTATTCCTTTTTTGCAGCATTTTATACATTTTTTTTTTTTTTTGGGGGGGGGGGGGGGGGAGGGGGAGCATTGCTTCTTTGTTGTTGTTGTTGGTTTTGTGGTTGTTGAGGGGTTTTTTGCCAAAAATACTGCATTTTGTCTATTGCAGGAAAGGTAAAAATACTGTTTCCCCCACCAAAATATGCCTTTTCAGCTCTTAGAATAGTGAAGTGCTATCAACAAGGTTATAGCATTCCTGGTCCACATTATACGAGGGCACTGTTCTGTATGTTCCCTCCCAGGAAGTCATCATCTGCATGATGTATGTTGTGTACAGTTAGTTATTTGATATTTAACATGACAGTCAGGAAAGAGATAAAATCAGAGAGCATTGCACTCCATAAATTATGCTTTTTCCCAACTGGAAATGTCGAATAGTACTTTTGCTGTAGATGTACATGTATGCTTTGGAACTTCCCGGTCAATCCCTTCCCATGGCATGGGGAATGTCTGGCATCTCCCGAATTCAGCACATTACGTGAATATTGATCATATCATTCTGTTGCTATTGGAAACACGATAGCGTTCACTTGACAGTGTTGACTCTTAGCCGCACTGGAATAATGTATGATCAGCATGTGAGCAGAGTTATGTGAGAAAGAAAACCCCATTTAGTACATATGTAACACATGCTGGGCACCAAAGACATGTCTTATTAATGTTTACACTGAGACTGATGAGATGCGGGGAGGGGAAGGAGGGAGGGAAGGGTAAAAGGCGAGGCAGCCAAAAATATGCATTTGTATTTGCTTTGCTGCTGCTGTGTTTTGAAAATGACATCTATCCTCTTAGAAATGTCAAGTTTACATTAATGCATGCTGAAGTATAGATCATCGAATTCAACAGTCCTGTGTTAGATCATTTTATGCCCTGCTCTAATTCCGTCAATTCTGTTAATATACCATTCATTATTTGTTTTTTTTTATCGTTTTTCTCAACACTTTTATCATGTTTCTCAATTTTCAAGTGGAAAAAACAAACAAACAAACGGAGACCTATGTTACATAATGTTATTTCAATGGAATGGAAGAAGTTGTTGAATTATAGAGAAAGGAAATGATACATACCAATAAGGGGCACAGGGAAACACTTTCATAGCATGTCAGAGATGCATGCCCCAGTGTGCCGGAGGAGGGGCTCAAATGTGAGCAGCGTCACCAAACAGGTGATGGAGTGAGAGTAGGCACTTGTCAGCACTCAATCCTTGCTTGAGGGATTACACAGCGATATCAATGATTTCCTGTCCACATTACACATAATTTCCATGAAGCTCATACTGTCTTTCCCTGCGAATCAGTCCAGCCTCTTTTTTTGCTCTAGTAGTGGGCAGCGAAAGCTGACTCCTGTCTTTGAGGGGATTTCTCACTTCTCTGAAGGACACATGTAAACTTGTTTAGAAACATTTTCCTGCTAATCAAGTTATTTTTACAAACGTGAAACAAACTTTACAAGTAATAGTCACGTTTCTCCTAAACATTTTTTCGTTACTCACGATTTACCAGTAATGCTCCATTCTTTTTATTTTAAAGTCATTTTTTTTTCTTTGAATGTCAGTAGGGTGCCTATATGTTTGCAGTTAAACAGTTCGTCCTCTGAAACTCAATTATTAGAAGCTGAAGTTTAGTTTGACTAGATTCATTCACTTCCGTCCCTGGTGCATGCACTCTGGTAGTATTAAAGGGCATCATCAGTTACGCAAGTGATTGACTTTTCTCATGACACAGCTGTTGTATGAAGTGTAGTTCGTTGTTGAAAACCAGTTGGCGAGGGGATGCACTTGAGGGTCTGAACACTCTGTAATAGTATGTGTGCAGAAGTATTAATTTTCCTTGATATGCATGGGAGCATCTACACAAATCTGTTTTAACCTACATGTACTGCAAACCTTAGAACTAAAACCAATGTGCTCTAAAGAATGATTAAACATTTACACTGCAGATGAGTGTGGCTGTTTCTCAAACTAGACCGAGTGTCACTTTGAAGAAAGAAGATAAAAAAGTAAACTTCTATGACCTTTTTAATTTTTGTCTTCATCTGGCCAGTCTGCTTACGTTCATTGTTGTGAAACGAATACAGAAATGATATATCATCCTTATTTATGTTGTCGTTTTTGTGACACAGAACTACCTTGTCATTATAGATTTGTTATTTTCTGGTGCTGTACTATTTTCTCTCTTCTCAAAGCGTCATGTTTGTTTGATTGTTTGTTTTTTAGGTTCCCATACTCTCTGGAAAACTCTTCACAGGAAATAGGAATGCTTGTAGAGCTTTCCATTCTGCAAAGTATTATGCCCTCCAAAAGAAAATGAATAAAAGATGGAAGCTGTGGGAATGCCCTTGTATACACATACTAGATTCTCCATGAATAGGGATCCACTCAATAATTCGCCCTTAGCTGGGACATTGAACAGTGTCTCATATTCTTTTTACATGTATCTGACCCTTGCTCTAGCTAGAATTGACCAGGAGCGAGGTCAGCCAGAAGGGATGGCTGTCTGTTGAGTGATGACCAGAGCTTTTGTGAAGTTAGTGGCTATATGGCGGCCTCTCTTTCTGTCCTTTCTAGGTGTACACAAACAGTCTTCCTCATAAAATTTTGCTGGGAAAATTGCAGTCATTTTGATAGCAAAGAGATCTTTTCTTTTTCAATGTTATAAAAACCTTATTCTCAGAAAATTTTTTGATGTCATTCTGCAGATTGGTAAATACTGCAGATTGTTACAGCTTGACTTTCCTTGTTTTATTGTCTCTGTAAGTTGGAAAGATTGTCTTTTTGTGCCATAAGACTAAGTGCACAGCTCTCACCATCTACCAAATGCTCAATATTTAGAAGACATTGTAGTGAGGGGCTCTTTCATATTATGTAACATAATACTAGCACTGGTAAAAGCAATTTAACTTTTTTTATTTAAAACCTGAAATGTTGATCCAACAGACTTCATTTGTTAGTTTCACTGAAAATTAAGGTAGATATTACATGAAAGAAGTAGGCCTAGTGGATAAAGAGAAAACTAGGCCTATTTACTTGAGTTATGGACGACAGCAGTGTCCTTGTTCATGGGATAAAGTAGAAGTACCAAAATTTCTGTGACGCTTCATCAAGTTTTCTGCCCATTAGCCATTATCTATTTCTCCTTGTGGATTGATTTACCCTTCGGCTGTGGTATTCAAAGCATTTCAAATTTTCTGTGAATGGCATGTCTTAGTCATAGAATGTAACAGTTCTGTATTGCCATGCTTGTGAAATGAGGGGGGGGGGGGGTGGAGGAGGGGAAGAGAAGAAAGCAGGGAAGTACAAACTGAGGAGATGGCATGGTACACCTAGATCAAGTTTTGTTTCCATTGCATTGCATTTCATCCGGTATGCCTTCGGTGTACGGGCCAAAAATGCAGCGTGCCTTTTGTTATTGTTATGATTGATGCGGACTTCAATAGCATGGTACCCCCATTTTCCTTGTTTTCTTACCCTTTGTTGTATACCTCAAAAGCAGTCATGCTGTAATGATCATAACATACGTCACAAGTATTATAGTAATATTACTGCATTCACTCAATCCTCATAAGTTTAGATTTCATTTTCCTTTAAGAGTACAGAGAAAAAGCAATAAAGGATAGTTGTGGTTGTGGGGAAGATGTAAGGGGTGTGAGTAGTCACATTGCTTCTATCTCCCCCACCCCCTTCCCCCTTCCCAGAAGACAAAAGATCCCCTTTTCTTTTGCAGTTTCATTACAGTGTGCTTACTCATCTAGAAAGCTCAAGGAAGTAAACGAGCAGTTGTATACAATTTTCACAATTGAAAATGGGACAAAAAAATCAATCAGTTTCATTCCTTTGTACTACAAATTCCAAGAGCACTATGTTCACAGCTTTAGGGATAAGGTCCAAACTAAAAAAAAAAATGTTCTGACTCATTACTACTTCTGTGTGAAGACATTGTGATTGAGTGAATGCTGATTTCCTTCTTTTTGTGATGGTATTTATGAATGATCTTTGCAGAAAATGATCCCATGTGTAAAGTGATTTAAATGAACAATGCATTACTGTACATGTATCAGCTCTTTTACATTTCAGCCAAAACCATGAGTTCCAACTCTAAAAAGGAGATGAAAATCAGTCAGTAACAATACAACTCTTTCACCATGCAAACTTTCAAGCAAACATACAAGCCTTCAAGCAGCAGATACAGTTTTACTCTGCATGTAGCCTTTCCAAAGTGAAACCTGGGGGGGGGGGGGGGGGGTCTATCATGCCCAAATAAAGGCAATTGTTTAGTGTAGAAAGTGTGTAAGATGTGTGAACTGAAACCAGACCATTCATTAGAAATGGGTTTCACGTGAAAATGAGGGCAATGTATGTGAGTAAATTAGATGTCATTACAACCTACTGTAATCATCCAAATCTGTGCCCTATAAACTGTATCATGCCTTGTGGCCTATATCATAGTATCAATTTCAGGTTCCTGCTGCATTTTCGGGGGGGGGGGGGGTTGCTGGGGGGGTTTTGGGGGTTTTTGGGGTTTTTTTTTTTTACTTCTCAATGCTTGGTACCACCAGTTACTTGCTCCTACATCCCTTGTAAGAAATGATAATGAAATAAAGAGGGTGGAGGTTTTGCTGTGAGGACCTTCTTGCTCAGACGCAACAAGTTGAGGCTTTAATTCCCACAGTTTGTGATTCTATGGTTGTAACCAAAGCTCCATGGAGGAGCTGGTAAAGGTCAAAGGTGAACATCTGTTTACAGACCTTTCATTTTTATATCCCATGAAACTGGTAGTTTCTTGGGAGAACCAGTGAGGTGCTTGTAAATTACCCAGCCCCAGAAAAGGAAACCCATGATCTTTTCTCTTATACCTGTGTCTTCTCTGTCTGTCTTGTCTGTCTGTCTGTCTGTCTGTCTTTCTGTCTTTAGTGTCTTCTATATACGCCATATATTTTGCAAGGTCCTCATGTCATGAATTCTATGAGCCAGGTGTTACTCGTGAATGTACACGTGTATAAAACAAGATGCAAAAATATCAACTCAGATCCCAACATGAGTGAGACGTGCACACATACATACATGTACATTTCTCCGTTCATTACTGTACTCCAAGATTGTAAATGTAACCACTCGCAAAGTTGTTGAGAAATCCTGGAAAAAAAAATTAGACTCATGAAATATATAGCATAATACAATGTCTGTCCGTCTGTGCCATTTTTCTATCCATCTGTATAGGCCTACAATATTTGTCTCTATAACCCCCATTGTCAAATGTTTGCAATTGCTTTTATTGGTAATATTTTAGTAACCTTGTTCAAAGCACATGAGATAACTAAAACAATTTGTATCTTTTATAGCAGTTTTAAATGTAATTTGTGTGCTTTCTATTTAAAGAGCAAGTCGAAAATGCACAGAACTGTGTTAGAAGATATAGAATTGCTGATATTGTGACAGACAAATTGTGTCTTCAGTCACTTTAGTTTAGCTTCAGCATAATTACACCCTTTGTATCTGTCCAGAGGACTGATTATTTTTGCTCAGAAATTCGTGAAATGTTGTCATTGATGAAATATGCATTTGATCAGTGCAGTAACAGATAGTGTCACTGTCATGAGGTAAACAAACACAGCAGGGATTGATATTTGTATTGTACATTTCCAATGACACGCGTGTCAAATTTCACATATTTCTTTGTACATTAAAGCTCTGTGTTATAAAAAAAAAAAACAATGGAATATGAATTTCCTTACCACACAATAACTTTTCATAAAACAAGGCCGTGTTGTAAAAAGTGAAAATAAAATTTGAATTGAATTTGAATTAAAGTAGTAGAGAGAGAGAGAAGAAGGAGAGAGAAAGAAAGAGATGCAGAATTACACATGTGAAATACACACACCATGGATTCTGGAGAGCAGAATATCCATTGTAATAAACAGATTCATCAAATTATACCAGCACCATTTCATCAGTTTAAACACTGTTACTTTGGATAGTCTGTTCAGAGTTTCTACAGGATATTTGATTTCTATTCATTAACTATGGCTCATGTTCAATTCAAGTACATAACAGTGTCAGTATTTGCATTTGTTGTGCGTCATCGCGTTGCCCAAGTCGGAGATCAGAGTTTCTCTCAAGCATGATCACATTATCTGATTTTTTTCTTAAATGTGTTAGCTAGTTGCATGTTATCAGAGCTGTGGATGTAATGTCACACACTAATGAACAGCTGTCTTTATAGGGAAGGCTCATCTCCCTTGCTACAAAGGAGATGCCCCAGCAGTCGAGCTACCTCATATGGTGGGTAAAATGTCCAAGTCTTATACCCCTGTCTCTCTAATACCCCTTTCATACTGGGGGCACGACTTTTAGCTCGTACACGACTTTTAGCTCGCTTCAGAAGCGAGCTAACTTTAACTCGGGCTAAGTTGTTTTATACTGCCACCCAAGGTTACGTGCGAGACTAGACCTACTGTATCCCCTCCCCCACACCCTGCTGTCCTTCCACCAAGCGTGAAAATTCAGTGACAGTATTCATGCTTGACTTACATGTGTAGGAGTACGATTTCTGTTACATTGTTATACGTTATGCGCGAAATTCAACCAGTCATCAACATAGATACATTGTGTATAGTGTACAAGTGTACATACACTGCAGCAGTCTATTTTTTTTTTTTTTTTTGACGACTTAATCATGTCGTTCAAAGAGTTCCCTGAGAGTTTTACCGAACAGCAAACAGTGACAGCATAAAAGGCTATTAGTACACCAGTGCATGCGGTGTGTCATAATACACAGCGGTGCCGGTGGCAATTATTCGTACAGCAGTAAACGTACATTATTGGCAACCCGGAAGCGCCATACACGATTTCCGGTCTCGGGTCAGTGAATTTAGCTCATGCTAAACTCGAGATACCTTTTATACTGACGTTAGCTCGGACGTGAAGCGGACCTGATCTACCTCCCTAGAGCGGACTAACTTTAGCTCGGGCTAAACATTTTTCAACCCTTTATACTGGGGGTTAGCTCGCTTCAGGTGCAGACCTGAAGCGAGCTAACCCCCAGTATGAAAGGGGTATGAGAGAGAAAGACTAACTGAGACTGACCTGGGCGTTTGGTTCTAGTCCAGCTCCTATGGGTTGGCAATGCACTGCCTTTCATCGAGCAGCGACTGTGCTGGGTGAATTATCGTCTCAGGGGTCTTGTTAATTTCAAATATATGGACGGGCTTGTTGGGAAATTCCAATTACACTCAGAAAGATTGTGACACTGCTGTAATAATGACTGAGGAACTTTGCTTCTTCTTTTTTCTCCCTCTCTCTGTTAATGATCTCACACAGTTTGCTTTCCTGTGCACAAATATAAAATTTCTCTCGGCAGCATGCTAAGAATGTTTTATTTTGTCTATCCCCCAATGGCTTATTAGCATGGTTTTCGTCTGTGAAAATTGCCCTTGATGGACTGGATGACATATGTCGATCTTTGCTAGGTAATTGACCCCTTTAATACCATCTGCTGTGCTGGAGAAACATTATTTGTCTGTGTGTCCTTTGCTGTCAGGTTAGGTGAAATGCCTTTTTGTGGCCAGTAGGAATAAGGCCTAATATACATGCAATATTGATTCGTGTATGCAGAATCATCTGGTCTGTCAGCTTAGAGCCAAAAGGGTGTTAACTCCACTGATTTTTGTTTGGTGTTTAAATCCTCCTGGCTCTGAATTGCCAATATTCGGAGTGAGCACAACGTGAGTCATCTTGGCAATTTGCCAACAGTTCATTGTTTGTATACAAAGTGATGTATAGGCATGTACAGTCAATTTCCTGTCTAGCCATCACGCCACACAATCATTTCAACATTTAATTTAGCGACATCAGAACTTCATGATTTTTGCCATCTCACTTTAAACCAACATTTCTTGTTGATTCACAGTTCAACGAACCAGGAGTTCTCCTCACCTGTTGTATGAGAAAAAGACTAAAATATCTCCCCCCCCCCTCTTCAAAAGTATTGACTTGTTCTTTTTTTTTATTATAAAAACATGAAAATGATATGATTGCATCAAATTCATTAGCAAAAAAGTTTATAGATTCAAAACTAATGATAATTCACTGCTGAAACAAATGACAACTGCTCAAGTGGAGCCATAATGATACAAATTAAACAGGTTTTTATTTTTTAGATACAGGATAGTATTCATGAACATTGAACCAATAGTAGATTGTCACTGCTTGGGTATAGATTTGTACTATTTTGTGTTGCAATACCTTATATTTTTTATGATAGGAGGCCATTCGTGTTGAGTGACTTGCTCTTAAACTAGCCAACTTTGGACATCTCGCCCTTTAAAAGATGATTTCTTCCTAGCCAATATTTCAAACCCTTGTCAAGATGCATCCAGGACGACATTCACCTCGTAAAGTATTAATGAGCTTGATTGCTTCTGGCGAAGGTACAGTCCGAACAAACAGTGAAGACGAGATGTCGGCCACATCACAAACTCATCCGCCCCATTGCCCTCGTTCCTGTGGCTCGAGGAAAGACAGTAGCCGTCCATCATCCTAGAAAGAAGAAAACAAAAATGCTGAAATATTGCTTGGCCTCATAATCAGGAATGAGGGCGCAGATTACCCTCTCTTCAAAAATGACATCTCCCGCTTTTAGCCGTCCAATAATTCCTGAAGGGATTGAACTGGGAGTGATGCTAATCATGTCTGGATTACATCTGCCGTATTGAGCCTGTGCCTGCTAGGTGTCAAGAAATGAATTGTTAATCTGATTAATTCCCGGCTGGTAGATAGGGTGATTTTTCTTCGGTTCGTTGTTGGCTAATAACTTTTGATTTGCTGTTAATTGCTATTGTGTCATGGCCTTTGTGTACATATACTTCATGTGCCTTTTTGATGGGGTATTGTGCTTGATTTTAAAATATTCTTCATCATGTGATTGTATGAGCTTCTCCTTTTTTACTCACACAAAGTTTTCTTTGGGATGTACATGCATGTACATAACCTTATGTCAGACCTACGGGACCTGATGTCCTTGCCTGCATCATGTACAGTGTGCATAAATGCGTTTGTAGTACGTGTGATGGCTATATCCTTTTGTGTGAATAGAAAACACAATTTCATTGTGTTGCAATACCACAGTGGGAGGGTGATGAAGACTAGATTGCCCCCCATAGAGAGTAAGTCAACTATTGAATTTGATCTGTCTGTTTTTGTACTTCATTTTGTTGTTGTTGGGCTTTTTCATTTTGCTTTTTTCTTTGGGGGGGGGGGGGGTAAGAGGGGAGGGTCAGCATTCACTTTATAAAAAGTCAATAGTGCATTACTGGTCATTCAAAAATAAGCCTCTCCAGTCTTTGTGTATATATGATAAGGCCTCAAAAAGCTTGCATTGTAGTTGCCCAATGGGTCTACCCATGAATGTTATTATCTTACAGACTCTCCCCACTTTCCAAACACAGACACACTCATACACCCATACACAAATTTGGTCAGCCTTTTGTCCCCTTCCCCTTCAAATGAAAATAACAGGTAGATAGAAATATTAGCAAAACTAAACAAAGACTTTTGCACTATTTGTGAATGAGAGACATGTGTGTGTGTGTGTGTGTGTGTGTGTGCGTGTGTGGGGTCTGTGTTAGTAGCTTGCCTCTGTTTCGAATCAAATGATCTGCCCTTTAGTTTTCTATGTGAGCATGTAGATATGAATATGAAATTAGTTTTATCAGCAAGAAAATAAAAATACGGCTTGGATCTTGGATGACCTGCTGATATTATGAGGTGTGTATGACATACAAATGAACTGCTCAAGCATCAGTGTCTGGGTTTTCCAATCATGCAACAAAAGCATCAGATTTGTGAATATTCCCTTGGTGCTTCATATTAGTTTCCTTGTGCACCAGGCAACCGCCAAGGTACAATCTTGTTTGATCATTCTAGGAAGGCCTGGAAAAACCTTCATGTCATCTAGCAGTGAGTACATGGAACACTCCAACTGAATCATGAAGTATCACACTCAATTGTTTACCTGCTTCCCTCCCTGTGTGTTAAATGTGGTTTCGTGAATCATGGTGACACTTGGGAGGGGGTGGGGGTGGGGGGAGTAGGAGGGAGGAGGGGGCTAGGCTTAGTAGGGCTGAATAAATGATGCTTTTTTTTTTAAAGTAAACATGAGGGATGGCTTGATGTGGTTGCGGATATTGAGAAGGATGACGTTGATTTTGCCTCGAGCTGAGGTGATTTGATGGATATCAGTTGAAATGAGTAGACTTCTGTATTTGATATCCATTTGGAAAGCAGACATGTACTCATTTTGTAGACTTGCGGTGGGGGGGGGGGGGGCTGCCTTTGGATGCATTCACAAAATTTGGAGTATTTGAAGCTGTGTATAGGAAAGCATTTAGTGGGCAGTCGTGTAATAATGTCTCTTCTTTACCTCTATTTATGTTGTGTCCTCTGTCTGCTCTCTTTTCTCTCTCCCACAGAGCTGTAATTTCTTTATTTTACTTTATGTGATTATATTGCCCTTTAGTTTTTTTTTGTCTTCCAATATTTGCCTGTAATATTGTCTATTTTCTTTTTTTATCTTTGCTTTCCATTGGCCATCACCTCAGCTATTCGTTGTAGTCCCCTTCACTGACTGATGAGATGCCACAGAATGAAGTCACCGTGTCAATTGATATACAAACATCCTCCAGTACTCAGATGCGCTAATGCTGCTCCATTGTTTTGTCTTGTTTTTCTTTGATAATCTAATTGTGTCGGCCATTGACTGAGGTCAAAAGATGACGGGAAATATTGAATTCTTTATTCTTTGTCCGTGTTATTTTATTGTCAATTTTATATATTAATCATCATCATTATTGTATTGTGTCTCTCTCAACGTATTCTCTTTCTACAACTCCCTCGTAAAATAAAGATCAATTTTCAAGTAGGTAAGTTCTCATTTAATCTTTATATTAAATCTCTTAAATAATAAACACTCAAAGAGTAGAAATCAGCATTTCACACCTCTCTGTTGGCTCCGCAGGAATCGGCCACGAAGGCATCTTCCGCATCAATGGGAGCTCCAAGGTGGTGGACAAGCTCAAGCTCCACTTTGATCGCCATGGCGATGCCAACTTAGAGGAAGCCAGCGATGTGATGGCAGTAGCCAGTCTCCTCAAGCTCTTCTTCCGAGAGCTGCCGGACTCCCTCATCACTCAGCAGCTCCATGCCCAGTTTCTGGCCGTACAGGAAGGTGATGAATTGAATTCACATTAACCCAGTTCCCCCGAGATGCCTCGAAGAGACCATGAATCTGTTGCCATGGTTTCAGTGTCTGGAGCACTGAAGTGCAAAATACAGACATCTAGTGAGACATCTTTTGAATTGTTAAAAGATTTTTATTCTCGAAAATTGTGCAGCATATTCACATATTCTGATAGACAAAGGAAATAAAGAATTACATTTATTTTGTATTCCTTGAATTTCGCTCCTGAGAGAGCATTATTTGTTGAATCCGTGTGATTCAAATTTGATTTTATGCTTTTTCAATGCCTAAACACTACGCATCACAAGGAAGATGGTCATCCTAATGTAGTAATCATTTTGGTAATGTTTTTGTCAATGTTTGAGAATATTATGGGCCATCATTGTTTGCATCATCATTTTCATTATCACAATCATCATCATAATCAACATTATCATCATCATCTTCAACATCATTATCATCATCTTCATCATCATTATCATCATTATAATCATCAATATCATCATCATCATCACCATCATCATCACCATTTTCATCATCGTCATCATCGTCATCATCGTCATCATCACTACATTGTATCATCATACCCTCTTCCAATGATTGTGGTATCCATCATTCACAGAGTTCCAGTACAACAAGGAGGAGAGCCTAAAGCAACTCAAGAACCTCCTCCAGCAGCTCCCGGAGGAGAACTTCGTGGTCCTCCGCTTCCTCTGCCGCTTCCTCCTCAAGGTCACCCAGTACGAGGACACCAACAAGATGAACTCTATGGCACTGGCCATCGTCTTTGGACCCAATCTCTTCCGGTAAGTCGGTTTGTTTGCTTTCAGTTTGTTGTTATTTCTCAACTTGTGCAAATGAAATCGTTATGACAAAAGTCAACAATTTACACATCGAAATATAAACGAGAGTACTCAGAAGAAATAGATGATTACATGTGTAGCGTACACACATATATTTCATTGTATCTTTTAAGGTATACAAGTTGAGGAGACCGTTATCTTTAAACAGTTTGCTTGACTTGAATATTGGCCTCTAGGCAATATGGTTTGTTACAGTGTTCCTTCATTTATAACTGAAGGAACAGGACACATACACACAGGTAAATAACACAAGGGGAATATAACAAGACAATAAAACAAAATGAAAGGACAAAGAAGGGGATACCAGAATAGGAAAAAGCTATAAAAAAATATTAGTATACAGTGTTGATGAGTTCAGAACTAAGAAAAAAAAAGTTGATTTCATAGGTGCCCAGCTTGACAAAACATGCAAATAGAGGTGGTTGCAGGAACTTAATTACTTTATTCGAAAGTTGGGCAACTTTTCTTAAATCATATACTGGTTTTCATTCAGATCACAACACTTTGATAGATTCTTCCTCGTCCCGTCCGATTACACCAGTATCAAACCTGACGCAAGATCGCGGGGGTCTGAGAGTGGTATTAGACTCCAGTGGGCAATCAGCACAATAAAACTGAAACCGGCGGATGTCTCTTCACGTCTTCATAAGTACGGTTCTTGCCGTCAGAGTGTCTGCTAGTGATGCGGAGCTGGGAAGTAAAAGTTGATGATTTACGCCACCAAGATGTAAATGGGGGTGATAAGTAACGTATCCACAGATTTTTATAATGGGAGATGATGTACAGCACACATGCAAGATAGGGATGAGTTGATCCTACCGCCGACCACGGCCCGTGGGGAAAAGAGGCATGCACGTATATGTCTGACGCAACTAGTCCACTGTGGGACTGCTCGGTTTGACTTTATGGCCAAATTAATCTTGGTAACGACGCTGAGTAAGCGCAGTGCAGCGAATCTCTGCAGTGCCCCGCTCTACAAGTGTGCAAAAGGATAGCTGTGGTTGGTCTCAGATTGAGAGAAAAAATGTGGGGAGTAGTTTAAGATATTGAGAGGGATGTTTTGAAGGGATTCTCTCTACATTGTCATCATCAAACTGTGTTTACACAAATTTTAAGACAATTTTGTTTTGAAATTTGCACAGGAAAATTTACTCCATACTTAATTGCTTCCCACATATCAGGCCATTCGAGGTTTGATAGTTTTGCTGTGAACCAGTGATATGATGACATAATGACATTGCAACACGTTTTTCTTTGTATATAAAATTAGATTTCTTTTGAATGTTCTGTTCAGTCCCCTTTTGATTTTATTCAAGTATAGCTTTGCTACATGAAAGAAAATTTGTCAATATGCTCGTCTGCATTTTCAAGAGTAATATGCGGACCCATTTTTTTTTTTAGCATGTAAAGGATATTCTTTTTATGATATTGAAAGCACAACTATGACTCAAAGGTACTTATATTTTGTTGTTTGTTTTGATCAAGAGGTGTATGAAGGGAGATGTATGATAAATGGTTGTTTTGAAGTGTAAGAAATAATTTAGGGCTGCTTTTTTTTTTTTTCATGGCATGGCGAGAGCTTTCACTCTTGATGAGTGGATGCCAACACCCTTGTATTGAGAAGGCTGAGAAATCCAGATAAAATCAGGTTGATTGTCTGGATAGTTTTGTTTACTTGGCTAGGAAACCAGGGGCGGATCCAGGGAGGACCGCAACCGGTGCACGCCCCCTCCCCTTTATTTTTTGTTGCAACAAAAGAAATAAAAAGAAAAAAATGCGGGAGGGGTGCGTGCGCCCCCCCCCCCCCTTTAATTTTGTAAACGCGCCCCCTCTTTACGGAATTCCTGGATCCGCCCCTGGAAACCACCATGTAATTCTGTGTCATTGTAAAACTACAATTCCCACCTGCTTTGGTCATGTATCAAAAGTGTTAATGTCTTTATAATGTCTCCTCAATATAAAGGAACCTTTGTGTTTTACACAATTTTTTTCCCCCCATACAAAGTTGTTATGGTATGATATGAGCTTAGAATTAAGCACAAAATGCATTTCTCCTCTAGAGTAGATGTTAATTCCCACCCTGCTTGATTGAAATTGGTGACTAGCATGAAATGCTTTTTTTTTTTTTGTGCTGTTGTTTTTCTTTGAATAATGACTGGGGGGGGGGAGGGGGGCTGTAGTCACAAAGTTGTTATGGTATTATGTGAGCTTTTAATAGTGTTAAGCAGAAATGCATTCACTGTTAGAGTAGATAGTTAAACACCTTGCTTGTATTGATTCCAAATTTCCACCAAAGCTTTATCCTGGCTATTACTTGTCAACCTTATAGCCCCATAGCCACCCACTACCTCTCCTCCCTCCCCTCTTCCCTCCCCTCCCTTTTACACTTGGGAAAGCATCCATTTCATTATTTTGCATTGAATGTATTGACAATCTCTTTCTTGCCAAATACCACTTTTGCTGTCAGGTGGATGTGCTGGCAAGCAGCATTTATAAGTATCTCATGAATAATCATTACATTACAGATGCTTATCCCAGTGAATTTAAAAACCATTATGCCTGTTGGTCCAAATGACCTTATTTCTGCTCATGCGCAAAGTGGAACTACGAACTGGCTTATTCCATTAAAATACCGCTTGTTCAACAAGTTCACCTGTGAAAAATCTATGCATGCCTTCTTCTTTTGTTCTACTTCCTTGAGCCCCAACTCATGCATTCTTATGGTGAGGCTGCTATGTCATCATCCTTGTTCATTGCAATTTGTTATAGATTTTGATTCTCATTCCTCATCCCAATCGCTAAAAATTCTGAAACTCTGTACTCAGTTTAACGTATTTATAGTTGTTCAAATGTAAAAGTCTGAAAATCGTCCGGAGGTCCCTTTTCAGGTTAGTTCTTACCCAGCTATACAACAACTACTGATAAAACAGCATGTTGATGTTGAGCATAGTACTTTCACTTTTCCTCTCTCGAGAAAAGGGTTATGAGTGTGCCTATTAATTACTGTATGAATAAAAGAAAATTTTATATCACAATAACTAATGTATTAGTAATATTAAACAGTTTGCTTTTACCAAGCTGTCTGATTTTTTTCACCCCCCCCCCCTCAATAAAAAAAGAAATAGGCAAAAGTGACAGAAATATAATCTTTAACAGAAGAAATGTGTCATTTTCAAGATAAGAATCAAGCTCAACCCCCCCCCCCATTATTCCAATGAGTGTGCACAGAGGACCTAAAAGGGTTCTGAGTGATAATAAAGGGGTTGTAGTGAAAGTTATAGCGGCCAAAGACAATGATTGAGTCACTCGTGGACTAGCCAACACCCCAAAAAAGGGGGAGGGGTGTGATAGGTGAAAGAGAGGGGGATTATGATGACAAAAGGACATGAATATTACTGACTTACAATGTCCTTCTGCACTGGAGTATTACTGTCAACGGATTGTAATTGATGATCAATGTAATACTTGTTTTGTGGTCAGTGATGGTAATTGCTGCTCTTTGCCTTTTGACTTTACCCCAGTGGACGTTGCCCTCTAGTGTTATTATGTGATGGACAGCTGCTGGCTTTACAAAAAACCCAAAACTCTGTGACTCATCATGTTTTCATGTTTTTCACAGCATTCTGTCAACATTCTGACCTCATGTTTGTGTCTTACTGGCATGATACAATGCTGTCCCCATTATTCATGCACACTGTCAAAATGTTTTCAAATGGCTACTATTGAGAGAATAGAATTGTCTTCCATCTTGCAAGGGATGAATTGTCTTTCCAGACATGGTCACTGTTTCCATTGTCCAGCACATAATGAGCCGGTCACTTGCTGTTACATCTGTTCATTATTTATATCAAGGAAAGATGGACATATTTCTGTCCCTGATGTTAGGGAGGATCAGACAGTAGCTGCATGTTGCTCCCTCTCATTATCTATTTGGCAAACTATGTAAGACTAGATATAATGTATCAAGTTCTGCAGAGACCTTAATACTGCCTTGTTAATAGACTACTGTGATCAGAACTTTCAAAAATTTTAACATTTCACCTTATGTGTGATTTCTTTTCACATTGGTCATGCATGTCACAGTTAGCAATGCAGGTTACACCCTGATGACAAATTCTCTTAGTAGTTCGCTGACAATTAAAGAATTCATGACGAATTGCATACTCAGCCTTCAATTATTACAGACATATACTTGTAGCTAGCAAAGCTTGATCTGATGAAGTGTAGTATTAAAGAGAAAATTATAACTGGCAATGTCACTAATTACCAATTATGTAAAGGCTTTTCACATTGGGTGTACATGTTTATACTGGCTGTAGTGCAGGCTATATGTGATTGACATACAATTTGTAGAAGATTGATTGTTTAGAAGAGAATTCAAAAAAGCTATTAAAGCATGAAGATTAAATACTAGGCATGCCACAAGTTATTTATTAAAAGCACTAAATGATAGGATGCAACGTAACTAAAAGTGGATGTCCAGGCTATTTTTTATGCCAGGTATTGTTTGCAGGAAAAGATGTCTATTGTGGAAAATTGGTTCACAAAGCAAGAGGACCCCCATATAAACTTAACAAAGTAATGATTCCTGTAAGATATTGTAATTCTCTATGGAATTAATACTTAGCACCTGTGGTACCCATAACCAATGAGTTAAGTTTCCATTACAGTGACAATTATGCACTGTTTTATGTGTGTTCGGTTCATTCTACCATATTTTTGTTAAAGTCCCAATATTATTTCATTCCAGCCAAATTTTGGAAATGAAAGGCATGAGAAAGAAATTTTGGTTGCAAGTCCATCAAAATAGGAGATGTCACTCCCTCTCACTACCAGCACTAACCGTGGTACTTACGTGTTGAAAAGGCATACAGTTTTGCTGTAGATTGCTACTGAAAAAGTAGTAAGAAAGTCGTAGTTTTGCCGTGGTTCTTTGTGTTCGTGCCTTAGTGTTGAATGCGTCGTTGTTAAGAAGTGAAAGAGGCGTAGATAAATTGTTAAGTGGTTGTAGATCAGGGGTGGATTAGTGAGGATTTAGTCGTACGAAAGTCGTAGTTTTGCCACATCACAAAAGACGACTTCCGCATCTCCGCTCTCGCGACCGAGAACGCTGTCTTTTGTTATGCAGTGTGAAAATCGGACAATAGACCACTAGCTATTCACGGCGATAATCCGTCTTTTGATACCACTTCTATTTTCCTCAAGGGCAGTTCCCTCAAAACTACGACTTTTCTACGAACAGCCAACTACTATTTCATGACTTAATTATCGGCTTAAATCATTCTCTGGACTACTAGTATTGTTCTAGCCATCAATGCATCGGCAGGTAAAATCCATTCGCGCACACAATGTGGCTTCGTTATTGCGGCTAGCTGGTATAGGGGAATAGCTCTCAGCTTTTCACTAATCGTGGCCTCGCCTCAAATGAGTACGAAATGGGGCTAAGTTCGAGCAAATCTGACGGAGAAGAATAGATTTCTTTTTGCGGTCGTATACCTACAGTTCGAGCTCATCTGGTCAGCTAAACGAGCTGGTACAACTGTTAATTGTATTAGTATACCGCAACCGTTTGTACAGTCGATCGAAGTACAGATCTGGAGACTGCATACATTCATAGCGCTGATGCACCTGATAAATTACATGTACCGTATTATATCGCACGTGTGACAGTCCATTTTCCTCTTCGTGTGTCAAGGCAACAACGCACGTTGTGCATCCATAAACGGGGGTACTAGTAGTCACGTGAGAATTCAGCGATGGTCGAATCTCACCCGGGAAACATCAGACGGGCAAAACTTCGAGATCTTATAAAGATCGCGATGTTAAACTTCTCGATCTTTTGCCAGTCTGACCGTGCCTATTTTGTATACACTGCATTCCAGTTATAAATAATCGAAGTCCTAGGGATCGGCAATTTCATAAAAAAGTATAACGACATTTCGCCTTATCGAACGAATACAGTTCTGAGTATGTTATGAAGAAAAAAAAAGACGGCAACGATACGTATGATGCGTAATTCAACGCTTAGTAATATTTGGTCATATCAAATACGCTGCACTGGATGAAAAGGCAATTTGAAACAGATTTCAAACAGAGTATAGTTTGTACTTTCATGCTTAGTTTGAAAAAAATATATATAAAAGCGATGGTTAGGAATGTGTTTATAGGCCTGATTCGTTATTCCAAAGTTCGTCGATTACGAACGTTTACGAACGTTCATTATTCCCGACTTATTTCGGAGGATCGTTCCGAAGATCCGATCGATATTCCCAGGATTCGTAATTCAAAAGCTTGGTTAATCCGAAAATGAAATAAGGTTCTGCAAGGCGTAACTTTGCGAAACGAAGACGATGATTTAGATTTGTAATTCCAAAATTGTGTCTGTGTACTCCTTTCTTCTTTTTTTTTTTCACGTTTGGATTCACGAATCTTAATTCATATTCCTATCGGAGAATCTTTGGAATAACGAAGATTCTTATCATTTTCGGATTAAAAAACCTGATTTCATTTTCGCAGTGATGAACCGTATACGAATGACGAACCTTTGGACAAACGCCATAAGATAATGTTCGTGATAACGATCCCTAATATTCACTTTCGATTAATACAATGCAAGTTATCCACGGGGAAAAGTGAATGAATATAAATAACAAGCATTCGCTCATGCAGTCTCCGTGAATTTCTTCTTGTACAATGTAGGAAAGCAAGGAGTGGCATCTCATTGGAACGGAGCATGTTTCTTTTGTTCTTTGCCAATGACGCTCGGAAATGACTTTGTTTCAACAAGCATTTTGCTGTAACCGTGTTCTTACAAAAGTGTTCGTATAATTTCACACAGTTGTTTTTAATGTCGACAAATTTGGCAACTTTAAATATGAATTACTTCGTTATCGCAAAATATCGTTATACAACCCTCTCCGTTGCAACAGGAGTGAACGTCACACGCTTAAACATGAGCTCTTCAGAGAATTGTAATTCATGCACACCGTAAAAATTTTTACACACACTACATTAATTATAGATTCAATCGAAATGTAAATGCAGCCACCGATTGTCCCGCGGTTATTTCCACGTTTTCTTACAATCCACGATTAGCAAAATGATTCCCCTCAGACATCTTTGACACTTACTTTCTCCTTTTTTTTTCTTTCTTTTTTTTTCTCGAGATCTTATATGCGACTTCTATACCTGATGCGGTTATCCCCTTATCAGTGACGAATGTCAACTACGCGAGTAAACTGTTTAATATACATCATTTTTTCTTCAGCTTTTTTTTAACAGCTCCATGACTATAATGGACGAGTTTGGAATATGTCGACTATTTTAAGAGACACGCGTGCAAGATATGATTTCTACCAGTCGTATAGCGCGAGGGGCAAACAGTCTACGATTTTAATTATCAGTTCGAAAATGTGTATCTTGTCGGGCACAAATCTATAAGGGTCCAGTGGAAAATGAATGAATGCGTTTTTAATTCATGTTTGCCTGTATACATTGTCATTTCATCTCTATATCCCCTTCAAGTTTAGTTCCAACTGGATTTCGAGAACATTTTGCTGTCTCCTGTGTCATGAGGTCAGTTTTCAGAATATTATTCATCAAAGTATAATATCAAATATTTTCATAAACAATTAATGTCGTCGATGAATCGATCATAGTCGGAAAAGCTTACATAAATTATTATCATAAAGGAGGGGTTCGTTATAATGGATTTTTTTTCTTCAAATTTTATAGGAAAACATTATTATCTCTGTGAGAAAATTTTAGAGCTGTGTGTCCTCTTTGGTCTGTGCAGCTGGGGGGTGTAGACGGAGTGGCAACTCTTCGTAATTCGGATAAACACAATGCATATTCAATGCATTTTTATACCATAAGATGTCCAACATTCATAGGCTACGTTAATGAAGTCATGGCCGACACCACTCTGTGAGACGAAAACGCGCTTCGAATTTCATTGAATTACACGCTATATTTTACCGCAAAAAATCTTAAATGAAATGCTCGATTTGGAATTCATAAACATGTATTTCTAGTTTCTTCGAAATGCCATTAAAACTAGATTTTTTTTTGACATTTATATTTATCCATGATGCAAACTTTTTGCTTGCATATAATTTTTGATTGTTTGTCATATCTGTAATGTTGTGATTTTTCAAAGAAAGTCCTCCGCCGAAGCATGTTCTAGCGTGTTTTTAAAACTCTTTGGCGTCAAAATCGACAGTTTTACACTGCATTTTGATTCTCTACTCCAATTCAAGACCTGCTTACCGCATGATGCACTCTCTCTTGTCAAAGCACATGGCTACACGAAGTGTTGAACGCGTAACGTTCTACGGTGTCGAGCATGACTTCAAAGGAGAGTTGTTTCTTCTTCTCGGGCCACCTTCCCTGGTCGGTGTAAGCCACACGGCTCTACCTTGAAAGGAAACTATTCTCCTTTTGTTCTCAGGGAAGATGTGTATTGTAGAGATGAACAAAGATTACACCTGTCGGCATGTGCATCGAAGCGTATGCTCGGTGGTATACCTTTGTCGACATAATTATTCTGCTGTTGTGAACTCATTAAACGGAGAATTGGTTAATGAGTTAATACTCACCTCATGCAGAGATGAGTGATAAAGCTCAGGGGCGGATCCAGGAATTCCGCAAAGAGGGACTCCTTTACAAAATTAGAATGTGTCGGGGGACGAACGCGCCAACTCCAATTTTTCTTTTTATTTCTTTTTTTTTAAACCAAAATAAGGGGGAGGGGGCATCCGGTGTGCCTCCGCCTGGATCCGCCACTGAAGCTGCAAACATTTCCTTACGGGGATTATCGAATAGGCCTACACTTATCCAAGCTGGGCTGATAATACATTATGGTCTCAAGAGTCTCTCACTGAGCTGCGAACGTTTGCGAACATTGTGAATTTAAACTTTCGTCTGCAGGATTCGAAAACAGCTGCAATCAAATTCTAAGATATATGGCTGGCATTGTCGTGCATGTCGCCAAGAAATGTTGTAGACCTATATGACCAAACGTCTTTGCAGCAAGACGAAAAGAAAACACTGTTTAAGACGATGAAAATCGTTTGCGTATATACAATTTCGAATTGCAACTGTTTACGAACCTTGACTAAACCTTAAATTAGTTATACGTTTGTAAACAGTCACCGCCAAGTGAGATACAGTGTACATTGTATACTAGTAGGCCTATATAGGCCTACTCCGTACGATGAAACATCTTTTTGCCATCCCTTGCTTCAAAAAGATGAGCTGTAGGCCTACATAATACAAGCCTATACGGGAATGCGCGAACAGAAATCGGCCAAACTGACCTATTGTTGAAAAATGAATGAAAATCAAATCACTCAACTTTTGTTTTACAGTGTTTTGTTTTTTTACAGTAATGATAATGATGATAATAATGATTAAAAAAATAATAATAGTGGCCTCTTACAATGCACTGAAGTCCATCAAGAATGATGCTCATGGCGCTGTTACATAACCAGCATGAACAGTATACCGTATAATACAACCATAAAATAATCAAATACGATAACTTATCAGATCAAATTAAATACAACAAAAAACAAAATGCTTATACATAACGAAATTGATCTAAAATATTGAGAAAACTGTATGAACAAACAACGTATATACGTCTTTTGGTGAGACCGGGCATTTTCCTCTAGTACTCCTCGCCTATGTGTGTATGGAACTCCCTCCCATCTTTTCTACGTGAAATTGACTAACTGGATCACCTCAAAGCCTCTGATTTTTTTTTTTTTTTTTTTTTTTAACCAGGCATTCAATTGCTAAGGAGTCTGCGCGTTTGAATGTTTCTATAAAAGATATATGGCGCTATACAAATGCTGTTGATCATCATCATCGTCATCATCATTATCATCATCATTGATTTCTTTCTTTATTGCGTTTAATCTTTTTCCTGTCCACTTCAAAGTAAAATCGTTATTACGAGTGTTCTGTGATCATATTCGTAATTTTTTTTTTCCATTTTGCTGCAGTAATTTCAAGAAAGTTGTACTCATTTCTATATGCCCTATTATATTTGTAGGTCGATAATGCTAATCGTATTTTCGAAGGTTCGACAACTACCACCCCCCCCCTTTTTTTTTTGTGTGTGTGTAAAGGCCCTTATACTGGTACAGACGTAGCCTTTAAACAAGGCGACTCGCTCTGCGTGCCCCCGTATAGCGCGTTTACCCCACAAACCTGTTGGCCGGCGAGTGGAGCGAGCCGCTAACAGGTTTGTGGGGTAAACGCGCTATACGGGGGCACGCAGAGCGAGTCGCCTTGTTTAAAGCATGGAGGTACTTCTACCTCCATGTTTAAAGGCTAGTACAGACGAGGACGAAGCGCGCTGGCTAACGCAAGAATAACACCGAGGTTCGATGTGAAGTACTATTACATGTAATACATTCATTAGGCAAGCAGAGAGAAAAAAAAGATACAGGTGTACTGGACATTTTTGATTTTCTTACGAACACGGGGGGGGGGGGGGGGGGGGCGTTCAAACAGAAGAACACGCGCGCATAATTATCATTCCTTGACAAAACAGCCTGGGAAACAGCGGAGGAATGAACAGTCTTCCCAGCTAGTCTCGAGTCAAAGGCCTCGGGCATTGCAATACGAAATTATTCTATTCTCCTTTCTTTTACGTTTGTAACATAAACCAGCGAATACCGGTAGTCAATAATTCATCACACATAATCATATCAATCTACCCCTGCAAAAAGACTAGCATGCAACTACATTCCACATGACCAACGAAAATACACGTGGCCGTATGCTTAGGGTGGGATTTCACGGAGCACGCGAACGATTTGCGAATGACGCGAATGGCAAAATCCAGCATTCGCATTTTAGTCTGCAAAAGATCGCCAAACAAACGTGAGGGTTCGGAAGCGTCGTCAATTGTTCGCGAATGTCGTTTTTACTTCGGCGATAATTTCAAAAAAGTTTGAAATTTTTTGCGAACCTTTTCCGCACACTTAGTCGGGATTTGCTCGTGAATTGTTCTCGAAAGTGTCTTTAAAGCTTCGTCATATGCGCAAGACCTTCGCAAGACACGCGCGATGTTCGCAAAATGTTCGTGAAACCCCAAACAGACTCCGAAACTTCGGAGAATGTCTCGCGTATGTTACGCGAAATCTGCGAAGTTTTTCCGATCATTTTACGACGTAATCGCGAACTGTTCGCGTACCTTTTGAGACATTCTCGCGAACGTTTAGCGCACGTTTGAGGGATGTATGCCCTGTACGTTTTCTACAAATAAAAATCGTAGTATACATCTAAACATCGAACAATTAAATATTAACAACTATAGTAACGAAAGAAATTAAAGACTAGCAAAGAGAAAGAATATTTGATATACAAAAAAAAAAATCGCAGAATACACTTAAAATCAATCTTAAAGGGAAGGTAAACCCCAAGAGCAATGTGGATTGAGTGAAAGCAGCAGCATTAGTAGAACACATCAGTGAAAGTTTGAGGAAAATCGGACAATCGATGCAAAAGTTATGAATTTTTAAAGTTTTGATGTTGGAACTGCTGGATGAGGAGACTACTAGAGGTTATGACGTATGAGTGGACAACAATACCAAGAAAATATAAAGAAAATCCTGCAAAAATCCATTTTTCATGAAAATTACAAATTCCATCAACTTGATATTGACATATGTTAAGGGTTGCAATTATTCTTCCTGCTTTCTGAAAGCGGTTGGTCCATTGCTCTTTCATAATTCTAGAAAAGTGAATTTTTGTTGAATTTCCTTTATATTTTCTTTGTATTGTTGTCCACTCATACGTCATATCCTCTAGTAGTCTCCTCATCCAGCGGTTCCAACACCAAAACTTTAAAAATTCATAACTTTTGCATCGATTGTCCGATTTTCCTCAAACTTTCACTGATGTGTTCTACTAATGTTGCTGCTTTCACTCACTCCACATTGTTCTTTGGGTTTACCTTCCCTTTAAGTATGTAAATTTCATTTGAACTATAGAGATTATGTGTTGGAGGAACTGCAAAAAAAAAAGGAACAAATGCTTTACTAGTGGAGATACGTCCTAGGGGGAAAAAAATGTAGGCAAACACACGATAGAGAAATGAGAGAAAAAGAAAGGAGAAATACAGGAAAGAAAAAAAAATCAACTCAAGAAAGCTTTTTGAGTTGATTTTTTTCTTGCTTCCACCTCTCCTTGCTACATTTTCTCCCATGATTATTGAAAATGTTTCGTTGTTCGCATTTCCGTCGCGTGTTCTTCGTGTACGTAACATGCTGTACTTTAGCAATGATACACACGACAATCGCACATACGTCGTGGGAACTTCGCACAAATTGCGCAAGAATAGTTTTCGGCTTCATTGTCGGAAAACATTCGGAGAAAAACTTTTCCGAATGTTGGATTTTGTCATTCGCGTCCTTCGCAAATCGTTCGCGTGCTCCGTGAAATCCCACCCTTAGGCAAATGTAGCTTAGCGTCGCTGCTGTTGTGCTTAATACACAAGGCATGGCGCGCAAGCAAACCAAATCGGATTCTCTGTGGAAACATGCTGAATGTTTCGGGTGGTAGGCAGCGGCTCTGCGGCAGATACTAGTAGGTGAATTCTGCCAACTACTTTACACGGCATGATCGTGGCAATGCAACTCTCTTGTAATCTTATGCTCAGAAAAACAACAACAAAACAAAAACAAAATGTATATTACTTCTGAACGCTGAAAGAAATTTGAACTTGCAACCTTGCAGTATTAATCACAACACTATTCAAGTAGACCATCGCTATTTACGATTTCGGCAGAGGACTTGATTTCCTTCCTTATCGAACGCATACGAAAAATGAAGTAGCGTCCGTCGCAATATTGGCAACGAAGCCAACACATGTGGCGCGGTGAAAAGTGGAAGCACGTGTTTGCGAACATTCACGCACAGCAACAGCGCGATAACGGCTAGGCCCTATATTTCCCCAGACAGATTTCAGTACGTACTAGGATAAAACGTCTCTGAAGCAAACCAAAAAATAAATAAATAAAATGCTTTCTGTGAAAAAAATTAAAAGCTGAGTTTCTTTCCCCACGTGTAGTGTCACGATATATAGAGGAATGGTACAGCCATGTTTCACCTTATTACGATATGCTTATAATTTCAAGAGTTTGAAAACATGCAGATAAAGGAGAAGATGAGTAACCATCAAAGCATGAGTCACTAGCTTGGGCAATTAAACTAAACAAAAGAATTCAAACTTAAGAATGGCAAGAAAGAGCGGATGTATGCTACAGACATCGTAATTGCTTGCTGTCTTTATCATAATAGGGCCTATTAGGCCTACAGGCCTGTCTCGTGTTTGGCTCATCGTCACCAAAGAAATCGGCACGAATTACGGACAAAAGAATTTTTTCTCCTCTATGTGCGTATAAGCACCGGCAAGATTAGGGTCCAGGTCAGGACCGTTCGATGGGACGAAAGGTTTGACCGCTAAAAGAAAGATGACCTTTATACGGAGAGACAACACGTACGACAATGGGCCGCTTTCCAGAGTCTGTCCGACGCAAGAACACTCAATTCGAACCAGGGTGGCCATTGTCAGAAAAGTGCCACAAATAATGAGTGAATGAAGTCGTTGTTAGAAAGTTCAAAAATAGTTGATGATGGTATACTTAACAATATTATACCTATAGCTATAGGAGGAAGGGCATCAGGAACAGATATCCAACCGTTTGAAGTTCATGCAAGACGCAATGTATATAATATGGCATAATGCCTGATGGCTGCGATAGCTTGTAAATCGTAAAGTAAAATCGTAAAGGTAAAAACGGACATCGGGGGCATGCGAACCTTTTTTTTTTTTTTGGTCACTTTTGAATCAAAAACATATGTAAGAGTGGTGGAAAGAGACATAAAAACGTTGTTTTTATTTCATAAAACTGTTTTCAATCTAGTAAAACGACTCAAAAGTTTCAGTCACACGTTTTTGCAGAAAACTCAAACATCACATCTTTTTGTCAGTGTATGTTCATATTTTGAATAGGCCGAACGGATGGGGAAAAATGTAGGGCATCTTTTGTCTTTTGATATCCATTTTAGACGATTATGGTCAAAGTCTAGTAATTGATGGCATTTTCTAATCTCATTCTATACACGCATGCAGTGACAATTTCGTTATCCGACTTTCGTCACAAAAATCATTGATTTTTATCTTTCGGTTGCCCGAAAGAAAAATCTTGTGGCACGAAAAAAAAAAAAAAAAAACATAAGAAAAACGAAATCGGTCCCACTTAACACAGACAAATGCATATTAAGTATTATACTGAAGTGATACAGGTACCCATGTCTAAAATAAATGAATAGAAAATTCAATCATCTTACCGATATTCTGAGTTCTAAGATTTAGCAAGTATAGGCTTACTGATCATTATAAAAATTGTGCCTATATTTAGGTGGTCAAAACTTACGTTTGAAATGAGAAAGTGGGAGCATTTGCAGACGTTTTTAAACATCAGACATTTGATTTAGCATTGTAAAGAGCCGAAAGTTACCGTTATTCATTTCTGATTGTAAAAGCAACCATCCAACATTTGTATTTTAACACCTAGTAACGGAGCCGAATGTTACCGTTACTCATTTTCAAATGTATTAAACGACATTCATTTTAGCATCTTACCACGCTTACGGAGCGGAATGCTATCCTTATTCATTTCCGAACGTGAAAGAAAACATCCGCTATTTATTTTAGCATTTAACTGAGCCGATTGATACCATCAATAATTTCCAAATGTAAAAACAACAATCTGTTATTTATTTTAGCATCGTACGGAGCAAAATATAACCGTTATTCATTTCCAAATTTAAAAGCAAATATCCGACATTTATTTTATTATCTCAAGGAGCCGAATGTTATTGCTGTCCACTTCCGAAAGTGAAATGAATAATCTGACAATTATTTTAGCATCGTACAGAACCGAATGTTACTGTTTTTCATTTTGAACGTAAGGGCAGACATCAGACATTAACTTGGCCATAAAACGCAGCTGAATGTTACTGAATGTTACATTTCGAAATGTATATTATAAGAGCAAAACATTTAATATCTGACATTTTAGCATCATGAATATGGAGCAGAATGTTACTGCTATTCACTTCCAAACGTAAAATCAATCATCTGACGTTTATTTTGGCATCTTCCGGAGCCGAAAATTATTGCTATTTACTTTCGAAAGGATATTAAAAGAAAATATCCGATATTTATCTAATCATCTTACGGAGTTGAATATTATGGTTATTCATTTTCCGAACGTCATAGGAATTATTCGACATTAATTTTTGCATCTTCCGAAGCTGAATGTTATTGCTATTTACTGTCGAACGTAAAAGCAAACATCTGGCATTTATTTTATCATCGTACGGAGTTGAATACTATTGTTATTCATTTCCGAACGTCAAAGCAAACATCAAACATTAATTTTACCATCGAACGCAGGTAAATGTTACTGTTATTCATTTCAAAATGTAAAAGCAAACGTCCGACAGTTATTTCAGCCTCGTATGGAGCAGAATATTACTGCTATTCACTTCCGAACGTGTAGCAATCATCTAACATTTATTTTAGCATCTTCCGGAGTCGAATGTTATTGCTATTTACTTTCGAAAGTAAAAGCGCATCTGACATGTTTTATTAAATCATCGTACGGAGTTGAATATTATTTAATTCATTTCCGAACGTCAAAGGGATCATTCGACATTTTTTTTTTTATCATCTTCCGGAGCTGTATGTTACTGCTATCTACTTTCGAACGTAAAAGCAAACATCCGGCATTTATTTTATCATCGTACGGAGTTGAATATTACTACTACTCTTTTCCGAACGTCAAAGCAAACATTCGACGTTTATTTCAGCATCGTCTGGAACCGAATGTTATCCTTATTCATTTCCGAACGCAAAATCAAGTCTGACATTAATGTTAGCACCGTACGGAGCTGCATGAATCTTGACCGTTATTCATTTCCAAAAGTATAAGCAAACATCCGACATCTATTTTAGTATCATACGGAGTCGCATATTACCGTTGTTCATTTCCAAAATTAAAAGCAAACAACTGACATTTATTTCAGCATCTTACGGAGCCGATAGTTACCGCTCTTCATTTCCAAAAGTAAAGGCAAACATCCGACTTTTTTTTGGTGGCCGATTTTCCCGCAAAGAAAATATTTTCTTGACGTTAACAGACATTAATTATGTTCTACCAGCATTCGAAAGACACGAGATTTTCGCGCTGTTCAACAAACCTGCCGATCGGCGACCGCGAAGCATGGCTCCACAAAATTGGTGACACCGATAGTGAATCCTATTCCCATCATCTTTAGAAATTTACGCACACGTCGATGCACCAAGACAAAAGGTAATTAGGACACCAGAGTCTGCCCCTCTGCTGGAAATCGCCTATAGTTCCTATTGTTTGATTTGTATAGAGCGAGCACAAAGGGAAGGATTACAGTAACAAAAGGTCTTGCTCATTATCGTCTACTATCAATCAACGGCAAAACTACGACTTTTTTACAACCTTTTCAGTACCAACCTACAGCAAAACTGTATGCTTTTTCAACACGTAAGTACCACGGTTAGTGCTGGTAGTGTCTACTCAGCCAAAATAATGTCAAGGAACAGCACATGGTTATAAAAAAAATACCATGTTCCTCTCATGGACTGCACTTCAAAAAGAAGAAGAAGAAGATAATTGGGCATATCTCCCATCAGGACTAAATCTTGGTCTAGCGCGATGACTTTCACCAGACCACGTCATGAGTGAGTGTTGACTCAAAATGTAGACAGGGGGGTGAGCCAGGTTTCATCCAGTCATGATCCAGAGTCAGCTGAGGAGGAGTCAGTGCGAGGGCAGCAGTCAAGAAAGGGTTAGGGTTACCGACAAACTGTCATCTTACTGTCACGTGTCGACTGCATCTGAGGACATTGAGAGGCAGTCGGCATCGCGGCAAATGTGTCGGGGAGGGAAAGATGAGCGTAGCGATCCGGTTTCGCGCTGCGCCACGATGCACAGCATGCCAAGCGGATAGCATCATGTGATATCTGCCGAGAATACCCCTTCTGAAAAAACATTCATGATGCATGCAAGAGCTAAAAGTATCTAGTCATTATATGTAAAACAGTGAAGAGAGGTTGTTGTTTTTTTCACCTCCACATCACAACAGGGGCTCAACTTCTGTAGCCTTGCACATGGGTGTGTGTTGAATCCATTCAGTTGATTTGAAGTTTGTTTGTGTGTTTGTTTGTTTGTTTTTTCTTGGGGGTAGGAGAGGAGGAAGCTGTAGATTTTGAAAGCTTAAATGTAGAAGACTCTTTTCTAAGACCATCCCAACTATCTGCAAATGTCTGTGTGAATCTGTTGTCCCTCCTGCATGAGGTACAGTGAAGGACTACAATGGGGTCATTTCTTTTCCATGACCAACTTGATGATGGTTCTGAAATAAGGCTATCACCATTACAGTAATAGGAGGATTAGTCACGCTGCCTGTCAAAGGATATCACTCAAACATGTTTTATTCTCAAATAATCAGACTAGAGTATAATTAGAAAAAGCAGCAAAATGCTTACATATACTTTTGATGAACCCTTTTGTTACCCTTTCTGTTAAAAAGGTGTGCCGATGGGATTCAGGGCCTGCGAGAACAGGGCCAGACGAACCACCTCGTCCGCCTCTTCATCGACAAGTTTGAGTTCCTCTTTGGACCGGACAATGGGGGCTCCAGTCCACCCCAGGTGGGCGTCAATGGCTCAGGCTCCATCACCTGGAGCTCCAAGCGGATCGAAGTGCAGGCGGCCAGGGAGAAGAAGTCTCCGCCAGTCATACCGGCTCCGACGTACGAGCAGCACCTGCGATCCAAGAGGAACAAACAGGTGAGTCATGGGTATAGCACAACTCTCTCTCTCTTCACTCTTGCATGTTTTCCTTGACACCCAAGCTGTAGTCAGTCTGATTTCATGTGGGAGCCATTTTTCTGCCCCAGTTGCAGATGATGATGATGATGATGTGTATGTTTAGTCTGTCTTACATTCCAACATTGATCGGTGTTTTTTTTTTTTTAGGCAGTTAGCAACCAACATGTACAGACTCTGGTGTATGGCGAATGTTAGTACTGTACATCCGTGAATGGCAAGAGATTTTTGACTAAAAATTTAAGGACTTGAGATAACTTTTTAGTACAAATTGAAGATGTTTGAAATTCTACATATTTTTCTTTAAAGTCATAACCAATTATGCTCTGTACGAGATGCATAAAGGATAATTAAGGAATTAATATGCTTAATAATTCTCTCTCTCTCAAAAAAAATAAAACCCATACCATACCTTTGTAATCTCATGGGTTATTGTGGTATTGTTTATCCCCACCTTTGAAATCTTATTAATATACATGAACTTACTATCCACTTTTGTGTATGAGTGTTATTTTTAGAATGCTGATTTTTTTTTTTTTTTTGCATTTTTTAGATTTTACTACACAGTTACCGCCAAAAAGTGATGGCCCTATAATAATCAGTATTTAGAATCAAATATCAGCTTAAAGCCCTATTCCAAAAAAAGCTGCTCCATTATATTAGAGCTTCCCTGTACATTGCACAGGCGAGCTAATTAGACGCAAATTTGGATTTCTTTTATAGCTGAGTTTCAACTGTTATAGCCATTTGTTTCCAGTTTATTCTCACAACAAGTTTCCCCATATTGTGATAATTATACGTGACTGTTCAACATGTCCAGTGTAGACATCCTGTACGGATTGTCCCAAAGTATCTTTGAATTGAGGAAGTAGAAATGTAGAAATATGTGCCTTGAAGGTGAATTCAGGGTGCAGTATTGATATACCAGAGCCAGATATTTCCTTCCTGAGCTTGCTTTTTTCCATGTCCTGCTTGATGGAATCTTTGTTTTGAAAGGAAGCTCAGGGGTAATCTGATCTGGGTGTTATGTTCATAGAACTAGGAGAAAGGTCAAAAGAAAATAGGCCAAAATTTCCACCAAGGATATTTTTTTAAATCTTTTATTATTGTCATGTGTTTTGTTTTATTTCTGTGTTGTTTTTTGTGGGAGTGTTGTTTTTAGCAATGAATACTGTAAAAAGTATAGAATCGTGAGGTCTTAGTTTTGTTAGACGTGCAAATATGATGTACCCAGGATAAGGCAAGTGTAGAAGGTCATTTTTTTAAATCCACGTTTATTCTAAAATCCTCCACCTAGAGAAGGAAGCATGCACACAGGATGTGTTGTACGTGCATGATCCAAGTTTTTATGGTGGAAATTTACTGCATATATGCCATGCCTATATTTTTGGTTTGTTTTGCTTTTGCTTTTTTGCAAGTAATGGCAGTATAAGTCATCAAGATAGAGAAGGGGGGGGCAGACTGTTAGCAGAGATATCAAAATAATTTGATTTTTTTTTTTAAAGAAAAAGATGTTGCAGATTTCATGGAAAATGTTGTTTTACCTAAATTGTGTTACTACACATGTAGGGAAGGTAGAAGTACTGTTTTCTGCCAAAAATATGCCTTTTCAGCCCTCAGAATACGGCAATGCTGTTTACTAGGTAGTTATCCCTGTACTTCATGTACTTTATGCTCATTTTTGAGGGGGAGGGGATGGGACTCTTCAAATTTATACAGTGAAATCAATTCTTTATAACGTGGACCTATTTAACACTACCCATGCCCAGACTCCCAAGTCCCTGTCAACTCGAGTCACATACACCAAGGTGTTGACACATATGGACCTTACGCCTCCTCCCTTCCCCAGTACTGTGCTTGATAAGTGTAACTAATAATAATCCATCTACACTGTAGCTCCCCTGGCAATCCAGCATCTTGCCCAAGGAATGGTGACATTTAACCATCACACACTGCTGCCTAAAGGTCACCGAATTGGGTCATATTGGCAACCTACTGAGCTCTTGAGGTTGTGATTTTGACGTTGATATTCCAGAGTCCCCGACACTGCCTGTGATTAATGGCGCTTCTGAACTTCAACCGGTCCATTATATGATATGCGCAGTATGCCCACCCTCCAGCTTTAAAGCCCCTCAGTATGCACAGCTCTTTGTGATTTTGAAGTATCCTCAGTCTTGGTTTCAGGCTCCTTGTCAGGTTGAAGTGCTGCTTGTCACAATTTGAGTTACCTCCAAGGGGATTAATTAGAACTTTGTGCCAGTAAAGTGAGACAGTGACTGAAAAGAAAGAGACATTTGGAGAAAGAAAGAGAGGGAGAATTAAAGGGATGGTATAGAATTGGTTGAGGTGAGAATTCAGCTTTTAACTTTCTGTGAAATACTTAAAAACCTCTGAATGAAATGTCAAAAAGCATACAGTTCTAAGAGGGATTAAAATTTATGTGATGAAAATCAGTTTAAAATGACTGAGATATCTAAAACAAAGTTAAGTCTTTATGTGCCTCGTTCGCACACGTGTCCGACTCGGTCAACAGCGTGCCAACTTCGCATATTCCGCTCAAACGTAAAAACCTGCCCAAACCCATCGATAAATCGCCAAATGCCACAATACAATGAAAGCGTTTCTCGCGATTCCATTCTTCTCGTGTATAATCTGCATTACATGTGGCGATTGATTGACAAGCAGTGTTTCATATTGGATTTGCGTGCAAATTCTAAGTTTCTCTCACTGCTTTGTGTGTAAAAGTCATGCATTTACAGTAATGTAGCTACTGGGCATTTGAAAGAAAAATAATAATAAATTTGTCATAGAATTTACATCAATGCAAAGCTTGACATTTTCTCTACAACTTTGCTCACTTTGTCTACAATTTAACAGAAATCTATAAAAGTTATGTAGATTTGAAAAACAGAATGTTTTCTCAACTCATGACTACGTTGGTGTCTCAGAATAATGTGGCACACGGGGGATTTCCACCATGGCACATAAAGAGTTAAGCACAGTGATCCAAATAAACGGTGGGTTCCACCTTTTATGAGGATCACCTTGTTTTGGATATCTCAGCCATTTCAGAACCAATTTTTCATCAAATAAACTTTGAATTCTTCTCAGAATTAAATGCTCTTTCATATTTCATAAGAGGTTTCTCATTATCTTTAAAAAAAAAAATCATAAAAAATGTTGGAAACCTCAAGTCCCATCTCAGCCAAAACTGTTCCATCCCTTTAAACTGATAGATTATGCATAGATAGTCATGTACTGTGGTCAATATGAAATCCATGATGAGAGCAATGTGTCATTACAGTCCAATGACCTGACAGGTAGGTTTGGGGGGGGGGGGGTGGGATGGGAGTAGGGAAGTGGGAGAAAGTATTCCTATGTTTCATTGTGGTGAAGGATGTGTAGAGTGATAGGTTATTCACCATCAGGTGCTGGTTTGCTCACACTCCCCTCTAATCCAGGACAGATATCAGCTTTTGTTTGGGGGGGGGGGGGGGGACCCAGACTCAGCAATAGACATCTGTGCCAAGATTATATCCAAGATATGAGATCAGTTTTACACCCAGTGGACTTTATCCTTCCTGGTGTCATCATTAAACCCATTGCCCCCTGTGATGTGATTGCTCTTTCAAATCCATCTCTTCTCAATATTTCCTCATCTTATGCACAACCTGTCAAAATACACCTGTCCAGTAATGGCCCTCCATGAACAGCTAGGCATCTGCCCAAGTTAGATGAGTGTTTAAAAGAGGGAGGAAGCGCTCCTTATGCAGAATTTGCTCTCATCTATGATGAACGCAGAGAGATTATCATGAGAAATAAAATCTCATATCTTCACTTGTTCTGGTTATGAGAGAATAAGTTTTAAAGATGTACAAGTAGATCACCTTCAACTGTAAATAAATGTCCTCTACACAAGCAATTACGTGTCATATGAAACTTTGTTTTTACATCGATGGTATTCACTGTTCCTCCTTTCTAGCAGGAAAAAGAATGTAATCCTTGAACTTCTGTCATTGTTCTTTTTTAATATTTGTTCAGTACTTTTGAACATTTTTTTTTTTCTAGAGGAAAACGCAGTGTATAGATCAATATTAACTTATAATCATCATTTCAGGTACATGTAAATGGGAAGTGATATTGTTTCTGTGTAAAGATATATCTACAACACAGCACGAAGGAACCGGAAACCTATATTGTAATGTTGCTTTGGTGTCTAACACACATGCAGTATTGACGTTCTTCCAGGGGCTTTAAATGGGTGTCGTAACATTGAATATATATCTGTATAGAAATAGGTGGGTGTATGATCATCCAGATGATTGGGATCATGATGCATACATTGTACATATGCCATTGCTCTTGTGTATAAAAATTAGAAGTTCTGTTTTTGTTCTTTTGTTTTCCCAGTGATTTGATACGTAGGGTGTGTGTGTGTGTGTGCCTATGTTTACAGTTTTATGTTGGATACCAGACATTAATTGTTCTTTACACAAGAGCTTGCCATTCTTTTTATTAGGGTTGCATTAGACAATGATTCCCTTGTCTTTAGTGCTCTTTTCTCCCACAGTCAAGTTTATTTTGGTTGGAAGTGACTGGATTATGATTTGTCTCTTCCTCAGTGTTTTACATGCTGAGGCAAATGCTGTAAAATGCTCAACAAGTCAGCTGTCACTGTTTTATCTAGCGTTCCCCAATGTTTCTGCAGGAATACAATCTAGTCAGTATGCCTCCCTTTACACATGTCAAGAAACCGGTTAGGTTGTCTCTAACCAAAGACCGAGAACTTGTATTGGAGGCTTGGGTGACTGCCTAATTACATAGGACACTTGAAGGAAATGAACTCTGAATCCAGCTTCCCTTCATTTAGAGAGGGAGGATTTATCACCCCCTGGGGGTAATAAATAATCTGTGATGATCAAGTTTTCTTAGCAGGTTCACCTTTATCTAAGTTATGAAATTATCTGGACAGATCAATATGACGTCTACTATTGTGCATTAAAAAAAATAGAGAGAGAAAGAGTATACTAAGTATTGAAAGGATATTTTTCGGAAGAAAATCAGACAGCAACAAGATATTTATTAGTATTACAGTTGGGGGTAGGGTGGAAAAGAATCAAGACTAGAATTCATTTTGAAGTTTTATTTGGCATAGACAGCCCATGGCTATTTTCAGCTCATTTATGTACCCAGAAAAGGAATCTGCCAGATTTCTTTGAATACTGTCTTGTTATGTGATCCACATCCACTGGGAAGGTTTGTGTTATGAGAGTCTTTGTGATTGCAGAGGCTATAATCTCGCCAAGATCAAGGCAGGCAGAATTATTCAAGCAGCTGTAGATTTGCAGAGAAGATCTCTGCCTGCAGATAGAGCGGTATCCCGTAGCAACCAATACTCTACGTCGTGAGGGAGCTCGGAGACAGACACTTTTGAGTGTAAATATAGCAAATCATGGGCTTCTGTGTCAGTCGGCTTGCAACCTTCACTGAACCTTGACCGTGTGTGTGCAGTATTGATGGCGGGAGGGGAGGGGAGGGGTAATCGATCGTGACCTTCGCGTCATGCCATCGTGATGCACAGGCCACGACGGGGGAAACCTGTGGCTTTTTGCCGCGGCACCGCTTCGGAGACGATCATGGGTCGCATCCTCCCCCAGGATCAAACAATTACAAGCACCACCACTCTGTTTCCTGTGCATCCTGATTTTGTCGTATTTTTACTCCTCATCCCCAAGAATGTGGTGAAGGGGGAGTGGAAGGGGTTGGGGACCAATTTTTGCGATAAGTGATTCTGCACGTCATTGTCTTGCAGTTGTTAAAATCGTGTGCCCGCATAAGCATCACTCCCTGAAAGTTTGTGTGGGTAGAGACTTCTCTGCTGGGTTTTGTTTTGAGTCAAAAACAGTATTTTTAACCTGTCACTCTCCTTTGTACAAAATAATTTACGTCAAGAAGGATAAGATGTCGTGATATTCTGTCTTGATATCCCCAGCGCAGTTGCAAAAAGGCGTTCACACCTCTTGCTTTCCAGACTGAACTAAAGTGTACTCTTCTCCCTCTGTACAGATGATATCACAGTGTCAAGTAAAGAAAGTCATCAGAATTAAAACATATTACTGTTCTACTTGTTTGCCACTTTGTCACTTTTGTGCAAACTCATATAATTGAGAAATTTGAGCTGGTTTGTCACTTTGATAAGATTAACTCTCTATATGTACTGTATGGAAGAGCAAATTTGAAACAGACTGCGGAATTAACAGATTTACAGCCCCACTAATGAGGCACAGAGTACTATTTACAGCATATTTATGTCTTGTCTCAAGGACACCTTGTTCAGAGGACATGTTTAATCTGTGAGTATGAACTTTGTTTGACTTGTGACAAGTCGTATGACGATCAAGTGTTAGACAGTCTTGTTCAAGTGTCATTAATATTTGATCTTCGATCCACAGTGAATGCAGGTGTACAATTGTACTATACTTGCGTTGGTTCAAGGCATTCATACGTGTACCTGGCAGTTCACCATGTCCCATGCACATGATTGCAGTGGATCCCAAATTTTAGTAGAGGTTTCAATTTCCACATTAGGAATGTGGTTATACATGTAGTTCCTCTTGAACAGGTATGAGTGTATTATATTCATGAGACAAATGTGTGGCATTGTGAAATTACAGCAAGCACCTGCTCTGCTTTCAACATCATATTCAGCTATCGGTACTGTCACTGCTGCTGATACTACTACTGTACTGCAACTAATACTTCCACTTCTATCGCAGAATCTGCTTCTACTTGTACAATAACAATGCTGCTGCTACTGCTACTCATTTTTCTTCTCTCCTATTCTACCTTCTTTCCTCTTCCTGCTCCTTCTTTTTCTCTTCCACCTTTCCTTCTCTTCATCTACTTCATCTTCTTCTTGTTTTTCTCATTCCTCTTCTTGTTCTTGTCAAACCTCAGCTTCAATCTGTTTCCTGTCCTTCGTGTTATCCTTTGTTTTTGTTTTTCCTTCTGAGGTAAATTTTACGATCTACCATGCTGTGATTATATCACTGTGTACCGTGTGGCTGTGAGTGCCAAAGATGGTGCTATAATATGTTGATGCCATTTTGCTCTGTCCCAGGTCTCACAAGACGAGGTGGACCTGAACTCAAACTACTCTGACCTCTCGCGAGATGACACCTCCTCCAGCAGCCCCCAGAATCAAAGCTACCTCAGGTGAGTGATGATGCACGCCAACCTTGCCAAGAGGTCTCCTTGCAAGATCTTCTGAATCCAATAAGATTATTACTCAGTCCACCCTGTTCAAGGAATGAAAAAGTTAAAAAGCTGGTTTGAGTGCATTGTACATCTATGTGATAAAGGGAAACCCTATGATAACGAGGTTGCCAGGATTCTACCCCGTGGTGAAATGTTTCTTGTAAATATACTATTGAGGAATGAGACCAACTGAACCCAGTAGTGGAAATTGAAGCAGCTTAATTCACCTTGTTCTAAAAAGTGGTACCTTGTTTTGAGTGAGCTTGTTATAGCTGGGTTAATGTAGTAGACTGAGCCTCACATTAGTGCAGAAGCTCTTTCCTCCCATATTCTGCTTTTTTATGTTGCATAAATACGCATGTGATGGAAAGAGATACATTAATATGTACTGATTTTGGTGAAGCCAAAACAAAAAAACAAAACAGCAACAACAACAAGTGTTGACATGCTAAGATGATGTCATCTGAAATTAGCACAGAGCTCTGACGATATAACATTATACATTGCAGTAGTGTAGCACAGTAACAAATTGAGTCTGGTCTCTTCCAAGCATCAGTGTATATTATACAAAGCTTCAGTGAGTTGGGAGATTAGTTCATGGCATCTTTCTGTGTGTTTCTCTAAATTCCAGTACTGTGGATGCTGATTTTGCCGAGGACAGAGCACTCTCCCCCTTCACCCTGGACAGTGAAGTAGGAACAAGTGCAGCTCCATCCCCCGTTTCATCGTCACATACCTCAGAGTGAGTCATTCTGTCAAGTTATGTCTACTGTAAAAGTTGGAATTTTTGTGTGAGAAGATGAATTTCACATGTTTATAATTTTGCAGACTGTCATGGTGATTATAAAGGCTTCAGCATCACATAGTACAGTAAAATACCCGGCTAAAGTATACCTTTCTTGAGATCACAAGTATGAAATAGTAACTATGTAGTAACAAGCAAAAAAATTGCATGCTTCTTTTTTTTTTTTTTTTGCCAACAGTGTGATGTTGAATGAAATGTACAAAAATTTCCACTTTTACAGTGTGTCATTTGCACAAAAAAGTAGTCTTTCCGTGGCTTTTTTCTGTGCCATCTGTCTATTCTCTCTCTTTTCTGTTTGTTTCCCCCACCATAACACTGTGTTAGGACTAGCAAAATTATGTTGGCTTCAATCAATGTTTTTCCTCTCCCTCTTTGATTACCAAGTCCATCAAAGTATGTTTTCAGAGAATTCACCGTAAGAGTGTACACAAGCTTTGAAATAAAGCAGCAGATACGTGATGATGATTTAGAAATGTATTGGACATATTACAAAAAGAAGGTTAAATGCATTTAAAAGTAAGTAAATCTCCTTTCATAATATTTAGTGCGTTCTGCAAAATAGCTTTCCAGGGTCACTTGCTTGATGCTCCTATGGCTGTGAATAGTGTGTAAAAGTGTATCACCGTGATATTTCTTGGGCAAAGTAGTTTTAATGTTATATTTGTAAGACTTTGTTTTGATTTCTTCCATGAGACGTGCAGACTCCACATGTTAAACACAATGGGAGCACACCATGCAAGTGACATGATAGTCTCATAGTCTAGATAACTCATTTAAAATACCAAAAGACGCTAGATAAGATTATCAAGTGATGCCCATTCTTCATAAATCTGTGATTTGTGATTTTGCCTGTTTCATTGATCTGTAAATGTTTTGCTCAATGAAATATCTCTCCTTTTGATATATTCTTCGGCACCAAAGTTGTGCTATCACTCAACTCCCCCCCCCCCCTTTCCATTGATGCACAAATCATTTACTGGCACCTGTCAAAACTCCTGGGTATGAAACCAACAAATGTCCAAAAACAGTTCTTGAAAGGACCAAGGACTTCTACATTGTCTTTATGTGCACCTTCTCCACAGACTGGTTGAGAAGACGATCCAAGACTGCATCTCACAACACCTGTTTGGTTCTCAGTGGAGTCCGGAGAGAGGCATCAGCCCAAGATCACAAGAAGGTAAGGTCATCTTACGAATCGTCACTGCATGTCCATGGAGCCTTGGTTAAATGCTATTTATGTCAGAATTTCTTCTCCCACCCTAGCTCAGTACATTTAGAAACAAAATATGTGGTTGTGGTGTACTGCTGCACTTTGTTTGTCAAAACCACTTCACTAACTGCTTTCACTCTCATTTAAACCACACATGATAAATGTTCACTGTGCACTTCCTTCAAAATAATCCAGTTCATGTCTTGAACTCGAACTGTCAAGTACATTTCCTCCTCTTGTTGAGTGGTACGTGACACAGGAGATGTAATGTTATGATGAAAGTGACACTATTGATATGCGTCCAAGGATACGTAGAGTAGAGATATTGTCAAATCAGGTGTTAGCTGCCTAGTTTATTAAAAAAAAAAGAAAACAGGAAGGAGAAAGGAAAAAATGTTTTGAAAGGTACAATGTATAACATCATACACGTATCGAAACCCTGAGTATTTCATACAAAGTTAAAAAACTATGTTTAATTCAGTATATGATAGATAAGCACAACTGCCTATGTAAAACAGGGTAGCGTATTAAGGTGCTGGGCTGGACGATCATGAATAAACATTACACGATGACGTCACGAATCCGTCGATTGCATGCATTGCATACAACACTCGCACCAAAACACGAATGCATTACTACAGTAGTTCCGCGTAGGATACACAAAACATTATAAGAATCCAAAACAACCCAAGCATGGCAGCAAATATCGCATAGCTCAGTTGGTTGGGCGCAGAGTCGAAACGGGTTCGAAACGGGTTCAAAACCTGATCAGAGTCTTGATATCATTTTCACCATGTTTTTTGTGTTTTTATAAAGTGGGATTGAAGTTTATTTCGTCAGTGAATTGAAGTCTTTTAAGACATCAAAGAGCAACACACGTCTATGACTGACATCAGTACTAATGCGTATTCATTACCATCCAGCCTAGCACCTTAACACGCTACCGTAAAGCAGGCTCTGATTTTGTGATAGAAAACTTTTTTTCACACCATATCTGTATCAGATCAAAAAATTCAGTGTGCACCAGTGATAGACAAAGAGCAGGTGATTATTGCACCTGCCCTGCAGCCTTTATGTCACAATCCATCACCGTTTGTCTTGCATTTTTGCAACCTCGCAGCCACACAGGTCGTGAGATTAGGTCCCATGGGTAATACTCCTCGTCACTTTGGCAAAGTTTGTGTGAAATTCAGCGGTCAGATGGCATCCTTCTCTCCAACCACTGCAGTCTGTGGTCAAGGGAATGATAAATATGGGCCAAGTGTGTTTGCGGGGTCGATTGATCATATATGGGTCAGCGGTGGTCACCTTTAATACCATCCGTAACTGATTTCCACAGCAGACAACTTGGGACCAAATCCATGGGTCTTCCATGCAAGAATAGTTCCCTCTATTACCCTGATAATATCAGTTGTACAGGTTTGAGGACAGTTGCCTGACACAGCCTCGTCCATTTAATGTGAGCGAAAAAGGTTGTATCTCACAATAAATCATGGGTTTATGCTTCATTATTGGTTCCAGCATTACTTTCGTTATATCTGTTTGATATTTGTATTTTATTTAATCCACCAGAAATGTAGCTTTGCTTTCTATCAAATGTACACAATGATCGTTTAAACAAAAACAAATTCAAGGTCATTTTTCTAACTTAACAGAATGAACTTCTCACAATGAATTTTAACATAAGGGTCATCTGCTCTTTCGTACTGTTGATACTCTTTACACTGCATCTATATTGGACACTGTAAAGCCAAAATATTCCCTTTACAAACACTTGTACTAACATATCCGTGGTGAAGTTTTAAATACTTTGTGTGTGACCCTATTTTCTTCCCCTTAGCACCTGTCGCTATGCCAAGGAGGAAACATCAGAAAAAAGTGCAGGAAGGATCATCCTTCAAGTAAGAACTTCTCTACTTAGTCGTCAAGTTTTGTGTAATCAATTCCTTCTATGATATCATTGTCTATAAAAGTGTCATTGTTTAATGCCTTATATCTATCAAAGGAGGATTCAAAGGTACTGTATCTTTATGAGTGTAGTAGATATTTGTTTTATACTTTTTGAACTCAAGGTTATGATATTATTCTTTGTTTATTTCTAGTTGTAGAAATATGACTTATTCTTACATGGGACTGCAAATAGAAATGATGATTGATGATGATGGCGGTGATAGTGGTGATGGTGGTGGTGGTGGTGATGGTGATGATGGTGATGATGGTGATGATGATGATGATGATGGTGACGGGGGTGATGGTGATGGTGGTGATGATGATTGATGGTGATGATGATGATGATGATGATGGTGATAGTGATGATGGTGATGATGGTGATGATGGTGATGATGGTGATGATGATGATGATGTTGAGTACCATAGAAGGTATTGTACCATATGATGCAATTAGAATACTGGGCTATGAGTGACCAGCTTAATGATTTGTTTGTGTAATCTTTCTTCAACAGGAGATATACACTTTGTACTTCAACATGCCTTGCTAGACCCAATGTCCACAATAATGTGTTCTTGTAATTAGATACCAAATAGAGTTGTGCTTAATGGGATCCCTTTGTGATTCCATGCTGCAAAGTTGCAGCTGTTGCCAGATCAGAGATAGAGATCTAGAGGGGAACACAATGGTTGATTTTTTTATGCCTCCGCAACGAAGTGGCCGGAGGCATTATGTTTTCGGGTCGTCCGTCCGTCCGTCCGTCCGTACGTCCGTACGTCCGTACGTCCGTCCGTACGTCCGTCCGTACGTCCGTCCGTCCCGTTTTGTTTTTGTCGATATCTCAAGAACCGTGTGGTGGTTTTACATCAAACTTGGTATGAGGGTATATCCTTGGGGGATAATACTTTGTGTGGATTTTAGGGTCACAGGGTCAAAGGTCAAAGGTCACAGGTTATTTTTTGAAAAAAAATTTGAAATTTCATGTTTTTCTCCATATCTCGCAAATGGTTCAAGGTATCTTCAAGTATATATGCTTGTACCGATGGGCAGTGATTATCTAGGGAAGTTGGGGGTCATGGGTCAAAGGTCAGGGGGTCAAAGGTCAAGGTCAACTCCTCAAAATATCACTACTTTCCTTAAAATGCAATATGCCTGAAGGTTTTTTTTTTTTTTAACTTGATGTATGGCATGTATTACCCTATATATATTTTTGGGGAAGTTTCTTGCCAAAAGGTCAAAGGTCAAACGGTAAAAGGTCAAGTGAAAGTGCTAAATTGCACTTTTTCCTCCATATCTCGAAAGTAACTCAAGGTATCATCATGAAACTTACATATTTATGCATGTTCAACCTAACAGTGATTCTCTTTGGAACTGTGAGGTCAAAGGTCAAAGGCCAGGTTTAGATAATGCTATTTTCCCATTTGATACTGAAATTATACTTTTTCTCAATACCTTGAAAATTACTCAATGCATAAACTTATAAAAGGGTCAAAAGTCAAGTAAAAATCATCAGTTCCCCAAATACCTGCACTCTGACATTTTAATCATTCATCCAATTGAACCTAGTTCTAGGAAAGTGAACATTCAGCACATTTGTGTCAAACCTGTCATTTTAATATTTTGCCAATTGTGTGAAACTGTCATCACACATTGTCAAGACATTGTACTATAGACCTATTAGGAGAACCATGCATTATGGCGGAGGCATATCAGTAGCCGTAGCGATATATCTAGTTTTTCTTGCGATGTATATTGGTTCCCACAGTCGGAGGAGCAACTCTGAGTCTTCCCTAGAGCGGTTGGTCAGCTCATTCGACAGTCAGGACCCGTCTGTCAGGGCGAAAGTGCTTCAGTTTACTGATGACACCATGGTAATGGGATCACATGACCACATCCGGAGGAAGGGCAGGCCCTCATCCAAAGCGTACGACTTCACTCATTCTCAGGGATTAATCATTGGGCAGGTAAGAGCGAAACAAGTGATGTATACACGTAAAAGTTGAAGTACCGCTAGGTTGGTATTTTTGTCGTGTTAATGAGAATTTAGCTACTGGTATTTAATATCATAAAATCAGCTTCAGCCGCTGTTGACATCAGTTGCATGTAGTTGAAAAGAAAAAAAAGAAGAAGAAGGTAAGGAATATAAGAAAAGGCTAAGACCAACTTATTTCCAATAGGAAAGAAGAAGAAAGGAAGGATTATTGTTTTCAATGGGAAAATATGTTTGAATCCTGTGGCAAAGATGACGGATGTCCAATAAAGATAAACACATCATGTTATTCCTACAAAGGGTGCAAGGAAATCACAGCATCTCCTATTACCGTTGTGATCATTCCTTTATTATGTCTGCGTCCTTGCTCCAGAAATTGGCCAGTTCGTCGCTCCATGATGGACGTTCGCGCGAGGATACCTCAACCGATGTGACCCGGGAAGAGACGTCTGAGCTGGACAGCGTGAAGCGTAACTCGGGCACACTCCACTCGGTGAGACCCTGCCCCCAGTCCTGTCCCCTTGAATCCTTGAGGGGACAAGATGGCAACCCCCCTTTGCTGAACCCCCTCCCGATTACATCTACAAACTGTTGTCTGTCTGAAATGTCCTCATCTTGGCACTCATCAGTATATCTAATATCTGTATGCTTATTTTGTCCATGAAATTATCATATCTGGGCCCTGTTTTATGAAGAGTTATAATTGATTTCTATCATAAGTCTATGGCAGCCTGTGTTCTAAAGGAATTTATAATCGATAATATCTTTTGATAAAACGGTGCTGTGGTGTTGTAACTACATCTTTAACAAGATTAAATGAATAGTGCAAATAACAATTTCAGAAGTGCAAATCTCTACATTTACAATATGAAGTCAGATGATACTTTCAATATCCATTCTTTCTTCAGAATGAATGAATGTATTTGTCCACGAGCCTTGGCAATTTGGCAGATGTTATAGCATTGCTTTGTTGGACATCCTCACTTTAGAAGGATATAATATGCACTTTCGTTTTTTATCCTCTCACAAAAAAAATCTAGGTTCATGATGTTAGTTTGTGTGTGTGTGTGTGCTTGTTTGTTTGTTTTTTCTTCTTCTTTTTATGGAGATGGGTACGTTGCCTCTAATCACTTAGTAATTGTTCTCTCACTCTTGCAGCTGACGGCAGGGCGGGCAGCACCTCCCAAGCGAAGATCTCCTACCAAAAAGAATTTTCAGTAAGTCTTGACTGTACCCTCTGTTTTGCAGAACCAGAAACAAGTGAAAACATACTCACATTACATTATTTCTTCTATTGTAAATGATACATTTTCTGTGTAGAGACTCTATTTGTTTCTGAAAAAAAAAGCCCATCAGTTTATTCTCAAATGTAGTACGTTACTTTAGGTTTATAGAATTCATGAAATCCTAGAATCTGTAGTTTGTTGCTGTATCGTTATATCATTTTGCAATTGTTAGCCATAAATGATAGTGTGTGGCAATTGCAGCATTTTCAAGCCTCTGAATTCTGTAATATATAACTGATTCCTAAATTGATAATGCATTTTGGAAGATTACACTTACTATCTCTCTCTCTTACAAATTGGCAAACTTTTTGTTGATTTCTTTCAAAATTTTGTGCCATTTTAATGCGTTATAATAACCAGCTTCATCTAATCTTTCCCCAATGTAAGATTTGCAGTGAAATTGGCAGAGTTGCCAATTCATTTAATAGCAAGATGATAAATTTTGTAGCCAATTTTCCCCAGCACTAGTTGAGTTGAGAAATGGTTGTTGCAGATGATGTGAGAGCTATTGATAAATTATGTCCAATTTAATGTGATGTCTGCAGGCCTAGCAGTGATGACCAGAACCAAGAGATTTTTGCAAATGGCCAAGAGCGATCCTTGAGGAGAATCAACGACGTGGAGTCGCGGTCCCCAGGCCGGGACGTGTGGCTGCGACAGAACGGGGAGGGGCAGAGAAGCGCCAAGTCCAGAAACGTCAGGGAGGGGGGACTGTGGGGCGTGCAGACGTCCGCCAGCTCGCTGGAGGGACCGGTGCCCCAGCCGCGGCAGAGGCGGAAGAAGACGAGGGAATGCGAGCAGGAGGCGGAGGAAGAGGTCGGAAGGAGGCGGAGACAGGGGGACAGGGCTGCCATGCCCTACCGGGGGACTACCACCGGTGGGGAGGAGAATGGAGGAGTGGAGCGGAGGACGGCGGGGGGTGAACAGAGGTTGGCTGGCATGGAGAGGGGGATCGGTGGTGAAGACCGTGGGAGCTCCCCTCTCAGGGGACAGATGGTTCCTCCTCTGGATCTCACCTGTCTGCATGTCAACACAGACGGGCATGGTAAGTAAAATTTTAACGTCAGGGCAGGCTGTGGCTTGACTGTCACTGTGCTCTGTTCACCAGTGGGCATGCTTGGCAGAGTGCTTGATTCGCTGGTTGGGGCAGATGTCTGAAAAGTTGTTGCCAATGAAAAGAGATTGCATAACCCTTTAACCCGTTGAGGACGGTTTGATTTTGCTACAACATGTACTTCCCAGAGACACCTGCCCGAGTATTCTCGGGACTCGTCCTCAACGGCTTACTCTCTATTGTGTCACAGTGACCTTCTTTTTAGACTGAAGCACATTGTTACTCCTGACTTTGCTGGATAATTCACGATTAGGTCAGTTTTCGAGGAATTATTGGAGTGGTGATAAAAAAACCAAAAGCTCTGAAAAATACATGTACTTCAGCATTCTTGTGTAAAAAGACTTATGAGGTATTTATTGTTAAATGAAGGTTAAAAAAAAAAAATATTCTTTTCATTGGTATATATGTCCTAAAGATCACACATAGATAGACCCAGCACCATGCTCTTTACTGCTGTTTTATGTCTCGGGTGTACAGTCCTCGAAGATTATAAAGGCTGAAGGCAAATGATAAGATCTCCAATTGAACATTAATTCTCAAATTTTCAGTAATCTTACTTGAGACATTTGTTCTTTTGATATTTGCGTTACTATGAGAAATGATGCGGATCTATCTTCATAATTATATATTCTTCTGTAGCAAAGAAGTGGTAGATGTGGTAGATACATTGTAGAATGACGTCACAACTTGTAAAATATTCTAGAAGAGCAGGATTTTTTATCAACTATTCTGTAGTAGAGATTTAGATGACAACTGAAGTTACTGTTCAGATAGGTAATATACTTGTGCATTTTAAACATTGATATGAAGATGTGCATTTTAAACATTGATATGAAGATGTATTTGTAGTTAACTCCAGATTTAAATCAATCACCAACCCACAGATGCACTTCAGGCATGGCATGGACATCAGAGTGGAGGAAAAGAAGGAGGAGGAGGAGGAGGGGCTAATGAAGGAGGAAGCCAGACGCTATCAAGACTGGAGAAGCTTCAAACAATAACTAGGTTTGTCTTGAACTGAGTCTACTGAGCTCCCAGTCTGGATGACATCTCTGCATGTAGAAAAGCAGTGCAAATTATTCAGTGCAAGAACATTCCACAAGTTTGTCATGGGTTTTTTTTTCTTTTGTGGAGGGTACATTTTTATTGTGTGTGAGGTATTAGCTTCTCGACATTTTAGAGTTCTTTGTGCAATAGTGTAGCTGTCTTTTATAATCTGTCATTTTTTACAACAGAGTGCAATTTATGCCCCTTCCTTTATCTTTGAGCATTTCTGATAATCACTCTGTAATCTTGTGTACATTTTTTTTTAATTCATTTTTTTTTTTCTTGTTTGTACTACCCTGCCGTGATGTAATTCACGATATTTTATTTCAAGCCCAGGAGTGAATTTGATGTACTGTATACGCCATATATTTCGCAAGTCTAAATTTTCGCGAATCAGGAATTCCCAACAATCGTGGAATCCTGTACTGAACGGAGAAGTGTACACGCGTACGTTACATTCACATCGGGATCAGAGTCAATATTTTCGCATGTCTTTAATTTCGCGAATAGCACCTGACTCACGAAATTCGAAAAAATAAAAACCTCGCGAAATATTCGGCGTATACAGTATGTAAACAAGGCCTTACTTTGCCCCGTAAATTGATATTTGTGAGTTTTATTTGATGATACATAAGGCAGGGCATCAATTATGTTGCAGTGCAGTGATTTATATACATATATATCTATATATATTACCTTCTGTTTGCTATACTAGAAAGAAGAAAAGTTTTTGTTTTTCTGGTGTTGCCCCCTCAAAACTGTATCCAGTATTGAGTAGAAATAGTAAGGCTCCCAAGAAGTGTAGAAATGTGACTTACCTATGCGATGTAAATCTCCTGTTCGTGATTCTTATATGTTGATGTGTTGGTGTGTTTGTAGCAAAGCTCTTATTTTCTTTCTAAATTGACGGGATGAACCAGATATAATCAGTATATACATACAGACCTCGCAACCACTCTGAATTTGGCGGAAAGAAACTGAAATTTTAACCATTCCTTCCCAGCTCTTGTTTCAATAGGAGTTTCATGTTTTTCTTTATGATTTTACCAAACACTCCTACAGCAATAGCTCTTTCTTACCTTCTTTTGAGCCAAATCATCCGTATTTTTTAGTCAGAAAGGTTGGGAATCCTTATACACATATATAGATTATGTATTATTCTCTTTCTTTATTTGTAGCACAGCATTGACATTTTGACATTTTTGGCTCTAAAAACAGTGAACACCATCTTGATAACACTTCTACAGTTGATGTCACGATCATAGTTCACCATTTTTTGCCAAGCTTCTACACTTCAGTTAGATTGTAAAGGCAGTCCTTGTCATGTTTGACTCATATTCATTTTCTGGAACGGGTTGCCAGAATGAATCGCAAGTATAACAAATTTCTACCCTATCAAGAAAAGAAGAATGTTTTGATCGTATGCTGTGAGAAAATAATCAAAGAATCTCACATATATAGTGGCATTTAGTGAAAAAGTGTGATACAGAACATAATGTAAAATCAGATACAAGCAATACATGAAATTCTTTTCCAAACAAGTTCCATTGCAGAAAAAAACAAACAAACAAACCAAAAGACAAGTACAAGGAATTGCCGTGTAATGCTAAGGCCCAATGTTAAATGTAAACAAAATGTCTATACACAATACTAAGAATAAATGAATGAATGAATAAATAAGTGAAATAATTCCACATCAATGGAGCACTGTATCTTTGGTTAGGTCATCGTAGAAAATTTACAGTCAGTAGGGACAAAGAAAGGAGTATGACTAACAAAAGATGTTATGTTAGTGATGTAAACAAGGTATCGTTTGATAATGTACCCAAACTTTGGTGTTTCAAACCAAGGTTTGGACTTTAAAGATGAAGAGACATAGCCTGTTCATCTACTTCATTGTTTATTGTGTGTATTGAATTTTCCTGAACCGTCCTTGTGTGTGAAACCTGTGTTGCAGAATGTGAGTTGATGTTTGTGCGTTTGTTTGTATGTGTGTCAGGTTTGACACGTACTAGTAATCGTTGTCTTCTGTGAAGTTTCCTTCTTAACTTTGGGTAGTACCTTGAAAGTGGTTCATGTTATGCAAGAAAAACAAAATACCCCAAACAAAGCATTTATCATCGAGGTGTTGCCCCGGTGTACTTATAGTGGATAGACCGCATGCTTTGTTCACTCTTTTTTTCCGGGCTCATTTCAACAATGATGTATGCATTAGGATCATGTGAGAATGACGGTTCAAATCTTTTACCACATTCACAAGCATACATCATGAGATGAAGAACAAATATTGCCCACAAGGTCCCTTGCACAAACATTTGGAAAACCCTGATTACAAAATGGAAACCATATTCAGTTGCAACATTATGAACACTCTCACCGGTAGGACTAGGTATATCCAGAGAATGCCACTGTTGCCCTGTCAGATGCTTACAGAGAAATAAATCCAAATCGATGAATCCCTCCTTGTAACTTTGTCATGATACTATTCAAATCCTAAAAGTTCTTCCCTTGCAAGGTTATATGTACTGGGGTTGTATTTTAAAGCTTGTACAAGGTGCTACATAAGCACTTGCCCGATTGCCTGGGACAGTGAAAATCAAAGTAGGGCAAGTGTTTTGAACAATGAGAAAAAATACTTGCCTAGATTGGGCTAGCAAAAAAATTTGGAAGCCACCTTTTTTTCACTCATGGACTTTTTTGGCAGGTAAAATTCGTGTTCGGGCAAGTGTTCTGCAACAATTGGAAAATCTGCTTGCCTGACCGGGCAAGTGGTGACAAAAAAAAAGTTATGTAGCACCATGCTTGTATCATTTATACAAAAAGATGTAAAAACTGTACTTGGCTTTGAGAAAGGGGAAGGGGGCAAATCAGTTTCCTTCAAATCTTACTCTGTAGGAGGAAAGGGGAGGGGTCCCACAAACTGTATACAATGTAGGGTAGAAAAGAAGGTATTGGTTTCACTAACTGGTGTAAGGGATTTGATTTGTCTTTGTGATGTCATACGTGTGTTTCAGAAGGATTGTAGCACCCGAATGCCGTTACATCTCTAAAGATGGCTTTGTGTTCTAACTTAATCCTTGTTTCACAGTCTTCTCCACGACCCTTATGACGCCCCACTCTCACCCCGGGCCAAAGATGCCCCTCCCACCTTTGGAAGGTGACTATATGTGCATTTATATATTCATCCTCTATAGATGCATATATGTATCTTTCATTTATACTTCAGTGTCAGACGCCTTTACATATGTGTGCATATATATGCAATGAGAATAGTTCTATTCAGTTCTTGTGCTGTGAAATTTGCAAAATAGATTTGGTTCGATGCAATCTTACCCCTATGTACAGTTTGTAAATGCTACCCTGTCTGGTTGTCTGTTTTTGCTAACACATCAAATAGCTTGATTTTCCCTTACCTTTTCATATATCCATGAAACATCACGTTTCTCTATCTTACTTTTTTTTTTTTTTTTTTACGTAAATTTCTGAATTTTACTTTCAATTTGATTTCTTTTTCTTGGATGCAAAAAGCGGTATTAACCATTCATTCCACTGTTTGGAATTTCCTAATATGCGGTATTAGTTTAGAGAAGCAGTTTCACCATTGTTACTGTGCCAGTGACAGAATTAACCTTGTATTTGCTTGCAAGGTGATCATCACTCATGGGTCCATTGGAATAGCCCAACATATCATGCATGTGAAATCATGACAGAAAGCCACCCTCGATTTTAAGGAGGGCATGGTACAAGATACTGACTCTAAGTTCAATTTATTTGAAAGGTCTATATAGTCTGCATAGCATAGACAATATGTGTCTTCTGGTGTCGGTTGAACAACCAAAGTGACAAGAGTCGCCTTTCACAGAAATAATTTTCATGGCATCGAAGGCGTTTTCTCTCAAAATCCAGAAACTTCTGATATCACCTAACTGTTGTGAGAAATAATGCATCGGCTGGTGCCACCTAATTGAATCAAGATGCCTCCTTGAAAATTTGACTTTCAAATTTTACAAATTACATAAATTTTAGCATACAGAGCTGTCAAATCTTCCTGAGTCTGGAGGGGGCTCCTGGAGAACTGATATTTCTCGTCATGTCTTTATTAAAACGTTAGAATGCCAAAGTCTCCTGGATTTTGGTATTATTTTGACCTAATGAGTTGTATGTAACACGTAAGCATTTTGCATCCTCCTGATTTTGATGAGGGAAATTTGGCAGCTTTTGTATATATACGTATATATTTATACTTTGCTTTAAATAACGTGGTTAGCATCATTGGACAGTGTATTTCAAGTTCTGTAAATGTTTCTTGTCGGTTTGGTTCAGATTATTTGTGACAAGGAAGACGATTGCACTTCCTTTGATTTCAGCATTGTTTTTATAAACACTGTCTTACAGTTTGTGTTCGTTGTCACTTGGGCTTCTGCTTTCGCAGTGATTCGTTCTACATTTTCAGAGAAGAAAGTCTTGTATTAAGACCAGATTCTGTTTCTCTTCCAGCAGTGCACTTGAAATGGAAGGGCCACCCTCACCCGTTTCCAAGCACGATTTCTTTCCTCGGTTGGTACCAAGGCAAACTATTATTTCCTCTTTTTTGAGCAATCAATGGCCACTTTCATTGTGCTTTATATGTTCTCATGCCCCAGTTGCGCGCACAGCATTGCTGTCTGACCGAACTCACTGGATGCAGTTAGAGAACCATTTGGTCTGTGCTCGCAGAGTTGTCACAAAAATGTAACAATTTGTCACAAAAGAAACAATTTGTTCACAGAAGTGATCTAAAGCACAGCAGGATGTCTTCATTGTCTCATCAATCTCATATTTGTGGCTGTAGTACTTTAACCTCGGCGTGAAGGCTTCAGTTTTCTCATTAAAAAGAAAAACAAACAGACAAATCTGTGTCTGAACTGCCAAAACTGGTGAAGTTCTGGAGAATTTGATGGTTGAATGCCAAGGTGTATGTTATACTGTCAAAATACCCATTTTTGGCATCTGATGCACGGCAGTTAGACAGACTGAATTATTTTTGGAGTTTGGACTATACACTCGTTGAGGCCTGTGATGGAGGCATTTACTGTTGTGATGAGTGTTTACTTGTCAAGCTAATTCCAGTATTTCTCTGTGGATTCATATCGTGAACTCAAATTCATGTGGGATTTTAAGGTCAGTCAAGTCCCCTTGAAACACAAAATGTGCACAGACTATCTTTTGGTCTATCCAGTGACTCATTGTGAAGACTGCAGTGCATAAACATGCAGTTACTCTTGCTTTACCTCAGTTATGTCTTGCTTTTCATATTATTTCCTTTACGCGAGCAGTGGCTTGCTGCTGAAAAGTGTTTCTTCTTTATCATTTTCTTTCTTTCGATATGCATAAACATAATCTTCAGTTATGATCTATATATTCCCTCGTCATTTCTTTTTTTAAGTTACCAATTCCTGTAGCTATTCAGCTTTGTCATGTTAACTTATTGTCTGCTTATCTCATTTACCTGTGCTGTCTGTCGTGTTGCTAATTCTTCTCTTCTTCTTTCATCTCTTGCCTTCTAATTAAAGGAGAATTCACCCCAACAAGTAAGGTTTTACTTAACCCATTGAGGACAAGCCCCGAGTATACTCGGGCAAGCATCTATGGGAAATAGGTTTTGTAGTAAAATCAAACCGTCCTCAATGGGTTAAAAGCTGCAAAACGAGCAGCTCAGTAAAGATCTCTAGAAATATAAATGAAAAAGTGGTGACCAACTGAATACTGATCAAGTGTTGTACAGTCAGTAGTTTTAAATATCTGGTATACAGTAGACATTTGACTATGACTTCTGTGCTTGGTATCTCTTATGATTTGTTCACATAAAGCAAAACTTTCACCTATTTCTTCTGAAATATTACGAAGGAATGATAACTTCTGTGTTCCAAGATTTCCAAAATTGTGGGATTTTTTTTTCTCTTAAAACCAATTGATTATCAATAGCAATGACATATGAAATGTCTGTCTCAAAAAAAGTTGCAATTGTTGAAAATACCTCTGAAGTGAATTTTCAGCCCTTCCATCATTGTCTGCGATATTAATGTTCCTATTTAAGAGGAGAAAAAGAAATCAGATTTTTCATTGTTTGTTGTTTTTCTTGCTTAGTTTCCATCGGCAATAACCTGTCTCGTTTAAAGGAAATTCTCCTTATGCCCTAACACATCTCTTCCTCTGTCCTTCCATGTTTAAAATCACATTCTTTCTCCCTGCCTTCGTTCATACTTTGTAGGTTTCCCTCAACTAGGGTTTTCCCCAACTAGGGTTTTCCCCTTCTAATATCCCTCTTTCTGCCTGTGCTCGTTCTTCTGGCTGTTTTAAATATAGTGAAAGCTGTTTCTTTCTTCTCTGTGCTTTACATCTAGTGACCTGCTTCTTGTGACAACATGAAATGTCTCCTCCAATATAGACCGATTCAGGTTCGTTGAGGGCAGCAGACAATTTGTAGCACTGGGCGCAGCCATGAGCTCATTTGGAGGTGTCTTAGCCGACCCCCCCTTCTCTCCCCCACCCCCGGGCAACATGTTCATCACACACTTGTAACAAAGGTTCGCGCACTAAGCAAGCATTCGCGCACTCAGTATGAGACGCCTATTGACTAAAACAACCATGCATCAGTTTTTCATTCCGCGCGCGGAAGGGGTTGGGGAGCGAGGAGGGGGGGGGGGTCGGCTAAGACACCTCGTTAATGGCGCTGCCCATGCCAAAAATACACATAGCGCGTCACAGAATCGGTCTATAGGGAAGAGTCCCTTTCTCTTCTTGTAACTGACAAACAAATGAAAGATGCTAATAAATGAAGGATTGTCATTCACATGCGATGATGCCATTGTGGTCAGTATGTACATTAGGCTTAGGGTGGGGCAGGGAGGAGGGTCTGATTACCTATGCTTTTGCTTTGATGTTGAAAGTGTTAGCGCGGCATGCCTTGTTAAATGCTTCCGCTGGATAATGCTGATGGCTCTCGCTTCTGCTTCTGCCGTGTCTACTCGTATTGCTCATGGCTTTAAACGAAGGAAGTGAAATCAGAAAAGAAAAGAACAGCGTCGTTGCAGAAAGAGGAATTGTTGCTGATCTATGTCTTACAGTTGCTCCTCTTAAAATCCTGCCAAGTTTCAAGATATGCTGACTTTCCTCTTTCTGCCTCTCGTTTCCAAAGCAGCATCCCACATATTTAGATTACGTATGTCATCAGGCAACACTTCTTTTTTTTTTTCTCTCTCTCTCTTCCACACTGTCTGGCCTATTTTAATGAAATTCACATTGCTGTTAATTTTTTTTTCATGGCTTTCGCATATTTTTGATTGGATTTTCCACGAATATACCAGCATGTGTGTGTTTGTGTTTTTGTTTGTGTTTGTTTCATGTTACAATTGATATCTCTGGCAAATTCTTTACATTTTTTTTTAATGGTATCTCAGAGAGATCCTCTCCCCCATATGATATATCTCACCATTTCATGATGTTGTAGAAAGCCATTGAAAACTTATATTGCTGTCATAATCAGTGATATTTTGCTAAGCATAGCAGGAACTAAATATTTTCATGGAGATAATGATGCATGGGAACATACATATAGTGTCAATCATTAGGTCACATGGCATTACTCTTGAATTTTACACAGCATCTTGCATTCATGACTATTTGATTGAACTGTGTTGGGGATCTCTTATTCATAACATATTTACGGTATTCTATACAGTCGCAGATGAATTAACCTTTTTCTTTGTGTCGTATAGAAAGGAAGCATCTAAAACTTACTAATGATCAGAGACAGTTTCATGTAGTTTTAATCATGTCAACTTTGGCATTGCATCATATGTGTTTTCTCATTCCAATATTACTATATTTTTTTCTGTGGAAATGCCTTTCTTTTGTACATATTATTGTTTTATTTTGCTATACAACGTATATTACCTAACAAAATAGCAAGATGTATGATTTCCAGCTTCTCATGGAAGAAAAAAAAAAAAACATTATTGTATGATCAGTGCATAAGGGGCAATGCTTTCTCATTTACCCAACCTTGGATTGAAATATCTCCTTGGGGCTTTCAGGGTGCATCACTGAGATTTTTATTTATTTATTTATTTTTTTTGGGGGGGGGGGAGGAGGAGCTTGGCAGGGGGATTTAGGGATTCTTTTTGTTTTGTAGTTTTATTAGTAAATTATTAGTAATTTGTTGTTATTTTTTCTTTCTCTGTATGAAGTGCGGATGCACTGATGTACATAAAGTTGGTGGTCATTCACAATCAGTGTATCACATATCGTTTATGCGGTTGTTAAAATGCAATATTCTTCCTTTAGTTTTTGTTTTTGGCCACTGTGTGTAGACTAGATTACCTGAATGTGGTCCCATGTAATACTCTCCCAAGCAGGTAGCTTGCATTCTATTCTTGTGTTAAATTGTACCACTCTACTTTCCCAAGCCCTCTTTGCTGCATTGACTCAAGTGTGGAATGCTTCTGTCACAAGCAAAGCACTGCATGGCAAAAAACAGAAAACAAACAAACAAACAGCAGGCATAGCTTTGAAGTTGAACAAGCAGTAAAGCACTTGTTGTTTTCGTGGGTAGTTCGATAGTTGTACTTTCTGCAAGTCCTTCCAACACTGCATTCTCTCTGTTGGAACTGTGAGAGTGATTACACACAATGAATGTTACATTGTTCCTCCTATGCAGGCTGTTCCTTAGATACTGTAAAAGCCATATAATAGTGAGTGTAATTTTTTCACGAATTACGACTTCCCAACAATTTATGCCATATACAGAAGTAATGCGTTTTCTTTTCACCCATTTCACCACGTCCATGACTGGCAGGCTGCCAAAATGATTTTTCTTTTCTCATTTTTCCCTTGAATGCACACAGAAAAATGGTAGCCAAAGATTAGTTTAAAATGTTACTCATACAAGAAAAAACTGTACCAGAGTTATCAGAATACATTTTTATTTTTTTTAATGCAAGGTTATGAAGACAAATATCTCTTTATCAAGTATGGATATATTTAATCTGCATATGAATCACCCATGGACTGCTACTCAAGTGACATGGAGGGTGCATGACCAAAAAAAAAAAAAAAAAAAATGCCAGTGTTCATATGATATGGTTGTGGTATGCCCTGTGAAACTTTACCATGAAGCTGATCATAACTCTCTGAGTGATGAACCAAAATCATTCACTTTTCTTCAAGCTGGTGCTGCTAATTTCTGTTTTCGTACAAGATAACTATTACCCAGTAAATAATCTTCATGCTGACTTTCAAAGTGCTTCAAGCAGCTAATACTGAGTGTGTATGAAACAAAATAAAAAGTGTTTAAACTTTTGATAGAAGCGAGTGTAAGGCATACCTATTAAATGCTCTCAGCAACATGTCGCATGCATATATCTGGTTATGGTTTGTGATTAAGCTAATATTTCTGAACTTCGGTTTGTTGGTTGGTTTAACGAAGAATGGATATGATTGAGCATCGTTAGCCAATATGGGAAACTTTCAGTACCCTGTTCAGCTTTTAAATAATGCTCTGTTTTAGTTTTTTGTTCAGCATTCTAACTTTGCAGGCCTCATGCAAATATATTTATTATATATTAACAAATAACACAAAATAAGCAGACCTTCATTCTGTTTATGAATATTCAAGTTTGCTATCCTGACTTACATACAGTGTATCAGACATGAAATATAATCAGTATTCCATCATTTACACATATTCATTTGACATTCTAAGAATGCTTCATTGAAGTTATCATGTATTATCTTCATGTACTGAAATTGTTTTAATTTTGCAGACTTGTGTCATAAATTCATGTCATATATTTCCAGATATACGTCACGTCTCATGAAGCCATTTCCATACATCCATTGGTATTCATAAAGACTGAACAATTTTGACCATAGCATAGCGAGAACACAATTCGAGCAATAATTTCATGCCGTCTTCGTTTTTACATGTGTTCTGGCATTGTTTATTCATACACAACTTCATAGACAAAGGCATACAAAAACAGATCTCTGACTGCCAAAAACACTGTACATCACATCAAGGATGACATCAGTATTAGAATGCACCATTTATGGACACTTTATCATTTTCTTCCTTTTTTTTTCTTTGTCTTTTTTTGCCATTGGTCTGTTTTCAGTTCCAGTAAGCGGTCAGAGAATGCTTTGGACGAAGAGGACAGCGTAGCGGCCATCAAGCAACTGACCAGACAGGTGCGCTCACTCAAGCAGAAAATCAAGCAGTACGAGGAGGAGTTTGAGCGCCAGTACAACGCAAAGGTTAGCAAAGATGTATGCATATATCACATCACTTTGAGGAATAGGAGATAATTTGCATCATTTTCATCAAAGTCTAAACTGTACAGCTGTAATTCTGGTTACAGCTCGTTATTCCGAAGGTTCGTTATTCCGAAGGCTCTTTATTCCTAAGATTCGTTATTCCGAAGGTTCATTGTTCCGAATTTCATTTTCAGATTAACCAATCTTCAGAGTAACGAACCTTCGGAATAACGACACAAATTTTCGGATTAACGAACCCTATTTCATTTTCGGATTAACGAACCTGTAGGTATAGGGAATTTGCATGTTTCGGATTAACGTCCCGTCGGAATAACGAACCTTCGGAATAGCGAACCTTCGGAATAACGAACAGCACCCGTAATTCTATTAGCCTTCATTATTTCTATGATTATTGTTATCATTAGTTGTAGTAGTAGTCTTAGTAGTCTTTTATCACCATTATGATTAGTATCATTGTCAGTCTTCTTCTTTTTCTTTTACAACTTCTTGATATTATTACTATTTTTTTTATTATTATCATCATCATCATTATCATTATCATTATTATTATTACCCACTGGTGAGTGGCACATGAAATTGAGTAAAGTACTGTCCCAAGCAGAATGACTTCAAGACCTATCACTTTTGCTCAATCTGCTTTCTCACCAGCCAACTCAAAACGAGAAGCTTGGACAGCCAGAAATCAAGAAGATGATCGGGGAGCTGAAAAGAGCGACCAAACAACTCAAAGGTGCGCTGACGAACTGATAATTTCACCTACTATTAGTTAGTTTGTAGCTCCTTTGATCTTGAAGTCTAACAGTCGTGATAGTAGCTTTGAATATTGCTTGAGTGTGCATGCTCGTGATTTCTTCTGTCATGGCTACTACCAAAACACTGATCAATTCAGTGCTTATCTGTTAATGTAGGGCAATTTGTCAATCAGATGCAATAAAGTCTAGAAAGAGGTTTATGATAAATTCTCCTCAAGGCAAAGGTATTATTCCAATGCTATGTAAAGATGCTGTTGTGTTTGTTGTTGTAGTGTTAAAGGCTGATACAAATACCACACAAATTTTAAATGCTGTAGTTGGTGGTGTCTTTAATAGCCTTTTGTCAAGGCCCTCTCGCTGTAATGGGCGAGCGAAGCGAGCCCACCGGAGCGCGACAGCACGAGGGCCTTTTGAGATCTGCTTCACACATTATCATTCATGACACGTGAACCCTACTGAATATCCATTATTATTGGGTTCTGGTCAACCAATGGAATGGCGCCCTCCCCACATCCTCAGCCTTGGTGCTGTCATGCCTGTTCGCATGCATCACTGACCACCCGCGGAGGTCTGTGGCGTGCATTCGCTGTATTCAAATCGGGTTCGAGCAGACAGACACGCTGATTGGTCGACTTTTGCTCCCAAAATCGGGGAGCAAAAGTCGGTAATTCAAAGGGCTAACAAAAGGATGCAAAGCAGATCTCAAAAGGCCCTCGCGCAACCCACTCAGCTGGGCTCTCTTCACCATACAGCAAGAGGGCCTTGACAAAAGGCTAGTGATGTCTTTATTCATCATCATCATTCATATCTGCCATGTCACAGCCTTGAAGAGTGAGGTGAGGGAAGCCAAGAACCCCCTCCACAGCACCTTGCCGGCCCGTCTCTCTGGCAACGAGATGAACGAGGAAGGGGACTCCTCCCCGGTCCACCTGGCTGGCCTCAAGGAATCCCTCAATCTGGCGCAGAAACGGCTGCAGGAGAAGAGAATTGAGGCAAATCGCAGCTTCGACATCCATGTAAGATCATCAGCTCTCTCTTGATTTGAGCGTGTTCTTCAATTTTTAACCAAATGTTAATTTTATATTCGGTTTGCAAAAGTTTTTCTCCTGTGCATGAAAAGAGCTGGTGAAGTTGCTAGGGATTGCAGTTTCTTTCTCAGTTGAATTTAGGTTTAACATTAGAGTATATATGCTGCTAAGAGAATGCTCATTATGTTCAGTGTGATGTCATTATGTAGAGCTACCAACTCTACAGCAAATTATCCAGAAAACTTCAAAAGTTGCAGTTATCGCCCATTGAACCAGCATTAAAAATCTTCCTGTGAAGAGATGTCTTTATCAAAGCTTCGACAATTACTAGTGATGCAGGGGTTGATTTCATCATTTAAGTTATTTATGGAGATTGAAGATCATGCATTCTTTGTTCCAACTTCAGTTTAACGGTGAATATGTTAATACAGAACATTCTGGTAGGTAGAATGTCTTCTATAACTTCCACAGCTGAGGAGTATAAAGTGAGGGCATTGCCAACTCCCTCCCCACACTACCATCACTCACACCATTGCCAACATCATTATCAACACCACCATTGCCACCACCACCATAGTTACCACTACCACCATTTCCATCCTCATCCCCATTACCACCACCATTACACCCAACACCATAAATACCACCACCACCATTGCCACCCCCATTACTATCATCCCCACTGCTGCTACCACAGCCACCACATCCACCACCACCACCATCACCACCGTCACCATCACCACCCCCATTACTACCACCATTACCACCAACACCTAAACCACCACCCCCACTATCACCACTACCGCCACTACTATCACAACCATCACCACCATTACCACCAACTCCAATACCACAACCACCATCACCACAATCACAACCATCACCACCAATACCACCAACTCCAATACCACAACCACCACCATCACAACCATCACCACCATTACCACCAATTCCAATACCACAACCACCACCACCATCACAACCATCATCACCATCAGAACCATCGCCGCCATCACCACCCCCATTACCACCACTGTTACCACCAACACCAACACCACCATCCCCAATATCATCGCTACCACTACCACCATCATCATTATTACAACCTTCAAGGCAGGCCTAAGGGCCACGCCTCCATCATTCATTCTGTCTGCCCCCTTCTTGGTCCCAGGAGCTGTACTGATATGCCTGCTTTCTCTCTCTCTCTCTCTCTCTCTCTCTCTCTCTCTCACCCCTGTTTCCAGGAGCTGACCATTGCCAACATTATCAACACCACCATTGCCACCACCACCATAGTTACCACTACCACCATTTCCATCCTCATCCCCATTACCACCACCATTACACCCAACACCATAAATACCACCACCACCATTGCCACCCCCATTACTATCATCCCCACTGCTGCTACCACAGCCACCACATCCACCACCACCACCATCACCACCGTCACCATCACCACCCCCATTACTACCACCATTACCACCAACACCTAAACCACCACCCCCACTATCACCACTACCGCCACTACTATCACAACCATCACCACCATTACCACCAACTCCAATACCACAACCACCATCACCACAATCACAACCATCACCACCAATACCACCAACTCCAATACCACAACCACCACCATCACAACCATCACCACCATTACCACCAATTCCAATACCACAACCACCACCACCATCACAACCATCATCACCATCAGAACCATCGCCGCCATCACCACCCCCATTACCACCACTGTTACCACCAACACCAACACCACCATCCCCAATATCATCGCTACCACTACCACCATCATCATTATTACAACCTTCAAGGCAGGCCTAAGGGCCACGCCTCCATCATTCATTCTGTCTGCCCCCTTCTTGGTCCCAGGAGCTGTACTGATATGCCTGCTTTCTCTCTCTCTCTCTCTCTCTCTCTCTCTCACCCCTGTTTCCAGGAGCTGACTCAGGATGAGATTAAGGAAGAGAAGGTGGCCATCCAGAAAGCATTGCTCCAGCTTGAGAGTAAATACGGCAGGCCGGTAAGATCTCACCTCAAAAATACAGACCCCCCACTGTGGAGCTGGTGCTGTCCTAGTAGTGTAGAGCCTGTAGGCCTCATAAGTCAGCGAGTTTAATTCAAAATAGCAAAAAGAGGGGGATTGAAAAAATACGAATTTTGATGGAAAAATACGAATTTTGGAGCTGGTGAGTAATAATTTGTGCTTCCAAAGGTTGGCAGCTCTGGTGTTGGTAGAAACAGTGCTCTAAGATTGTTGAGGACCTGTGGTAGAATGATTAACTTCCCAAACCTCAAACAGACATCGTGCAAAGACATGTGCATTTTGTGGCTTAAGAAGCAATGCAGTTTCAATCGCTCTGTCTTACAATATAGAGAGCATCATTACGAGTGTGTAAACTTTTATCCTCATTGAATAGCAGTCGAATGATGAGATGTTTGAGATCAAATATACGGTGGTAAAAATTTTGTGGTAGAAGAGATTCCGTACTCATAGAGCAAAGATCACACTATGAGTTCTCCTAGACCCTATGTTATTTCCATGGACTGGTAGACCTTCTACATGGAGGATAATGGATGACACATGAAGCATGTATCACCACGAAGACCAAATTAAGTTGCCGAAAATTTAATTTACTGGCTTTAATATTTTTCTGACAATTTGTTGCACCCATACATACTATAGAAAAAGAATGTTGGCAAGTATGCAAATGCAGTTGTGAGAAATTTGCTTTGAAGTTAAGATGCGATTGTGTTTGGATAGAATGGCACATTGATTTAAACAGTAATTTCAAAACAGCAAGTTATGCATTTCATAAAAGGTATGAGAAGATTTTTTTTTTTTTTAATAGCAAAGCATCCTTAGACAACGAAATCTAGACAGGAGGTAGTTTAGATATCAGTGACATGGCATGCCATTATTTGCAAGTATTGTTAATGGGGTTTTTTTTATCAAACATCTATAAATATTGATATATTTATAAAATCTAAAGTTCAAGGCATTTGAAATCATGAGAGTACAGCTACACTCTCTTCATCTAAACCCACAGACAACGAAGGCTTCCAAGGAAATTATGAAGCCCCTGTATGATCGCTATCGCACCTTGAAGAAAATCCTGAAAAAGCAGGTGAGGCCAGTCAGCAGAATGGCAGCATGCACACAGCAGTCCTCGGTTTGACTACCCTATAAAACCCCTTCTAACAGCAGCTTTGAATCACCAAATTCCTCTTCACGATCACTATAACTTACTTATATTGTAGTTGTTTGCTGTTTTTCTCTTCTATGTAAATAACTGTTGTTAACTTCTCCAAGTTTGCCGTTTTTCCTCTTTTACTTTAGTCTCCCCAAGTAGTATTTTTCCCTTCCTTAATCTATGTAGACAGTACTGTATTTCCAAACGTGTGTATGTGTTTTGTCTTCTGATGAAATGGACAGTTCCCTCTAGGAACAAGTAAGGGGGTGGGAAAGTAGGCTAATGCATGTAAAAAAAAAAAGGAACAGAAAAAGAAAACATTTTCCCTGTAGCTCTTGTCACAGCTCTCAGCTATCTTTCAAAGTATGCTGTGAGGGGAAATGTCCCATACTCATTTGTGTGCATGATGTACCCAAAACTACTCTATTAGGGCATGCAACAGTAAGCATTTGTGTTGAAGTGCTGGAGATACATGTATAAGGATTGCAAGGTAAGTCACTATCTTTCTATAGTACTGAGTGTTATCAGTGTGACTAGCAGTTCACTTTACATCTGATGTTACCTTGAAAGCAGTCTCCTTTACATCTCCTGTAGGCAGAATAGAATGACTTCAGAAATGAAATCATGTTGATTGATTACATAAGATAGGAATGATCCTGTTCTTGCATAGATAATTTACTCTTTTGTGTGTTAATTACAGTTGACAGCTGTTGTTGTTGTTTTTTTCAGTAACATCACGGCTTCCATAGGTGGGCAAACTCTTTATTAGTTGCATGATTGATAATAAATGTCTACTGTTGGTATTAAGACATCCAAAGCTGTGACTGTTGGCAGAAAACCTAGTTGAAAGTTGAATTTTATTTTGTGATGAGAGATGTGCGTGGTGATGACTTGAAAAGTCAGGAGCAATGCCTTGTGTCTGACCATCACCTAGGATGCCAGGAGGAGTGTCCAGGAGGAGGCGACTCCATCCGACCTCAACACGATAGAGGAACACATAGAAACCAAAGATTTCATGCCCAAGCAGATGGTGAGAACACTCTCCTAAAGTCTTGGTTCCTCCCAATGAGTAGATCGTTCACACCATTAAAACAGATTGTAGAAACCAGAGAATTCATGCTCAATGAATAGATCATTCACACCATTGAACAGATTGTAGAAACCAGAGAGTTCATGCCCAATGAACAGATCATTCACACCATTAGACAGATTTGCAGAAACTAGAGAATTCATGCCCAGTGAATAGATCATTCACACCATCAAACAGATTGTATAAACCAGAGAATTCATGCCCAGTGAATAGATCATTCACACCATTAGACAGATTTGCAGAAACTAGAGAATTCATGCCCAGTGAATAGATCGTTCACACCATTAAGCAGATTGTATAAACCAGACAATTCATGCCCAGTGAATAGATCGTTCACACCATTAAACAGATTGTAGTAACCAGAGAATTCATGCCCAATGAATAGGTCGTTCACACCATTAAACAGATTGTAGTAACCAGAGAATTCATACCCAATGAATAGATCATTCACCCCACTAAACAGATTGTAGTAACCAGAAAATTCATGCCTAGTGAATAGATTGTTAGTACCATTAAACAGATTGTAGAAACCAGAGAATTCATGCCTATTGAATAGATCGTACACACCATTAAACAGATTGAAGAAACGAGAGACTTCATGCCCAAGCAGTTGGTAAGAACTTTCTCCTATAAAGTCTTCATTTACACCAATGAACAGATTGTAGAAACCAAAGAATTCATGCTAGAGTAGATAGTGAGAATGCCCTCATAAGTCTTGGTTCCTCCCAATGAACAGATTGTAGAAACCAGAGAATTCATGCCCAAGCAGATGGTGAGAGCACCCTCCTCCATCTTTGCTCACACTAATGAACAAATTGTAGAAACCAAAGAATTTGTGCCTCAGTGACTGTTGCAGAAAGAATAAGCAACTATGATGGTTCATGCCTTTTGGTGTCATGAATTGCAAATAAAGTATAAAATGTGATTAACATTGGAGGTGAGTAGTTGTGATACAAGAACAAAAATACAAGTCAGGCTTCAGTTTCTTCTCAATCAGTGATGCTACTGTGTATGTAGCAAAAGCAGTTACATTTCTAAGGTGTGTGTCATGTGTGGAACTGTAATAATCAAATGTCTCAGCTGTCCATGTCGTGGTTGGCAAGAATTGAGAAGTTTGCTGTTATCAGTGACAGACGTTGTATTATTAACTTGCACTAATCGATAACCATCACGACATCTATCCTTTCATTGCACACTAGATGTTTGGACTTACCCAAATCATGGCCTCCACCGTAACAACATACATCCTAGATGATGTTATTACGATAGAGTTACAATTTAATGATTGAGTCGTGACCGTGACTGTAACTTGGTTCAGTGGCAATATGATACCCCTTCAGCTGTGAGAATTTCTAATTGCCATCCTAATTGCAGTAATCATCAGTGACTATTACTGTAGAGCCTAAAAGACAGCAGACCAGAAAGGTTCTCCAGCATGTTCCACATGCAGAGTGCACACAGAATATCTGTGCTAAGCTTTGAGCGTTTTCCTTTCCTCTGCAGGGCCCCGTCCACGCCAAGTATGACGAAGGAGAGGAGGAGGACATCTTTGGCACGGCAGAGTTCAGGGTCACCCAGATGATCTCCCCCTCGGGTCAAAGGTTAATGGGGAGGTCGCCCTCAGACCTGGACGACATCTGCCCGAGCCCCAACGACAGTGGACGGGTGGACTCTCCGTACAGCCCATCGAGTGCCTTCTTCCATGAAGCTTCTCTGTGAGTGTGGCGAATCAAGCCTTCATACCCAACTTATGTTTCTATAGCCAGGGGTCGACATTGATAGTGCCCCGCGGCCACTAAAATTGATGTCGATAAGCAAATATCCAAACAGTCTATCTTTGGAAGCCCAACTGGACAACTAAGATTCTAAACAGATTTTTATGTTTCCTTCTATTTTGGATTAATACATTTCTTTTTCGAGCAACCAAAATTTCAAATTAAAATTCAAAAGATTTTAGTGGCCGAAACCAGCCACCGGAGGAAAGCGTTAGTGTTGAGCCCTGCGTGAGCCATGGCAAATGTTGGTTTTTGCACGAGGTGTCACTGTTTTCCGTTATGTTATGTAGTGGAGGAAATGTATAGAGCCAATAGACAAAGATTTATTTTATAGAGGAGTGAAACACACTCTTCAACACCATGGAGGATAGATCAGCTCTTTAAGTCATAGCACATTTGCATTTAGACCCAAATACACTAATCATGGGAATATTGATACACCGTAATACCATGACAACCTTCAGGAGATTATGACACCTTGTCCTCGTTTTCAGGGAGGAGCTGCTGGCGAGGCAGGACCAAGCCCAGTCAGAGAAGAGGCGGCTACGCCGGGTCCTCAAGGACTTTGAGGACAACTTCCTCCAGGAGACAGGGCAGAGGGTCCAGAAAGAGGACCGGTCCCCCATGGAGATGGAGTACAACGACTACAAGGTAAAAGGCACTGCTCTCCCAAACTATGACAAAAAGGGTGTATCTGAGCTCCACACTAGGAGAAATGAAATTGAGAAAAATGGCTTTTAAGTTGCTTTTGCTCCAGAAGCCACAAGAATAAATGTTTGATGATGGAGTTTGCCTTAGGGTTTGCTTTATCAAAGATTATTGTTAAACATTTCTTAGTTTTTCAAACTATTCATCACCAGGATAAGAGTCAGTTTTATGTTGATAAACCATTCTGCCAAAAAACACCTGGCAAGTGCTGCAGTAGTCTCTTCATGGCAAAAGGGTGTATCTAGAGACACACACCCTTTTGCCATCAAATTTCCCCCCAAAATGTGAAAATGCCTCGAAAGCTCATACTGTGTAGGAAAAGAAAACTTTTCAATGAGCTAACTCTCTCTGGAGTTTGACTCCAGCACATCTGAGAGTTAGCTGAATGAAAATTTTGACCTCAAAGACCCCCCAATTGGAACACATTAACAAAACCCCCATTTTACCCAGATATGCCCCTTCCACCACACATGAGCAAGACATTAGAAGGTAATGATTACTGCTTTGGGGGTCATTTCACAGCAGTGTCTCAGATTAGCAGTGACTACATGCCAATTGATTAATTGAGAAGTAGATGATGTGTTACACTTATGTGTTACACTTATAGGCTGTATATGAATAATTAGTTCATGGTTGTATTCCCACTCTGCTGGAATATCCTCAATCTCAGTCAATGACACTGAGGTAATTCAACAAAAGCAACAACAAAATCAAAGCAGGAAGAAAACTATCAACCTCACTGGTGAATTAGAAGGGATCGAGTAAATCTTGCTGTTTTCAGCATCATTGAAAGCTGGGTGAATGATATTGAAAATCTTGTTTAAACAACAACAACAACAAAAATCATTATTTTTACATGAGGAGTTTGATCACAAATCAGTTTCAGCACTATTTTTCAACATTCCAAAGTAAGTCCACTGTCAGATAGAGTGGAATGAATCATTTCCAATGATATCTCACTTCTTACCTGACAAATTGCTGACATACAAGTGTTTGATAATTGTGAAATTTTTTATTATAATTTTTTTTCCTCTATTTGGTACACCTGTATTTGTAGGACTTGTGAAGATTCCTAAGGTTTTATGTCAATTGTCAACAAGTTTGTTTGGTTTTTTTTTTTTTTTTTTTTAAATGTCTAGTGAATTAGAAGTGCTCTAAGTACATGTATAGTGATTGAGCTATATGTGCTAGTAATTGTCTGAAAGAGATTACCATATCTTGGACTCAAGAATTGTCACAAGTAAAATCTCATCTACGTACAAACAATATAAAAGAAGAAGAAATATCTTGACAGCATTCTTTGATGTGTGTATCTGCGATTCTTGGCATGTCACTTCATATTCCGAATAATACTTGAATGTTTGTTTCTTGGTTTTTTTACAGCACATCAAGAAACAGCTGAAGCTGCTGAATGCCCTGATACAGAAACACCAATCACAGACATCGGCTGCTGTCACATGACCCCGACCGTCCACTCAGGACCTCCCCTTTAGGTCGGAGAGGGGAGGTGATTCCACAATGAACAGAAGACCTGTCTAAGATAGAGCCTGGGCATTTGTACAATATTTTTGTGTGCTTTGTAGTCCTAGCACACCTTGCTTTGTTCACTTTTTAGTTTGTGTCACATTTTAAAAGTAATTTACTCCGTCCAGATTATATCCATACATATTTATGTCATCATTTGAGTTTCCTTTGCCAAATTTCCTTTGTTAAAATATTCTTCGTAACTGAAAGTTTTGGGTCACTGTTTAATAGAATATATAAATTTTCTCTCTTTCATTTTCTTTTGCTCTGCATATTTTGATTTAAAAATGCAGTATCTATTCCTTGTTGGACATCCCATAAGGTCGACAATACCACCTGCTATTATAAAATCTGTGCATCTGTAGCTCTTGAGTGTCAGACATTGATATGCAGTGATCAGTTCCACCCATGTGGAATACCAAACACTGTTTGAGTTTCACCAGTGCGTGGGTGGAGTCTGTATCGATGTGCTGCGTGTGCAAAGGAAGCATTTCAAATCAAAACTTCACTCGTCATTTCCTGAGTTTCTTGCCTCTGCTTCCAGAAACACAACACTGTGCCAACCTTATTCACTTCATGTACAATGTATTTCATGGATTTCTGATTTCCATCAACACAAAATACAATCACAATATTCTCTTGATGCAAGATTGCTTTGCAATTTACTGTTAATGTAGACTTGAATACAAAGGCAGAGGAAATCAAACCAGAGTATCACGTATGTATGTGATACACAGAGTTGATCGAGCCACTTGTACACTTTTGTATCTACAAGGGGGGGAAAGAGATTTTATATAATTTTCCTTTTGTTAGATTGCTGTTTTAATTAGACTTCTTGGAATAGTAAGCTTATTATTTCAAGGCTTTGGATTTGTTTTCAATATATTTCTCTGGTTTGATAATATTACACAAGCAAATGAAAGAATGAAGAGAATATTTGTAGTTACAGGTTTAATCTTTCTTGTGTGTTTCTTGTCACATTTGTCTACACACCTGTAATGAATGAAACTATAAGTTCCAGTGTTGTAAATGTAAGAATATACAACTGTACATGTAGCATTGGAACTAGATTTTTATCAGTTCAGGTAAATACTGTTTATCCTGATTTATCAGGATTCATCGTCTCATTTTATCCCTTTTGTACCTTTGGAGTGCTATGCTATCAACATCAAGCCACCCTTTTATTAAAAGGAAACAGCAAATTTCACTTTTGCATTTCATTTTTAGACAATAAATATGCAAAGCAGGGGCAATATGGGGATGATATAAAGCACGCAAAGGAATACACTTGTCTTTACACACACAGCCACACCCAATATGCATGAAAACACACACACCTGCAGTCATGACTGCAGATGGTTTGATGTGCGTGAAGAGAGGTAGCTGCCCACAGGTCAGAGGTCAAGGGTTAAACAAAAGAGTTCAATCTGTGAGGAATCCCTGGCAAAGCGAGGTTGACTGTAAATGATTAATTGCTTCTTTTCTTCTCTTTTTGTGATCCTGGCACAATAACCTTAGCCCTGCACCCAGTCACTGGCATAAATAAATACATGCATATAAACAACGTTTGCAAACCATTGTTCCATCAGAAAGGTGGAATTGGAATCCACAGTTTGCTGCAGTTGTGTAGGATCCACCTCTTTTCTTCAGCAATGGCCTGCTGTTGGCAAGGCATTTGTAATGCTGATAGAGACATACATATCAGCAAAACTACAAGTAACATTACAATTTGCAGCAAAACGACAGGTAACACTACAATTTGCAGCAAATCGAAGCAACAGTTGCCGCTCTCCAAGAAAATACAGCATGCATTGTTGCTTTAGTAGATAAAGCAATTTGAAAACAAACAGATTTCATTATCTTCGTGACAAAATATGTTTAAAAGAAATGCCGTCCCACCAAACTTGCCAAAACGAGATAACCCGGTATGTAAAAACTTAATACTTCACATCCCTAGTTATTTACCGTGCAAGTGGGTTCTAGGACCTGGGTATAATGTCGAGAACACACAGTAGAAAATGGCCTGATTGTTAATTGCCCTGTTTGTAAAATATGGACTAAATGTATATCATGTGTATCATTATTTTGTCTGTATGTTTTGCACATGATTTTATATGCCAATTCTGTTTTACATATCATTTTTTGTATCATTTTTTTTTAACAAGCAATTGCAGGACATGTCAGAGTGTTGATATTAAGAACAAAAGTTGCCATGTTCAGATTTGTACAGAAAGAATCGAGACATTCTCTGTTTTTTTCTTGATGACCAAAGATAGCTTATCAAGAGTGCTTTATTTGACATCTGCTCTGTAAACCTTTTGAAGTGTAGGGAAATATCTATAGATCCCAAATCGGTTGTTTGTGAGAACCTTTTCGTCAGTAAAGTTGTGACTTTGTGCTTTTTTCTATGCTCAGATGATTCTATTATTTAATTGTTCGCGTCATCACTATGCGTGTTGTCTTGAAGAGTTTGACACTCTGTTCGACTCATGTTTTCACGTCAAAGGGACCAAATTCATTCGAATCATTTCTATTATTAAAGTAATCACTGTCTCTTCCTGCATGTATTTTGGTCACTTTCTTTTTTTCTGTTGGACCAATGATGCGACGTAATCATTGAGTTGTCCCTGTCAAATAATTGTGCGGAGAGAAAATGAATTCTTTGTGGTCAAGGTACCAACAGTACACACAAAGTGAATATTTTTCACGTTTGTGCTATCAAACTGATATATTTATATGTAAATGTGCAGATTAAAAACTGTTTTTTTATCATGTTCTTGCTTATTTGACAACAAATAAACATCAAATCAATTATTTGCTCGCTGATTCGTCGAGTTTTATTGCAACAGATGCCTTATAGATCACTCCGAACTGTATCCAAGCCAATGAACAAAATGACAAAGTGAAGAAAGGTGATGAAATTAAGGACAGATACATATAATGGGCAAATATTGATGGAATAAGAGATTGACAGGTGTAAATAGAGTGTAAAGGACTGCTCAAATTGCCACCTTTTTGCAGTACTAATCTTGTGAACAAAAACTCTGTAGAGCAGCTGCGGTCAGAATGGGTGTGTCCTGTGCTTTTTTGTATTTCAAATTGTTGCTCACCACTGTGTTTGCATCATTAACACTGTGTTGACACCCTCAGTGTAAGAACTCTCAAGGCAATTGTTTCAGAGTGTATGATCCTCGCGTCGCACTACCTGCAGAGTGTAAGTGTATCTTTAGGATCGTATGACTTGTTTGTGCGTCACTTTTCCAGTGTAGTTCCTATTTAAGGGTATGAAAATTGTAGTTTGTATAACACAGGTCATACACTTCACACTGGTGAACTACCTGCCAGTTGTATTGCCTATCAGGTGTACAGTGTATGAGGCACTCGTGTACCAGTTGCAAGGTGTACTACACAGAGCATGTACGACCTCTAGGGTATTGCATTTGTGGTATATTTCACAGAGCGTGGTTGTTTTGGGGGTTTTTTTTCCTGAATTTTGTGTGCTCACCAAAATTTGGGAAATTAACACCTTGCAAAAATATTGCCTCCTGTAACACAAATGAGCAGTAGGCCTATATTGTCGTCAAGGTAGGAGAGCGCAAACTTTTCTCATGAAAAGAAGTAATGCATATATATTCCTCCATCTGTCACAGTGGTTCTTGATCACAAATTCTTTTGACATTGTGGTACTTGTTCCAATTCAGGGAATATTGTACTCTCTAAATATGTCGTATGTACAGTATACACTTGGGATTTCAGCAGCTACACTGTGTACATGCCTACAAGTATGCATTAGCCACTGGTTGTCCAGCTCATGATGTATTACACACTGCAAACACCACCCAAAGGATGAACAGTGTTTTCACTCTAAGGTGTATTTCATTCTTACTACAGGGTGTACAAGGTAACTTACTCCAAAGAGGCAACTCATAGGTGTATGGCACACAGCATGCCATAGGGTTAACACTAGAATCACCCTCTGGTGTATTACACGTGTTCTTGCAGATAATGTGCAACTTGCAGGTTGAGTTGCACACAGCATGTATGACCACCAGTTATGTATACACTGACATCTGTCACTGGTGTTCTACATGTGTTACCACAGAGTGTGTCAATCTCTCTCTGTTTTACCTAACTGCAACACTTTGCGTCTCACTGTGGTAGCTTACATTCAAGTCTATAGACAAACAAGCATGAGAAGACAATTTCTTGTGAAGTTGTAAACACTATGACAACAGACCTGTGAGTTACGACTTGCATGTAGATTATTGAAATGCCAATGGAATGAGGCAGCATAGAGCTATATATATTTTCTGGTAGTTTGGCTTTCCACCGAGGCAGATGAAAATTGTACAGACTTTTCATTTGAGGATGTATTTTACTGTAGAGAGATATGTTCATGATATAAGAAGGAAGATTTTTGAATGGCACAGCTCTTATGAGAGGAGCTGTTCCGTGCTATGGATGTCGAAATAAAAACACACCATTTTTGTGGATTCTGAGACTGATTTTGTTTGTTTTGTATAGCAAAGTGAATTGTGGTGTTTGATTCAGAGAGTAACTATCTATGGCACATACTGTATACGCCATCTATTTTGCGAGTCTAAATTTTCGCGAATCGCGACTTCCCAACAATTTCGCGAGTGGTTGAATTCATGATCATGGGGTACTGCACTGAACTGAGAAATGTATACGTGTACATTGTACATCACATTCATATTGGCAGTAGAGTCAATATTTTCGCATGTTTTTAATTTCGCGAATAGCACCTGACTCAGGCGTATACAGTATTCTGCAGTCACATACAGATACAAGGAATGAATGCCAATTTGTTATTGCATATTTCAGGTATATACTTTACAATGTGGTGCATATTTATACTTGCATTATGTCAGTCCCAAGAGTGATTACACAACTGTAACAATTATTCCCAAATTAGGCACTTATCAAGACACTCTTGTCAAGACTACATTTGTTATCTTGCAGATCATTCTGTTTGTATCAAATTCCATTTCAGTTACCAAAGAGATTTCTCACATCTGCTTTGGGATAGACAGAAAGTACAAATACAGCTATTGCCATTTTTGTGTTTGTTTGTGTGTGTGTGTGTGTGTGTGTGTGTGTTCTTTTTTGGTACATGAATTCATTGCAGACATCGTTTTACATACACTATATTTTTATTGTGATGTAGTGTGTGTGGTCCAGTGGGGTGTTTCATAAAGCTGTTCTTAAAGTTACGAACGACTTCAGAACGACTGGAACACGTTCTAATGTGCTATACTTATCAGAATTTCAATAATTCAGCACAAGAGCTGATCACCAGTCCTTCGTAACTTTAAGAACAGCTTTATGAAGCACCCCGTGGTAGAGTGCATTGGCCATATTGGGGTGTATCTGTATAGTTGCTGCAATAGATAGAAAGAAAGACAGAAAGATAGATACAAGATAGATAGATAGATAGGTAAATGACTTTATAAACAAATAAATGAATGAATGAATAGATGGTTAGGTAGTTGATAAAATTGATTGACTGGCAGACTGATTGATTGATGGATTGATTAATTGATAGACAGAGGATGAGAGAGAGAGACAATATTTGCTATACCAAATTATCATGTTCTAAAATGTGAACGAGATTGGGCATAATGGAGACACTGTCCAGAGAGGGTTGCACGTTATTAGCACGATATTATTACCGGGAGCTTTGACCTTGAAATATGGAACAGAAAAAGTGTTCATAAACTTAGCTTGGCTCTTGGGCTATCAAACAGTAGCATTTAAACTACAGTATGAGCTGTGGTCATGTTCTTTAAATTGAGTACAAGTTTTGTTAGCAAGGTCACAAGGTTCTTTGCTTGTATGCAGGCCTTGGCCTTGGCCTTGATGCTGCTGCATCACCTCATCCGACAGGAATAGTTTGAAAATGTGACCTTTTCCAGGGTCATACGGGCACAAGAAGCACACTTTCCTTTGCATCATAAAGTTCTGTGCTCCCTGATGGCCTACCAAGAATTCACATAAATTCTGCACATTTATACTCTTCAATCTCTTCACACTGGGATGGGGAAGAGAAAAACATATCCGATGGCTGTTTGGTGTGATCATATCTCTAATGGGTCTTACAAATAATCTTCCGACTGTTGTTGGCAATAAAATAGGCCAAAATATTTCACAGGAATGTGCATGTGTTATTGACAGTGTTTCGCCAGATTTATAGAAGAAGCTTAAACCGATTCATACCCCAGTGAGGAGGAAAAGATTCTCTTGCTCGCACCACGTAGAGCTCGCGCCTTACACCGTCCGCAGCCGCACCGCGCTCTTAGGGTAGATGAAAAGTCATCTGTTGACACAGAGTAGGATGCCGGTGGTTGCTAGGGAGTGACGTTTTACAATAAGTTATCTACTCCATTCAACGAAAATAAACCAACACGGGTCGGAATGCAATAACTCCAGTTAATATATTGCATTCTGCGCGTATACGATACCATAAACTTAAGAAAACATTGCGCTTTCTCTTCTGGATAGTCAGAATGAGGAATGTTCGCAAAGACGGAAGGCCGCTATGAAACCATATTTCGTTTTGAGAAGAGTGATCTATAAGGTGTTGTCAAGGAATGGTTTTCATTTGCGGGCAGAACGTTCGTGTGACAGTCGTTGTGGGAAGAATTCTGCGCATATTCATGCTATAGTCAAACGTTCCAGCCGATATCATCAAATTTGAATTTGATCTAAGCATCTCCCCAGTTCAGTCCTCTAAATCTTCGGATCATACAATCAAGTTTAATGATGTAATCTGTAGTTAATAATTATGGAGATCGAGCAATGTAATTTCCGATTGTTTGCTTGGTATCTTTATTTTTGGCAAGAAAAAGAACGTGTAAGCGCCTGGAGTATTCTAACTCAATTTTCGACGTATTCATTATGTGAAAATATAAGAGCACAGAGTGCAACCCTTGATATTATTATTATTATTATTATTATTATTATTATTATTATTATTATTATTATTATTATTATTATTATTATTATCATTATTATTATTATTTTCATCATCATCGTCATCATTATCAACATTTCTATCATTATTGATAGTATTTCTTGTCTTTGATCATTGGCATTAATTTGTAGCATTATCAGCGTATCTTTACATAGACATTGATTTTAAGTAACAGTTTATACGAGTGTATAATGGAAAATACTACCCGAAAGGGCCTCCATATTCATGAGTGAAGTTTTTAATAGGGGAGTACTCTCTGATACCTCGAAAAGAAATAATTCGCTCCAGATAAATCTTTCTTATCACGATGAATGTTTCAAAAGAAAGCATAAAAGCTTTGATACCCGTATTATATTATTGCACTCTCTTCCTTTGTAGTTATTGCTATTTTCTTTACATCTAAATTTAAATTTCAATTTCTATAATCATATACATCGACGTGTCCTACACATAACGTTACTGCAATCTCCACTAGGTAACTCGAAGAATCACAGAGTGATAAATTTCAGGGGATATGGTTGTTTCTATAGGTACTAATTAATTTACCGAGAAACAGGGATTTGCCGTTAAGTAGGTCCTGTAATCCTGTTCGCGACTTTTACGACGAGAGAATTTTCAGGATTATTACATAATCACCTCAATTGATATGCATACGTAATGTCTTTGATTACGAGCAAAATAACTCTTGCATGCAAACGTGCCAGATTTGAAAACTCCATCAGTTATTCTTTTTAATGAAACTTCCACCATTGTTTTATGTTATACTTTACTCATCAACGCGACGGGTGCTAAATTGAGTATGGAGTGACATTTCACGTGAAATTCTCAAAGGATGGTTTGACAGCTGCAGTAACCAAACGAATAGTTTAGCAGGGATTTCAAAGGTTTAAATAAGTCATTTTGAAGAAAAAAAAACACATGAATACCACTTGCTTTTGCGTCTATTCTAATTTTGGTAAGACGGAGGCAGAAAGAAGAAAATACTTGAGGATAGAAGCCGACTTGCTGTCTGGGAGACTTCTTGTTTACGATTGCTTGTCGAGACAAACGTATTAAAACTAAACTACTTTTATCAATGAACAGATTTATTGAAATAAGAACAAGTGAAATTAAATATCTGCGTAGACCAACACAAAGGACCCATGCGACTCGAAGTTGCTCTATTTTGCTAGAAATTGCAGTGGTATTTTGTGCCTGTAAAGATTGCATGAGGATCATTTTCTAATCCAAATAACCCCTGCGCGGATCCTTTCCAACAAAATAAGCGAATTGATAAGTATTTCAGAAACAGATGGCCCGTGCCATGGACAACCAGCGGTGCTGTGGCCTGGTGTATGTTTAGCGGGCCGCTGTTTCGGCCAGAGATGTCCCGGAGGATAGCTAAAAACGCGTGCGATGAGAGCAAACCATGTTATTGGCGCGAGTTCGGCGAAGGTGCACGCTTTTAACTGGATGTGAACGTTATGTCGCCAGCGGCTCGTTGGGCCATTTGCTCCCCGGGTCTTTAGCGATCAGACCCATTAGGCTCCCGCTGCAGATACCGTCCCTGCACAGGGTGGTGCTCTTGACGATTATAAATTTCAAACAAATCATGGGCAGTGGGCGTCGTCGGTTTCCCGTCCAGAGAGAGTCTCATGGTCTGCGACATGACATCAATATTTCCGAGCAGGACAAACGTTCTACTTCCAACGAGTGGTCAGAAATGATATCGGCAAAATGCATACCGGCTACTTGATGCAATGCCGATTAGATAAACCAAGGAAATACCCCTAGTACCTCCTTCGCTAAACCGACATGGTTATTATAGGTCATACTATGCAAATGATGATATTCAATGAAATACGTGTGATAAGAAAACTGCAAAACTAACACAACCTATTCTAACTGATCGGTAAAAATAACCTTAATACGAAATACTTGGATGGATTTAGAACCAGGACTATAATTGTTCATTATTTTTCCACTTGGCATTCGGTGTATTGTAGCTGTGCACCAAACGTCGGCACGACATGGGATTTCAACACGCCTACTTTCGCTATTCATCGATCATGTCGCTCGGCAAGTGATGACTACTGCCGAAGCTCTATAGAATGATGGAAAGATGAAATGGTCTGAAAGAAAAAAATGTGCGAAATTACGTAAAATGTCATTTATTTTCAGACGACGAAAAAAGCAACTAACAGGATACGACATGTTGCGCCTGACATCAAGCTATTATTTTATCATTATTATCCTTTTTTTTTTCTTTTTTTCCCGTCACATTTAGCTGTCCAGGGCTATACGCAGAAACAAAGAGGAAATAGGAGAGGTTTGATATCAAACGTCACTGGCTGTAGAATTTGGTCATGACATCACTCTACCGCAAGAGCGAGAAGAATCCAGAGATAAATCCACAAACATTTCATTGCAATTCGGATGCGGTTTTCGCGCCCAGCCTCACTACTATTATCTAGATCAGAGTTCATGCTCTGCGGAGCAGCTAAAGTGGAGTATTGTAGTTTGTGTTTTCTGCTTTAAATTAATAGTGGAGATATTATGTGGCTAGGATGAGTGTCCGGCTGGCTGCCTGCCCGCCACGTGAGATAGCGATGGTCATCTTTTCGCGCCTTCTCCAATTATCACTTCTAATGTCCGTCTGCTGATCGTGTCTAACGACCCGCGAAAAGCGTCACTTGGATTGTGACGTCATCCTGGAGGGTGAATTCTCCGTAAAATGACGGGGTCGATACAACGTTCACGACTAGTCAGCGTCATCAACAAAAATAAGCAGCTGGGATTCCGGGGTAATGTGAAAGGGATGTGAGTTGTTCTATGCACCTCCCTGTTCATCAAGGAGGTCTTTGCTCGCCCTGAAGTACCTCTTTGGTTCCATGTACCTGCACAACGTGTACCAGAGAAACCTTATGATTGTATTCTTTAGTATTTCGGTTGTTGTAGTGTAATGAAACGAATGTGTCATCACGAGACAAAGGGGAAAACAAACCGTCACAAATGCCAAATATCTGCAATCTACAGGTTTGCAAAACGAGAGCCAGCTACACACGTAAACACGCACACACACTTTTCTTTTTCAATGACATTTATTCTCTTCCATTCAAAATAATGCCAAAAAACAATTCAATTTGTTATCACACTGTACAACATGATAATTATGAATGGTATCCCTTAATTAACATTTCCGCACTTTGAAATATAAACTAACAGAGGTCTCAAGTGCGACACACATTTCATTTTTCATTGTAACAAATATAATGAAAATGATACAGAAAATACACCAACCAATCTTTAAAAAAAAAAAGTTACAATATATAGAATAGAAGTATGAAGTTTATGACATCTGAATAAAACTCACTCCAAACCAATATTCTCCCTAACTACCCTATCAATACCTTTACAACTACCCATAATGTCAAACACCTTCCATATTCACCTTATTATTATTCCCCATATCAAAACAAATTTTCTGAATTCAAGCAGATGAAGATAATGTTATGTAATTCAGTTTAGATAATGCATATTATATATTTTAAGTAAATGTATTTTCCCAAATATAGTAAGATCTCTCTGCTTACACCGTCCCTCATGTCTTTTTAACTTTACTCAATATTTCCATTATGATTAAGTTCATCACTTCCTTTTCTATCTGCACACACACACACACAACTACACACACACATTTATATATAATATATACATTATTCTGTCATCAGCTACCAGTTTCATCTTCTCTTTCACCAAATTATGAGAACAATTCAGGTTTCTGATAGATGAAACTTCGTCTGAAACACTGCATGGTCAGGACGAAGGTTTGCTTTTTCACTTACCGTTTATTACGACTAATTCTGTTTGAATTTCACAATGTAGCCTTCTGTACCAGGTCCACTCATAATGGGTTCAACTTGCACTTTTCTGCCTTACCTCTACAGAACTGCATGACAATTTAATATCAAAATATAGGGCAATGGGGAAAGACAATCGTTCCGTTTGACAGGGAAGTGACCGGAAGCAGCTTCGGGCGTGATTTGTATACTTAGGGATCTGTCATCTTTTTGCTATAGCGCTTCCGGAATCGATCAGTCCCATGAACAAACAAACAAATTATAAATACTACTATGGTATTCTATCTAGTTGCCCCTCCCCCCCCCCCCCCCTCCAGAAAAAAAAAATAATAAAAAATTGAAAGGGCCAAAATGGACCTCGGGTCTTGAGAAGCGTTGCTCTAGATCTCCGTTTAGTAATCAAAATGAGATTTGAAGCCAACAACAGTAAGAGGTGTGTCTAGGAATTTGCAAATACAGATGTGATAAATTCAACAGCAAAATTACTTGTTAAAGATTTCAAGTTGCGAAAATCGAACAGCTGTTTTAGAGAAAGGAATGCAATGTTTAGAATTTCTTTCTCATTGATAATCTTAATTTTGATTTCCAAACTGGTCTTATATCGGGTCTTTTATACGAAAATATGAAAAGGTCTTCCATGATCTTTGTCAAAATGTGCGAGGGTGATCCTTTCTCTTGATTTTAAACAGGAAGTATGAAAGCATTCGTTCTATTTGGAATACTCTAGAATAAAATACACAAAGGTGAGTATTAAAGTACATTTGAAATTAGTCATACTCTCCCAATTTGTATCATCAGCCAAAGAACAAACATCATTCTCCCCCCCCCCCCAAAAAAAGATTTACCTATCAGGATTTCCTTTATACAGAAGTCGGTATATTTGTATTTAGTTCCTTTTTTAACATTGCTCTAATTTCATGATAAGATTTGTCATTTTCATTTGATTTTTATTATTTCATTTCCAACAAAAATGCAATTATGATAAGCCATATGAATACAAATAGTTACATACAATCGGTACACATTGTAGTCAAGGAAAATACTCTGAACTAAAATACAATATATAGATGTTGTGACTTTTATGACAAATACCGAATAGTTGTTGGATATACATCTGTTCGATACATCGTTGGAGAATTTCGTGATGAATGTCAATGAGATCATGTGTTTTTAAGGGATATTTTGCATTTTTCAATTTTAACAAGTTTCCCCCTGGTAATATTGTTTCAAAAAATAGTTATTTGCTGTCCCTATTTGATATATTTCATCCTGATGATGTGTTTCACGTCTTTCTTTGGGATTTTACTACTCCTATATACTGCTTCTTGCAGTCTTGGGTATCATTAAAAAGGAAAACATCATTATGCGTATCACAGGCCTATAATGCATTGACCTGCTGTCATCATTATCTTTTCCCACAACTTCATACTTTAAAACTCGTCATATCGATAGAGAAGCTGAATTGAGGCGTATTCTATATACGGTGTAAGCTATTATAGGTGTGTAAGTCATCAGAGAAATAATGGCGGTGCATCAATAGTATTGTACTTTTGTTGCTAACCTATATCGGGAAAAAAATGAATATAGTTGGAGTTCTTGGCTTCAAGGGTTCGAGACTTTCACGTTATTCTCCGAAAATTTGGCCCACAATCAGCCACACCTATTAAATTATACAAACCGCAGAAGAGAGTAATGAAAAAAGCACTTCATTGGAGGAGACTTCTCGTCCGGAAGGGGCTAGAAGTTAGACACCCCCATCCTAAGAAACATCGATGCATAATTTGTATTCGCTAGTGTATGTCTTTGAACATGTTTCTGTGCGCATATCATTTGGTTTGTCGTTTGTCGGTCGGTAGCAAACCTTAATGCGAAAAAGCCCATGGTGGGAAGAAAATCAAGAATGACTATAAGAAACAATAATAATATTTCCCAAGGTATGATTATCTTCATTATTATCATTATGGTCATTATCATCATTATCAGTATTAGTATAAGTATTAGTATCAGTATTAGTATTAGTATTAGTATTAGTATTAGCATTGGTATTAGTATTAGTATTAGTATTAGTATTATAGTATTAGTATCATCATCATCTTCACCATCATCTGTGTTATTGTTGCTATCCTTATTGCTATAATTGTTATTACCATTATTTATTTTGATTTTATTATTTGTTTAATTATGACAAAGTATGAGGAGAGATTAGCCCCCCCCCCCACCCCTTATGCATACACCATTGTGTTAGGGGGGGGGGGGGATAGAAGGGGAAGATGGAGAGGGAAAGGGAGAGAAAGATGGCGGTGAGAAGATGATGATGAATGCAGCCGACGAAGCATTGATGGCTGTCTGGGAGAAATTTGTTGCTGGTATACACGTAAACAAACCGCGTTTTAATTGCCAGCATATGTTATTCTTACTCCTCTCTTAACGTCAAGATCTAGAGGCTATTCTAATGACAAACAGCACCTATTTCAACCTTTACCCCCTCGACAACAATCTATAAAGTTTTCATCTCATATCTGAAACAGAAGATCATTCTTGTCATTTCAGTCACTCTTGTCTTTTAAGATTTCCTTTTATTACATTATTGATACCAAAGTTATCATGTAAAATGTTGTTACGACCATTATTGTGTATGATATTGTGCATCAAGACATTAGATAGATAGACAGATGGAAAGATAGATAGATAGATTGAGTGAGTGAAAGAGACCAGAAGAAGGGAAATTAGAGGGAGAGACAAGTATATATGAATATGAATATGAATGCAGAGTCCCGAGTAAAGGGTAGAGAGTGGACTAGAAAAGCGAAAGTTGTCATTATGTAAACCTCCTTACCATGCTTCTAATCAATCTGCGCTGATTAACGCCTAAGCAAAACTCCGTTCTGTGGAGTGGCCGTAAAACTCCTCATTATAAAATTAACTGATTACCATAAGATTTCACATAGATTACATACACTTTGTACACTTTCTCTCGCTGCTTTTTCTTGTAATGTACATAATAACATAATAACAAAAAAGGAGAGAGAAATCATCGTGTGATTTAATTTTTGTTTTCTTTTACACTTTTACCACCACGACAGGTATCATTACATTCAATACCATTACAACTCACACTATTACTTCTATTATTATTACTACTATACTGCTACTACTACCACCACCACCACCACTACTACTACTGTACTACAACTATACTGCTTTTGTTATACTTTTACCATTGATTACTTTCACAAAGTCCATCTTTTACCGCCTTCACTGCTATTTCATTGAGACAACAGATAACAAAATGAAACATAAAATATGCTACTCACGATCTGCAACTGCTATTGTTGCAACATATATTTATACATGATCTGATAAAATAATGACTGGAGGGAAATATATAGAATATACATCCATCCGAAGGGTTTGACATTATTCATTGAAGGAAGTTTTGAGTCGGAGACAAAGTCGAGGGATTTAAAGCTACCCCCCCCCCCCCACACACACACATACACACACAAAAGAGCATTTCTAAGCCCTTGGGGTGAGAACATTTTCAAACATAGTCATCGTTGTTATACATTTCATTGATGAATCAAATCATTGCACGTACAGAACAAAATATTAAGGCCTTGGAATTGTCACAAAGCGTCTCAAAAATTCGTCTGAGCCTGAAGATTGTCTTCCAGCAATCCGACAACCTCCGAAAATTCCTCCTGTCGATTTCGCTGACAAATATACTAGTTGAATCATTATCTGTTGTCATATACCATCCACATTGATGAGAAAATATTCTCGCGAAGGAAGACATCTGCCACTGAGTTAACAAAACAAATGTTCCACTATCAATAACGTTGATCATGTTCATTCAAGTACTGTGCATATTTGAATAACCCACAGGATACACTCTATTGCTATACTTTATTTCATCACTACTATCGCAAGTACTATCACCTGTATAGTATTTCTCTCCTTCGTGCATTGCGAAAGTACGGAATATAACTATTCATACTGCCACTGCTAATACAACATCAACAACAATATGCTACAACTCATATCGCATAGCTCAGTGTCTTCCGGTTCAAAGATAACTTTCCCTAGACATCTGATGAGACATTGCAATATCATCTGCAGTTCATCGTACTTTCTCGATTAACCAATTGCAGTTTTCTGTTGTTGCCGGCAAATCTAATTTTCTTTCCAACGTGATACATCAATTTTTTCTCTAGAAAACTTCTTTGGTTTTTGAAATTCGGAGTCTCTTACAGGGAAACAAGACAAGCTTTCGGCTCCTGTCAACTCTAATTGCCAAATCTGCCTCCAAGTCGAGCCCATTTCCCCCATCGTCGAGCCAAGATAGATCCATGCCCATCAAGGGTCTTGGTTTTTCTTGCCTTGAACCCTAGCATAAATCGAACTTGTTTTCCAGCTTAACAAAACTTTCATCACAGCGTGTGCGGTGTAGGAATACCTGCATGGATGTGAAGAGACCCAAAAAGCGGGCTAAAATAACGGAAATCATGGACAAAAAAGGGGGCTCGAGATAAAAAAAAGCAGCTCTCGGAGTGTTAGCAGACCCAACGATCTGAGTGCGGCACACATCTTTCAACAAGCCGTGGCGGAACAACTTTAGGTAGCGCCCCCGAGCTCCCGGCTGTCTGGTCGTCAGCTCTTCGCTGTCCTCCGAGTGACTGCTGTTTGACGGTGTACTTGGACTGCTCCTTGCGGAATGCTTTCAGGAAGGGAGGTTGCCTGTGGGCTTACGGGCCTTGGCTGGCGGCAAGAGGTTCGGGCTCTATGGGGGCATGCAATGAAGTGAGCTGTCATATACAGGCAGGAAAGGGCGCGGTGTAAAAAGGAACGGTAGAGCATTGTGGGAAGGAAAGGGGAGGGGTCAATGGACTGCTTAAGAGAATTGGAAGGGATTAACAGCTTTAGTCATTGATATTTTTGTTTTTCTATGAACTTTTTGTGTGACAGTTTTCAATTGCATTGATGCCTAAAGTATGACACTGCATAACTGCACACTGCATGTGCAAGCTTGATAGTAAATCAGCAATTACATAGAATTGTTCCTAAACTTTCCTAAACTTTATATGACCGATATACGATGAACACAATTCGGTGCGTTTAACAACCACATTATCATTTCAACGCTCCAATAGCATGACATGACAAATTGCTTTTGTTCAATGTCTATCCGGTCACCTCCATATTAAAGTATATAAAATTTGTAACCGCACTGGGACTTATCTATGTCGAGTGTTATCTTCGAAGTAGGCTACATGGTAGTGAAAACGAAAGAGTGAGCAACGACAGAGCCTGCGCTTTCCCATATAGTGTCGTCCAAGGATGATATGGCTACCACACATCCATGGACATGGGAATCAGCAACAAGATATTTTATCGAATTGCAGAAAACTAAAAAGAGTGTATAAGTTGGGGGCGGGGGCGTAGAGTAATGGAGGAACCGGGAGAGGGAGGGTTGAAAAAGAAAGAAAGAAAGAAAGAAAGAAAGAAAAAAAAAAGGTCTTTAGAATCATAGGACAGAGAGTGACGATGGGATGCAAGAAATAATGCACCAACGACCAAGAGTGACCAACATTTTTTTTTCTGCACCCTGAGCTACGTTGTGCGGTAGAATGTTATTTGACATTACATTATCATTATGTGATAACAGAATATGAAGTATCTTTAAAAAGGGTGCTCTGATAGATAACGAATGATACCGCTCCAGCTTCCAGACATTATATTTACAGTCGCATGATAGTATAGAGTTGAGTTCTAATCCATATTTACTAGCACTTCGCATATCTATTGCCATGCATATATACCTTCAATGGACGATCAATATAGAAAAAGTAGAAAAAAATAAACCCACCTGAAATTTTGAGAGAACCATCCCAATGATTGTTTACAAAATTAGACTTCTTTAACATCTGCATAATGTGAGAGACAAATAGAGGAAAATATCATGTTTGTAGTTTTATATTCACCATTCACTATCTATTGCAAGGCAAATTACAATCAGAACTTACGATCTAAAGGATATTATCGATAAGATTGAGAGCGATTTATTGAATTATGCGACACTGAAAGATTGAAAGTGGGTGTGGATAGCCCCCTCCCACAGCCACGAATCCTTGAGTCGAATCACCGCCGAGGTGTGTTGTCTGCTAACATATGACTGGTTAAAAGTAGAAATGAATATGTATAAGGCACTAGAACGCGCCTTTGAGTGGCCAATAGAAGCAGCAAAAAGTTTCTCGATATCTTACCTCTCATGCCCTCATGGCAATTGAATGAAAGTGTAATATCCTATGCACATTGTGGTTAGCAGCTCTGTCATCTCAGAGATTTGTTGCAGAAATTATGGAAAGAATTACAAAACGATATGGGTCTTGAAATTTGTTGGGAAGTTCAAACATGAGACCAAAGAACAAGAGTGGATAACAGACGACGAAAATCGCGAGCTCTTTTTTTTTTCAGAGTAGGCGGAGCCAATGAAATGAATATACATGACTTCGCTGATTGGCTGCTTCCCACGTGCGAAAGTTTTTCGCGGATCTGGCTGTACACCTGCTTGCCAGAGCAGATACTAGTACTTCTGTTCCGCTCAGTCCAGCATAGCGTGTCTACTCGAAACGAGTAACTCAATCGCACAAGCTTGAATGAAGTACTGCGTGCTGAAGTAGACTGGCAATTTGGATGTTTTGCGCCACTACATGCCCTTTCCTTCTGAGTAAACTCAAACAGATGTCATAATCTATATCCAGGGAAGACACAATGGAACATATGGACAGGGTCATGGCTGCCGGTGGACCGAAGGACGTTAATAAGAGTCTGGATAATGGAAATACATGCGAAACTGCGCTGAAAAATGTTGCCAGCGAGAGACGGAGCCCCTGCTTTTCGTGTGGAACCGTGTTTTCGTTCCTGTGGGGGATCGCGCTCACCGTCTTGTGCCTGGCTATGGCCATAAATTTGGTCCACACAAATCGCAAAGTGTCCGAACTCAGGCGAGATTTTATTGCGTTGGAGATGGCTGCTCATAAAAAGGTCTCCGACACCAACGTAAGTATCAGTGTGATAATTACCATTCTGTTCGAGGAAGAATGGTGACCTTTATCCATTTTTTTTTCCTTTGGAACAAGAAACAAATTGGAGATAACTCTTGGAAATGTGACCCGTTACTTTCCTTTTTGTAGGTCGTTTGGTCCATTCATCTTTATGTGGCCTCAATAGCTGCATTTTCTAGGTCAGTCCGTTCAGAGCATGATTCAGTTTTAAGCCCACTCACCAAATGATACTATTTAGCTTGTTTTTCTCATCAAAATTTATTTATCACTTAGAAAAAAATAGATTTAATGTTGGCTCTACCACGGTACCAGGTCAGAGAGCACATGATTTCCTTTCCCCCAGCTGCCACAGATGGGGAAATTCTGCTGTAAATTAACTGCTGTATATTAAACTCCGCTGTCACTCCATCACTGCTGCAGTTCTTACTTATGATTTTCTTCATGAGACAAACGATTATCTGTACCGCTAGTGTCATAGAATTCACAGTGATGGTCAATGTCTTCAAAGTAACACTATACAATGTAGTCTATCACAAAGCTCAGAGTGAGTAAACTTTGACAATTTTATTTCTCATGAAGTTTGTTGTTCATCTTGTTAGCTTCCTCCTTCTTCAACAATTCTTCATGGTTGTACATTATTCCTACAGACCTGAATTACAGGTCATAAAAGCAATAGTCTAGAATAGCAGAAAGCCTTGTGTGTGGGATTGGCCGTCCATGGTTTCAAGGATGAAAAGGTGTCTAAATAGCATGATGTAAAACACTTCTAACCATGAAAAATATGCTCTAAATATTTATTATTCAGTTTGCATTGGATGAAAAATTTATCAAGCATGTACGCATGTTAAAGGGATCATATAGTTTTGGTTGAGACCCAACTTCAGCAGGTTTCTAACATTTTTGGTGTGACAATGAGAAACCTCATATGAAATATGAAAGAGCATGTAATTCCAAGAAGGATTCAACAAGTATTTGATGAGACTTGGTTTTGAAATGGTTAAGATATCCAAAACAGAGCAATCCTAATAAAAGGTGGGACCCACTTTTTTTAAGGATCACTTTATTTTACGTTGTTTTTGGATGTCTCGTCCATTCTAAAACTGATTTTCGTCTAATAAACTTAGAATTCCTCTTAGAATGATGTGCTCTGTATTATAAGTCCATTCTTAAACTGATTTTCATCTAATAAACTTAGAATTCCTCTTAGAATGATGTGCTCTGTATTATTTCATAAGTGGTTTCTTGGTATCTTGCAAAAAGTTAAAAGCCCAATCCTCATCTCCACCAATACTATACCATCCCTTTAAACTGATTGTATATGTGTAGTCGTATTGAAAAACAATGCAATCTTTTCCTGATCAATCGGAAGGAGGCACTGAATTCTTGAGTTCCATGAGAGCCCATGAGTATGATTCTTAGTAGGAATTATTGATCATAGAAAAATTCCTGTGAGATAGCCGTCTTGTTTGTTTGTCTCTAGAACTTTCCGGAAGACAGCTCACAGCGAATCCATGAAGGCATCAAGAAACGAGAGACACAATCGCTGTGTAATTGCCCACCAGGTGAGATTTTTTCCCCGAAAACCTCTCAGCTCATGATTATATTTGGGGGATTGCTTGTGATTTTCACTGAACAAAAACTCTTATCCATATTTCTAGCACAAATATTCTTGTATGGTCACACAGAGTTCAACAGCATAGCTCTACCTCATTCTCCTTTGCTCAGATATCATGGTACCATTATTTTCTGCCCCCCTCCCCCCCCCCCCCCCCCCCCAGGAAAAAAATCAAGCAAGCAGATTTAGCTCCCTCAAAAAACATGAAAAATAGTGATTTTAATGTTTATTGACTATTCTATTTGAAATAGAAAAAAAATCAGTATCTCTGTAAAGCAATTGAGATGTTATCAGAGGGACCTCATGAATATTTATTAATGTGCACATATTTGCAAGTAAATGTATGTTTATATATACACATATATGATATGCAGTATGTCTGTATACATGTGTGTGTGTGTGTGTGTGTGTGTGTGTGAGAGAGAGAGAGAGAGAGAGTATGCATGGTGCATATGATATGTTGCTTGGATAGGCCTACAGACTTCATTCATAGCACCTTTGAAGGTTCTTGTGCTGTCTAGTCTGCGGTATCACTAAGTACATTTATTTACAATGAAAGGACAGTTTCAGTCATGTCATTGATTGTCATTGTACCACCTTGATGCAATCTGTTGTTTGTCAAGTATTTTTTTCCTAAGTCTGTGCTTGCAATGTCTTTTTTTTAATGTCTTTGTGATGAATGTGAGGGACCTGATCCAGGTATAGAGAGTCCTAGAGTTCAGAAAAAAAAAAACACCTAACAACAACCCCCAAACAGTTGATTTGCTCAAATATTGCCTGGAGGTTGACAAGCCATTGTTTGCTGTTAAAAGGATTAACTTTCAACTTTCAAGTCAAACATGCATTCTAACTGTCAGTTACAGAAGGCAAAAGACACATCAGGTACAGGTATTAATTGACAATGTAATTTTGTCTTGCCTTTTAAAATTCGGTTAAAAGTCTTCATTGTGTTAAAGCGCAACAATCAGTGAAAAGAGAAGAACAGATAATGTCATTGTTGCAGTTTACCAATCCCATTGTGAATGTGTAGCAACATGACTGTGCAGTTAATTGCATTTATAGTACCATATTAAACAAGTCATCAAAAAAATTCAGTGCCAGAAATCATAATCACAGTGGCATTGTTCAAAGGAAATGGCCTATTACCAATACCAGCAGATTTTGATAAAACACAGAGTGCTGCTCTTAGAGGTTTCCAAAATTTCATCATGCCTTGCTTCTGAACTACCAGTACTGTTGCTGGTAATGTCATACAAGTTCATCACACCCCGTAAATGAAGTTCAAAGCTGAACATGGCCTGAAATATAATCAGCACAGAAATTACTTTAGGCCTACGTGGAAGTTGAGGTTAATCGAAAAGAGACGAAGAAGAAAGCAAAAGTTGTCGAAAAACAGTCCTCCAGAGAAGGCCGATAGTGAATGGTGTTCCAGGGGTCTCAAAGACTGTTTCTTTTTCGTTGCGAAGGTTGGAATTGCAAATATGGCGGGCACGTTATTAGCCCCTAATCAGCCCAGGCGTTCCCGGCCGGCCTCCGCAGCAGAACTGTCGGTGGCTTTGCCCCTGTCTGGCTGGCCCGGGTCTTCTAACAAGCTAATTAGAATTAGATTACGTACAAAGCAGCTAATCTGACTGTGGGTTTTCTGATCTACCCCCGTGTGAAGTGCAGTATACTGTAACCGAGGGCAGATCAGACTGTGATGCTCTACCAGTCTGTTTTGGTCTGGAAAGTTTGAAAGGTCACCATCCCTGGGGGTATGATTTGATGTTACTTCTGAGAAAAGTCTCTAATGACACGAGAGTTAACATCCTCTAAGCCTATTATGTTTTCCACAAGAAGTGCTTATGTTCTAGTCTACTGCTTCAGTAAACCTCAATTTGTTTGAATATCCTAGGAGAAAACTGTGAATTGGTATGATTCATGGTTTCATTTTCTTTGAAAACTGTCCATATAATAAGATTATGTGGCATGCGGATTATGTACACATTACATAACATGTGTATGAAAATAGATGAAATGCTGTGAAATCTTAAATGGGCCTCATCTTTCAACGTTGAGGCCATATTGTTGTAAACTCTACATGATGATAGATGGCAGTAAAGCTGGTCAACATTAACCTTAATATGTGGTAATTAATATGTTTTGGATACACAAAAGGTTCTTTAAAAGTGTGCCTTTGATCCAGTGTCAAAGGTCAGGGAAGGTCAATGCTGAGGTTAGCATTTACATTGTAGATCCAGAGAGAGAGAAGAGAGTGAGAGAGTGTGTGTGAGAGAGAGAGAAAAGAATTGGCCCAAATCAAGCAGGTCCAGAACAAAACAAAGTCTCTAACCATGATATGGTGCTGTATTCGTTGAATATGTATACAAATGAGATGCTATTGAAAAAAGAAATTGAAATGTTCTCTTGAGGTATCTCAAGCTTTTCCTAAAATATGGATACAGATTATTTCTATATTTTTCAACATTAGATGTTCATATGATTCAGGGAAGTACAATCTACCCCCCCCCCCCCCCCAAAAAAAAGAGGGAGATATTAAAAGAACAGAGAGAAAGAAATAAACATATAAACTTTGAAATTGGCAGTGAGGGATTGTAATGTTTCCATGTTTCTTTCTGCTATGCCAGAACTGCCCACTAAACAAGTCAGGAGGTGATGGGTGGGGGATGTGGGAACAGATTACATTTGTGCTTTGTCCACCAGGGAGCCTCTGTGGCATAGACAGTTTGCTATCCGTTTGCGTAGGAAGGGTATGTGTGTGACAGCAAGCCTGGGGTGCCTAAACATTCTCCATTGTCCGGAGGACAAACACCACCCCTCCTGATGTCTCAAACACAGTTGACACAGCTGATGAAGGCTCATTGTAACAGATTTGAACAGGGTTTAGCTCCGACTGGCTACAATGTGAATGGACATGGTTATATGCTTACTCTGGTGGGTAATGACATCATAGATAAACAGGACTGTGGTGAAGGAGCAATGTCTTGAAACTGGAGATCTCAAAGTGCTTCAAAAGATTATTCAAGTATGAGGTTATAAGTGTACGGGTAGTTAAAATTACAGTGAAACCCCATTATTACGAGTTCGGTTATAACGAGGAACCGCTTATAACGAGGTGACGACGTCGGTCCCGTTTTCCTTCGCGTGTAAACCTATGGCGGAACTAATCGGTTATAACGAGTTCGGTTATAACGAGATTCCGGTTATAACAAGGACAATTTCGGTGCATCATGATAAAGAAAAACATAAGCAATTCGATCGGATATAACGAGGCTCCATTTTCTTGACTTGCCGCTTTCAAACACCGACAAACGAAACATTGAAAACCAAATTCACGCTGTCCAAGTCTCTTTCCCGTTTTGCAGAGTACCGTTCCGTCTGTGTTTTCTTCTTAACCACGCAATAAAACACAGAAATACCTTCCGATGTTCCTATTATACTAAGTTATTGAATAAAATCATTCGATTTCCTTTTTCGCGAGACACGCGTCCGGTGGCAGTGGCGTAAAATAGTTGAATAACGCTTGTTAATCTACTTTCAATTGCGTCGGTTCAGAAAAGAAAAAAAAAACGCATTTAACAGTTTGAATAGCTCTGGGTTTGTTCATTATCGATAACTTCAGTTACACTGCAATTCACTATGAAGATTTTTCTTTCTTTCAGAATGGTCTATGAGGTACAGATTAGTGTAAAAAGGATCACGACCTTCCAAATTCAATCATGTCGCATATTTTTCAAGAACGGATGTACAAAACGCGAAGAGATATTCGGAAGAAAATAAAGAACGCATTTTAAATCCCTTCGTGTGCAACGATCATTATTATATTGTATAAGACTGACTACAGCCATGACGGCCGAAATGATTCATGAAATCATCACATTCCCGCTGGGCACCAACAGGTACAGATTTGTGTAAAAAGGATCACAACCTTTCAAATTCAATCCTGTCAAATATTTTTCAAGAATGGATGTACAAAACGCGAAGAGATTCTCGGAAACAAAGTAAAAAAGGTTCGGGCGCAACGATCATACTACCTATAGGATTACAGTCGAAATGATTCATGAAATCATCGCATTCCTGCTGGGCACAAACTGGTACAGATTTGCGTAAAAAAGGATCACAACCTTCCACATTTAATCCTGGCCCACATTTTTCAAGAACGGATGTACAAAACGCGAAGAGATTTTCGGAAGAAAACAAAGAACGCATATTTTTTAATCCCTTCGGGCGCAACAATCATACAGCCAAAATGATTCATTAAATCATCGCATTCCCGCTGGGCACCAACAGGTACAGCTGTGAGTAGAAAGGATCAATTCCAAATTCAATCCCGCCTCATATTTTTCAAGAACGGAAGTGCAAAACGCGAAAAGATTTTCGGAAGAAAATAAACAGAACGTCTTTTAATCCATTCGGGCGCAACGATCATATACTACAGCCAAAATAATGCATGAAATCATCGCATTTCCGCTGGGCACCAACAGGTACAGCTTTGTGTTAAAAAAAAAGAATCCATTCCAAATTCAATCCCGTCGCATATTTTTCAAGAACGCAAGTACAAAACGCGAAAAGATTTTCGGAAGAAAATAAAGAACGCATTTTTGATCCCTTCGGGCGCAACGATCATACATTATAATTATCATGATTACAGCCGAAATGATTCGTGAAATCATCGCATTCCCGTTGGGCACCAACAGCGTAAAATACGTCGCAAGTTATGGTAAACAAAGTATGTGTGTTTCTACTCTTTTTGCGTTTGAAAAAAACTTAAGCGCATTTTGTACAATCTGATTTTTGTTCATTGTCATTTTACACTGCATTTCACAAACGAAAAAACATCATTCTTTCAGAATGGTTCAATACAAGAGGAAGAGATAGGTGTAGAAAGAATCACGAATATGATCCTGCCGAGTAGGCCTACTTCTCAAGAACGTATGAACAACTATTATGCGATGAGACATTTGGAAGAAAAATAAAGAATTAACACATTTCAACCCCTACTTTATTCGTCTTTTTTTGTGTCAATTCACAAATAATTTCCCTTAGATTCTCTTAATAATAACGATCTATAATTGTGTAATAACAACGCGAAGGACGTTCTAAGTTTGATAGGCATGTGACGTCATGCTTATGTTTTCCTTTGTTTTTGATGCGTACAGTTATAACGAGGTACCGGTTATAACGAGGTAATATCGCTGGTCCCACGGACCTCGTTATAACGGGGTTTCACTGTACTAGTATTGTTATGTTTGTCATTCATAATTCATTTCATTCATTAATTGAAATCACTATGTACAGAGATTCACAAGTTTTTAGGTCATTTTGATGGTCATAATTCAATTTAATTGATTTGTTCATTCAATTCCCTTTTTATTTTCCTTTCCGATCAATTTCAGAGATGAATGATGTAACATTTTTAGTGACTTCCAGACTAGTTGCCACCATTTGACATTTTTTTAAACATATTTTTTATTTTGCTTGTTTTTTCATCTATAATTTAGGGGAACACAAATATAAATTTGTGAATATCGAATACATTACAATACTCTTTGTGAATAGATTGATGCTATTTGCACAGTCAGCCGTCTCTAATCAAGTCACAAAGTTTTGAAACAGATGTTCTCTGCTAATTCTCAGCATTGGTCTGCAAACCATATTAAATGAACACATAGAGCTTATCACGACTGATGTGATGCTGTCTCCTTCTGAGAAGAGCCCAGGTTTCGATGCAAGGAAAGTTTTAATGACATTAAGTAATCCTTTGATTACCTGCGAGTTAAAGAGGGCGTGGCACTGTTTGGGAGCATTGTGCCGCACCCTTGTGAACCGCTCACACCTCTCTTTCCCAGCTTAAACCCCTCAACCATCGACTCCTTTCTTAATAAAATCCAATATTCCCAGGGTTCACAACTTAAGTTGCCACACCTCAATATGATATTCCTCTGCTCAGGAATAAGTCTTACTTCCAGACTCGGGGGGATTTTTTTCTTTACTTACCTGGACTTAGATCCTGTCAAATTTACTATAAATGTACACCATAGTTTTAGAGGGAAAGACTAAAGGCTTTGAATATTTCTGCTCCCCTGTTAATGCTGTCTGTGATTGACTGGGTAGATAGTCTCTTTTCAAGGCAGCTCTGTGCCTTCACAAATGTGGTGTGAACACACCATGAATGCATTGAACGCAGATTGACTCTCAGAGTCTCAGGAAGTGGCATATGTCTGCATTGCATGGAATGGGACAACTGTGACAGGATAAGATACCATGCCCCAGTGGTGGAGCAATCCATCAATCTGAAATATGCTTTGCTGTGGCATGAATTCTTGATACTGACTTACCCACAGTGATATTTCCATCTCTCTGCAAAGAAAAACTTTTACAGCGATATTTTTATGTGCACACCAATGTGTGTGTGTGTGTGGGGGGGGGGGGAGACTTCTGTTCTGGGACCTCCTACCATAAGAGTTTGCTTTACTATAGATTCCCCCACCCCTCCCCCATGTCATCTTTATATTAATTTTCAAATATAGATATGGCATACTCCAGACTAGTTTAAGTGTATTATGCAAGTTTTGTGCAGAGTTCAATCTCTGTAGCCCTATATACAGGATTTTCACATTTCAACTGTTGTTTGATATGTAGATGTACCTTACAAATGAAATTTGTGGAAAACTTAATAAATTAATTGAAATCAAATGAAATGGGAGATGATGACATCATTTGGCCTATCCCATTTGCTTTTTAAACAGGTTGTTACCAAAATCACTGTTTTGTGAAAACATGCACAATTCGGTGATTCCATTTTTGTAGGCCTATTTAAGTCCATGGTGTCCTGTCCAATTTGAGTGGAACTCTTGTTGTTCTGTTGTTTACTTTGCTTATGTATGATGATAGTCAATTTGAATTAAATTTTGGGAAATTCTCTTCAATTAAAAAAAAAACCAGACTCATGTGTGCAGTACAGGAAAAATACAATGTTTGCTTGTATGCTTGCTTAAATTACATTCCCTCATTTACAACTATGAAAAGACCCCTCCCCCCATAAAAAGAAATAAAGAATGAATTATTTTCTAGTTGAGCCGTCGGAAAAATGGAAACATAGCACTAAAAGCTACTTGATGACATAGGATTCTTTAGGAAGACAGAGAGAATGACACACGGTTGATAAGATTGACCCTTTGGAATGACTCCACAGGTATTCAATGAGCAGAACTCAATGTAGAGGATACATTTGTATTTGTGCACTTGACCTGCGTTTTGTTATCAGCGATAATTCTCTTTGTGAGTACCACTATCACTGCAGACCTGTGTGCCCTTCATACCACTATCAGTTATATACTTCCAGTGGAACTTCTTGTATCACAGATTGATAAACAGTTGTTTTTTAGATGAGTTCATTGTATTGCATTACATGTGTATACATTAGGAAAAAAAAACTTAATCAAGAAAGAAACTTACAGTATATTACACTTGTACAGTTGCTTGTAGGAAGGCTAAGTTCATGCACAAGGGAGAAAGAAATATATTGTAAGTATGATGGAATAAATGGGGATATCAGTACCTCACAATATAGCATGAGGTGCTGTGATTCCATCCGCAGTATTTGTATGTGTGTTTGTGTATTTCAAATAGCACAACTACAATGCACAAGATTAAGATAATCACAAACTCATCTTCATTTGCATCAATCACTGCTCCCTTGAATATAGGTAGATATGGTTAGAACCAGGCTGTCATTTTCAGTTACATAAAGTGATTTATTTACAAAATAGGATTTTTTGTGGTTTGATTAATTTTTATCAGATTAGTCACAGTGGTAATGTGAGATTTAGGCCCTAGATCTTTTTGGTATTGTCCAAATATGTTAAAGGGAACCAGCATAACATATTCTAAAGAATATGCCCTCCCCCTTGAATGTTGGTATTCAAGATGATTTTGTCACATTTTCTTGTCAGAGATGATTTGTTGTTGTTTTCATAGCATGCAGGTAATTTTTTGTTTGTTTGACAGATTTCGTAAACTAGCAGCACTGTAATGCAAAACTGTACAGGAATCTTTGAAGAGACACTGATTCCCCAGAAAATTGCATCAAAAATACGAAGTTTAGAGGCAATCATCTTTACCTCACAGTGCCAGTTCTATGTGCGTGAGATTCTCCGACTCATTTTAGATACAGCTGACCACTACCACTATGACTACCTTTCCAATTTCAATCTCAAGTTACTTTCATATATCTCAATATTAAAAACAGCATATGTTAAAAATGATAAATACACAATCATATAAGCACCAAAACTGCAAAACACAGTTTAGCCTTTAGGTGAAACAATCACATGAACGTACAAAACTACAATACCTTGATATGAAAATATTTGGTCAATTCACAGCATCATTGGTGATTATCATCTTGCAAAGTCAAAAAAGAAAACTACGATGGGGCATACATAAATGAAAGCTTTTGCAATAATGGGTTACCTACAAAAGTATGGGGTGAAGACTAGTAAGCACTGCCAAGTACACTGCACTAGAAAGGGGACAGCTTGTGAGGGAGAGGGGGATAAACTTACACCTGCTTTCTACACTCTCATTTCTAAAGGCCCCTCAGAGACCCATCAAATTATGCAGCAACATTTTTCCCCAGACACCTCCACCCCTGATTGTACTTCCTACCAAAAATTTTAGATGAAATGGCTGACGTTCTCAGAAGGGTCAACTTACTTTGCCTCTCAAAACAGAAATGCCCGAGGAAACTGGGGAAAGTAAACTGGAGATTTTTGTATTTACTTTGCCTTTACTTTTAGTAAAAGTGATTGTTATGTTAAGCATGGAATCATGTTTCAGGCAGTGAATATACTTACAGTATTCTGTTGCATTATTTGTATAGCTCTGCATTAGTAGGTTTTTGCTTATTTATAGAAATGGACGTGCAAGAGTTTCATTGGGAGTCTTATTAGCACAGGAATGTAATGAAGATAACCCCGATCAGAGTTATTTTCCTTTGTCAGTATGTATTCAGCATGTCATTGAAATGTGTATATTGCATGACAAACATTCCATGAGTGATATTTGTGTGATTATAATGTGTTCATTTGTATCTTTTTTTTACCATGAGATGAAAAGGAATCCGTGGGACTCTATCACAGAGTGACAGATCGATTAATCTTTCTCTTTCTCATCTCTCATTTAATCGGAATTTAACTGGGCATATGCATTATGTTGAACCATGCTCTGTCATACCTGCAATCAATGATATATTGCTGATATGAAATACCTCTGAAATTTTGAAAATACACTGAAAAAGTAGTACCATGGTATCTTTATTTCTCAGGGACATATTACACGTAACAGGCATAGGGCATGCATGTACCTTGTGTTCTTGCTGTGCATTTATACCATTTTTTTTTCTTTGGCTTCATTTCAAGTGAATTCAAGAAGTATACAAATTCTTTTGGCAATCTTTACTTGTCAATAGAAAGTTTTTGAATTTTGTATTCACTTCGCCTATTATGCCTAAGTTTTGTGCCGTTTCCATTGAGTGTGAACAATTGTGTTATTGTACTTGGTAGGAAATGAGGAAAGGTTTTACAATATTGTGACCCCCAATGGCTGCCTTCAATTAAAGTCAAATCGCTGTCAAAACATTTAGATTGAAAATAGTGAGAAGGAATTAATGTTCAGACAGGCCGCTTGCAATAGAAGTTTTGCCGATGTCTGAAACAGTGTGCACGCAGCTGTGGCATGCTCTGAGCTTTGCACACTTGAAATTATGAAAGAAAGTGGACAAAAATACCAACCCTAGAATGCCCATTTTTTCCTCTCTTCTTCCTTGGTTGTCAACTGGGATGAAAATGATGTTATGTGACAGTTAATTGCCTCAAAGCTGTGCGCATGTTCTCTCTGGGGTTCTGTATGTGGGAGAAAACTTCCAAGGGAATTTTCCAGACTTCTGGTGAAGCTTCATTCATTCACCCAATCCCTTGAGGATATCCCGTGAGAAAATCTCAAGGGTGTTGAATTCTGTGAAAAACCGCAAAGCAGACCAGCAGTTCGCCGTCTTGATCGCTCACGACGACATGAAGTCTACCGGCTCAATGGACAAAAAGTACTTGCGCCATACTTCGTTTTTGTACGCCGGTGTTGATGTTAAGCAGTGAATGATATCTGTGACTGTGTTGTATGTTTTCCTACGTGGACAGATACTTACTTCACAAGTTTCTGTATCATCAATCTCCCATATTTTCCCCGAGGAGCAATTTCATTTTCATTTCAAAATCTACCAACAAAGTACACAACAAGTTCGAACAATTTAAAGAAAAAGACGGCAGTATAAAGATGGATGTGAAATGTTCTTCTCATGTGTCATGTGAAATTCAGGTTTCCTTTTTCTGGTGATGAAGCCATGCACTGTGTTTTTTTTTTTTTAACTGCATGGAACATTCATGAAACATGAGAGTTACAAAAATGAAAATAGAGTGTTAGAGGAACAGAAACTAGCACAGTAAAGTCACACAATATGGTGGAGGTTTCAGTACAATAATTGGACCAAAACAAAGAAAGTTAAATAAGAATCTAAATATTGCATGTTTTGATTGAATAGTGAAGTCAGTTATAAGGACATGGTGCATATTAGCTGGAGTGATGTTATCAAACCACCACTTCACCAGTAATGTAGATGGTGCACTAATTATTATCGATATCATGTTTTTGATCTGTAATTCAGCAACTACTACCCTTTCTGCAGTTCACATACAGTACATGTTTTGGGAAACGAGCGACAAGAGATGATCAACCTTCTGTAATCTGTGCTTGTCTACAATACTGAGATTTAATAAGTAGGCCTAACTGTTTCATATACCGTACAACTTTTTAAATGTGGCATATTAGTAAGTACACAATGACAGTCTCCTGCATTCTACAGAATTTTACCATATTTAGTATGAAAATGATGATGACTTTCCCATAATTTCGTGGGTTTGCCACTCAAGAGAAATCCTCAAAATGTCCCTAATCCAATTTTCGACATGTTTGTAAAATGCAGCAGAACTTATTGGCAAAAGTACATTTATCAATATGAATGCACTTAGTGAGTGTGCTGGGTTCATGCAGGGAGGTGGAAAAGGTTTTTCTATTGCCAACCATGGTTCATGTAGCACTGAGTGTGGAGATCAGGCCCAGGGATCACATTTCATGTGGCATCAAGGATTAGTGTTTCCTCATGATCATGATGTATGAGAAGGAATCAAGGAATAGGAAACGATGAGCCTGGAAAGAGAGATATCATTCGAGGATCTTGATGTGCTTTATCTACTCCATCATAATCACATGGGGGTGGGGGGAAGGGAAGGAATGAGGCAGATTTAAGATGCTGCATGTTTCTCTTCTTGCCCCCCCCCCCCCCAAAAAAAAAAAAAAAAAAAAAAAAAAGGAAGATGGAGCTTCCTCCAAGCAACCACTAGAAAACAGTTCTTCTGACTGTGAACTGCAATTCACCATGTGCAATTACCTCTGTGTAACATTTATGTAATCTGTTGGTGCATGCAATGTGCTGTTGTACTCACAAGAGGCAAAGGTAAATGTAAACTTGGGATGGGGGGGGGGGGGGGGGGAGGGGGCATAGTTGGGTTATGTTACGATGCTTGGGGGGAAAGTATCACCTGTGAGCATTACCCTGCAGGCAGGGAACTCCAACCTGACAACATTTCAGGTGCAGGCATGAGGTGAGGTCAAAAGGACAAGTCTGAACTATTTGCAGTGGGTCTTGTATCATGGTTATGATCCGAGTTGTTTACAAACAATATGCCGTTTATTCAAGGATATCATAGCTGTGGATAAACAGTTATTAGGGTGTATCATATTTAAAGAGGTAATTCAATGGAAGTTCAACAGTGGTTCATTCTTCAAAGGTCTCCCATAGAACATCAAAGAATTCCATCATGCTGCTCAGTGGCAAGATCCACACTTCATTATCTTTGCTGTCGAGATGATGTTAGCCGAGAGCTGATGATGTTGACTTTATTTATTTTCCATTCTTAATTCATACTTCCACTGCACTTCTTCACCCACTGGTCTATAATGTAAACTATATGCAGGCGAAGAAAGCAATACTTGTAAAACTCAAGATTTTCATGTGCATGAAACTTACACAAATTCTGCAAGGAGCCAAGATTCTGAAAGTTAAATGCACACTAAAGTATCTTTTTTTTAAAAAATACACAATGCATTGAATGCCAGTGGCACAATTTCATGATGTGATAAAGGCTGTTGGCTCCAATTTGCAAAAGTTTTATGCCACGAATGTTTCTTTTTTTTTTACAGTCAGCTTGTGATGGATGGTGATACTGAGATGTATTGAGCTTCAATCATGTAGCAGGCTTTTACTTTGGTTGTCAGCCAGTGATTACAAACATACATAGCACCACCCACTCATTATTTTTGTCAGTCTGCTGACAGACTAGAATGGATGGATAGAGTTGAGACAGACCGCGCTTATCACTTTGATGAAACAACCCCTCCTGACAAAGAGGATTTATTTACTGGAGTGATTAACCCTGTTTGCATAGACTATCAATATTTGTGCCTGGCTGTTCTGTCACAGCAAATTGCCTTGTTTGCGCTTGGAAAAGTTTTATGAGCTGGAGTTACAGGGTGAAAGTACGTCAGGGTCCAGGTCGGGGCAGTGCTGGTCGCAGTAATGATAAAGATGTTACAAGCTGTTAAAATGTGTAGTTTTTCCTCATCGAATACAAATTTTTTCTAAACCAGAAGTTTTTGTTTCTGTATTTAAATTTGGTGTGGGAAGGTTAGTGTGTGGAATTTTGACATTGGGGATGGATGGGGGGGGGGGGGGATGAAGAAGGGGGAGAAACCCCCTTGTTGCAAAGTTGCAAGAAGACCATCGGAAGTGAGGCTTGTCACTGCCATTACTTCATGATTAGTGCAGCATCTCTTTTGTACAACAGAAGAAAAAAGTAATTCTCCCTGCAATTCTACTGAAGATGTCAGAGAAGACATTATGCTTATTGTGTGCAATCCCAAAACAGTGGAATCCAGTGACTACATGTCCAGTCAAGAAAAATCAGGTTTTTTTTTTTGGGGGGGGGGGGGGCATGCACCACTTGGAAGAGTTGTAGTCGTGTAACCATCAGTGGCTGTTGAAGGATACACTGATAGGATACACATTCAAACATTTGATTTGTTATGTCTGATAGCCGTAACTTATATATTTCATTTCCTTTCATTTCATTTATTTATTTTCATTTCAGCAAAGATGCTCATTTTCAACAAATAATTTATTGTTTGTGTGATTTCACTATAAAAGCTTTCACTTGGTCTGCCCTTTCTTTAACCCGTCGAGGACGGTTTGTTTTGCTACAACACGCATTTCCCATAGACACTTGCCCGAGCCTATACTTGGGACTCCTCAACGGGTTAACGCATGTCATAGGGCCTAAATAAGAACTTGACCTTTGACAACATGTGAGGTGAAACTGTGTCCAGGTTAAGAATATCACTTCAGGTGCATGCTTGAGTTTGCCATATTTTGTCAGTTAAGGACCAGAAGAGAGCAAGTTCCACAGATGGTACGATACGTACAGTATAAACACTTTAATGCTTGTTTGGTAGAGATTCCACAATGCCTCTTCTCCAGTTAGATGTTAGAGGAAGGTCCATTGAGTAGTGCTCTTTGCACTCACCCTGCGACAGAAAATCTCACAAATGAGAGGAATGTTCTTGCAGACATTTCTCCAAGCATATGGCTGTGTTTTTCCATTCTGAGGCTAGCGTGACAGCAGCAGGGGGTCCTGGGGATATGGGGTTCATGGCCACTTGTTGCTCCTCAAACTTTGGTTGCTAGGCAACGCGAGATGAAGTCCTCCAGAAGACCTCTCACGCAGAGATGCTACCGTCCACTGATTAAAGGTTATATCACAATTACATCAGACGTCACGTCAAAACTCACCTGATATGACCTTCGGTTGTGAAGTGATGAGCCCAGCCCAACCCCAGACTTTTCCAGGCTCTGGAGAACCAAGAGATGTGTCAGACTTGGGGAAAATGAATGTATCTTTTGATTAAAAATGGCACAGGTGCAATTCTTAAAGAAAGAAAGAGAACATATCCTCATTTAGGTTCAGGTCAATTCACATCCTATTTTACGAGATGGAAGTCATGATGAATACGATTGAGAGGTCTGAGGAATCAGTTACCAGATGGCTGGCACTCCAAGGAGAAATAAATGGTGGCAATCTTCTTCCATGCAGCTCACTTTTTTGGTCCATGATTTTTATAACCAAAGGAGGGCATTTGGCAAATTTTCAAGAGGAAAAACATTAATCTGAAGGCAGCTGGCAAGGGAGCAAGATTTTTTTTTTTTTTTTTTTTTTGGTGCCACTTGCCAGAATGCGGAGAATGGGACAAGAAGAAATAGAAAGTATGTTGTTTAAGTGGATATCTACCGTCTTTTGAAAAATGGTTCATTTATGAGGTTTGCAGGTCATTTTTTTAAGGTCTTCCACACACTCGATTTTTATCATTCTTCATATAATTGTCAATGCCATTATGCTCATCATATGAAGAATGTTGGAGAAGGAGACTTAATAATTTCAAGTCTACCACAACAAGAAGGGAACATACACCAGGCTGCCTGTAAAACAGCTATGCTGTACAAGATATGTAGGCTTGCTTTTATATAAATCGAATGATAGAACCATGTCTCGAAAGACCTAGACAAACATAGTTTGAAACACATTCCTCAGGATGCTGCATTCATCTAAGAATCAAATGATTGGGATATGGAAGTTGTAACTGTACAGCTGCTTTGTGCCATTTAACCAACTATAATAAACATGTTTCAAAACAGCTTTGCATTTATGTGTATCTATTTTGCAGGAAGGCATTTGTGACTCAAAGACATTTGAAATCACCCTTTTATTGGCATTTCAAATCAGCATTTCTAACCAAGAATGAAAACATGGTTGCATTTCTCTGCCACTGGAAAATGCATGAAACATGTTAAGAATGGTGATCATACACATCTCAGAAAATATGTAGATAAATGCACCCACTGTCATTTATCCACCTGTATCAGCTAGAATGGTGAAATTTAGCTCACTGATTTTGGCTTACAGGGATTGATTAACCTTGACTTACCAGGATCTTGGGACTGGAAGGGCGGAGTGAAAGTTAACCCTCTTGGGGCAATTAACTTTGAAATACTATTGATACCTCTTGAGTGTTGACCCAGTGGTAGTGACATGATTAATGTGAGGGAATTTCTTTCATTATTATTTTTCATGTTAGAGTGAGATGTGATTTCCCCTACTGCACCCAGGTAATCACAATGTTAATGTCATTTCCACAGTGTACCCAAGGCTCCCTTGCTTGGTAGTCCAGGACACATGTTTCCACAATGTTTTTCGTACTTTGCCAACTGATATGACAGTGTGATGGTATTACACTACCCTTATTTTGGAAGGCATCAAGGGGGTTCTTGAACGGAAACAACTGCATCGAATCATAGCGTGATGAATCTTGGGGTTGGCACATCGCAGCATTCAATTCAAGGTCAAAGGTCATCGTTTAGACCAAGAACATAAAGGTTTTGCCTCTTTCATCGTCTGGATCAGGATTTGAACTTAGAATTGTATATTCAGTAGCCCTGTCTTTGCAATGTGATGTGATGTTTTTAACTGTTGTGCTGTTGCCATGGCGAATGGTGACCTTCTTTTAGCAATCAATTAGCACTTTGAGTGGTAACTTCCTCCGGATAGTACACAAAAGACACAAAACTTCAGCAAAATTTGTTTGCCTTGTAATATTCACTACTGTAGCTATCTTTGAATGGCTGAGGTGCCTGTCTTTTGGAGTAGATTTTATGTATTACTTGAATTAAATGCCTATGGTTCATCAGATAAGAACTTGGTGTCAGTGTTTGCTATGGGAAACAAAATTTCCCCTGTGTTTTCCTGATTATCAGTTGTTCTCATTTACGTTTTTTCAAAGGATTTACAATTAGGATTAAATTCATGTATAGTCCCAATATTACTAATTTTGTTCAATAGTGTACATTGAGTTTTGCACACAGAAATAAAAGACAACCCTGAATCTTTGATATTCAATTCTAGAGATGATGATTTTATTCTTTCAACCGGTAAAAAGTTCTTAAGGGAAATGAGTATGGATTTTATGCGCACTAATGAGGAATATTATTTGACTTTCAGAAAAATTAGCTATTCTTATTTGTCTGATTTAACCAAAGCTTGTATTAGCCAGTTTAATGTAGACCATGTTCTGTCTTATAGACAATTTTTCTTAAAACATCAAGTGGTAGCTTTAATATCAGATTCTTTGACCGAAATTCTCATTCGAAAGTGAAAACAAACAAAAGTTGATTTATAAAATGGGTTCAAGAATGTAGCCAATTGGAAGCACTGAAATGAGTCACGTGTGCGCTCATGATTTTCTTACTAACATGCACGGCCGTGCAAAAAGTGTGCAACGAAAAGTCATAACAGCACGGCGTGTTATCCTATGGGTCATTGCAGAGAAAGCGTAACTGCTCAGTCACTGACGTCACAATGTTTACACTAGCAGTGCACACTCAGTCAGTTGTTACAAGTGCGTCGCACGCTACTATGCGCGTTGTCAATCCTGTGAACAACTTCTAGTTTGGGCTGCCAGCCGGCCTCGCTTTTCTTGTGCATAACATGTGTGGCATACGTAAACTCTTATACGTACTTATATGTGCGGGATTTCCGAGTGCGACGTGCGTAAATGTTTGCGACGAACATCTTCGGACATCTTGACTTTTGAGCGAGTGCTACATGTAGCTGACTGGCATTGACCCACAACGGTACATGAAAAATGCTGTTAGTTTTCGACCCATTTTATAAATCAAATAATACACAGGTTTAAGTTTGTGACGTTAGTGGAGATGCAGCTCACTCTAGGGTATTTACAATGTAGTGCAACATGCACTCGGCTTCGCCTCGTGCATGTTTCACAATTATAGATACCCTTGAGTGCGCTGCATCTCCACTAACGCACTCTCACCTGTGTATTATTTGTATAGTATGTTACGACCAAAATTACTCTGAGAATGATCGCACAAAAGAAGCAGTCAACTAATGTTCAGGCGGTTTATTAACGGTGATATTTTGGGTACAGACTCGTAAACGGTTTTCACATCAGTACAATAATGATCAATAGAAACAATTATGAATCAGTAATAGAATCACTTACACGCATTACATGCAATATCCCTGGAAAAGTCCAAATACGATGCTCGATGCACAAATGAATGATCCGCGATGCACCGATGAATGATACCTCCGACGTAAATCCAGAGGCGCAGGTTACAATTCTCCATGGTATAGATCCAGGGTATATGTCCACGTTATAGATCCACAGTATAATGTTCACAACAAATTGTACAGAATCCAATGTTATGATGACCACGTCCAGTCGATGCATTGAATGATGATTCACTTTATATTGTCCAGCTAGGAATCCAGCCCGTCACAGCTTTGCCGTAGCAATGTCCATTGACATAAAAATATGGAGTCAATCTCCAATGAAGGCAAATTAGTTCTCTGCAGGCAAAATGTCTCCCAGGCCTTATCTCCACAAACATAAAAGGTCAGCAGGTAACACAGGACTGACTATAACAAGTCGCTTCAGAGCCAGAAGTGACGTAACTCTCAGAGCAGAGGTGTTGGGTACTCTGCCTACTGCAGAATTTCTCTGGCTTTTATGGTATGGTATGGAATGGTTTATTGATCAAACTTCGCAGCCGAACGGCTGAATTGTGTCTGATTTACATCGATAAAAATACAGTGAGACAAAATAACTTACATACATTTGTATACAACACACGAACAAAATACAACCATTATATCCATTCACCCCCTTCTAGCGCATTCTGTAACTCTCTCCAACCTGGGGCCACATACCTGAACATACTAGCAAGTCCAAGTTCCAGGAATCCTGGATGACTCACTGCCTAACTATGTGCATAACATCATTGCCAAAATTAGCTACCAATCACATTGGGCTACAGGGACAGTGCATGACTCAGCCAAATATGTAATCACTTCCTAGAACATTCTGGATTTAGTGAAATACCTTTCTAAACTGAATGAGCTATAATGTATTTCCTGTTACATGCATGTACTGTAGCTACATTGTATACCACCTAGAAAATTCTCCACTGATCTGGTCAGCCTGTATATACTACAATGTATATCTATACCAAATAGAATGTTCTCCATTAATCTGGTCAACCTGTGTACATACACATTAAAACAACCATACAAACAGTACATCATACATGTACATTACTACTAATGTGTACATTAGTGACAAGTAGCGTTTACTTCGTGCTTGTAGTATGCAGGTGTACTTTCTTCCACCTTAGCAAACATTGTATTAACCATAACAACTTCCTCGTGTTGGTGCAAAGCGCCATTAGGTCAGTGTGAACATGAGAGGATGTGCAAAGTAGACCATCAAAATCAGGTTATTTAAAGGGTGTATTATATGCAAAACTTGATCCTTGATTGGCTTTATTTGAGTATCTTTCTAAACACAAGGGATACAGGATGTCAGGTGGCAGTTCCTGCATAGGAGTGCAGACAGAAAATTTGTGACTAAATTTCCAGAATAAGGTTACCATGTGACACATTGACCTGCGACAATCTGATTATTTTCTTTCTCTCAATATTTATCTCATGTGTTCATATAATGCAAAATACCTTTATCCATGTGTATGTCTTGTTTGTAGCTGTGCTTTCGGCACAAATGATGACTCATAACACAGCTTGAAACCATAGTCAAACATTGAACATTAATGGAGTTATTTAAGCATTGCAATCTAATGGCATCTAAAAGAATTCTTCAAATGTTCCAAAAGAAATGAAATAAAAGATGTTAGAGCAAAGGAAGACACAACCAAAAGTTGAAACCAATGCCATACTGCCATCTTCAAATGGACTCTGGTAGATATTTAAAAGGTATGCAAGAGAATCGTGCTGACTCAAAAGGCATATTATATTTTTTTTTTCTCTTTTGTGAATGTTTTTCCTGAAGTGAAACCTCTTTTTCTATAACCCGCTGTGAAACCAAACTTTAATTGTCTGATTGGTTTGTGATCAAAGCATCGAATATGTGTTGGAGAATTATAGGCCATGTGTTGAAGGTACCATGCTGAGGTTATTTGGAATGTACAATGTATGTTATTTATCTTAAAACAGTGAGGAAGTACTGGCTGATTTTTTCTTTCTTTTTTTGTGTGTGCAAGAGAGTCACATCAGCAAAGCAGGGATGATGATGATGAAGATGATGATGATGATGATGACATTACATCATTGAGTAGGTCAATACCATGCATCGTACACATGACGGTTCGGGATGAACTTGGACAATGTCTCATCAGTATGAGGGCCAGCCTGTAAAGTCATTGGGAATCATCAACAAAATTCTCTGAGGCAATGTCCAGCAGAAAGCGGAGACACTTTTTGGAAATAGACGACTGCTGATCTCTTTTCAAGGCCTAGCACTTCCTCAAGAAATCGGTGGAAATGTCTTGAGATCATTCACATTCTGTTCTGATGCAGTATCTTTGATGTTGCTGTTGTTGTTTTGCTTGTGCTAAAGGAGCAAGTTATGTATTGTGATTTGTTATTTGCTTTTTTGTTTCTTTAAAATGTGGTAGCTACATAGTTCATATTTCGCACAACATCAAAATTGATAAATAGTTAATAGTGAGAAGGAGTTTGTAATCATTTACTGTAGCTGGTGGTAATATTTGAGACTACAGTATGAAGACGTGTGTAGATTTCAAAGGATGTTGATGAAAAATGGATTGAATTTCTACACATCAATCATACCATATTGAATGGTAAATGTATAGACTTTAGTATCACCAGAGTAGATTGATATTCTAAGATCACTCTTTTATTTATCTTGATTTCTCTTAAAAGAAAGCTATGATTTCTCAAAGATATGTGTTTCCAGTATTCTTTCTTCAACAACAACAAAATGAAGTTTAAATCCCATTTCTACCATTTATCATTATTTTAACCTTGTAAGTTAATGATAGGGTATTGTATGCGATTATCCTTTTGTGCTCTGAAGAAAGAATAATTTGATTACCTTTTTTTGTCACAAAAAAGAATGAAGCAATCAGAAGGTATGGCATAAAAAGAAATGACAATGTGATGATAGTTTATGCGTGAGTAAACCTAGTTGTATTATCCATGTTACAATATGGGTCAATTTCATAAATAATATCTGTATTTCAAAATAGGAGTTATGTTTGATCATCACATTACCATATAAAGATCTAATGTTCTGCCTAAGTGGGAGTTACAGGCATATCATGTGGGTGGGTGATGGGTGTATTAGAGTTTCACAGAGCTTGCGTGCTGATTTTGAACTCAGCGCTTGTCATCTGAGCTCTCCAAACACGTGCAGAATGTCACTCCGCTGATGCAAACAAAATAGCGAAGCCCGCGGTGGAAACGAAACCAGAACATATGGCATTTCATCCAACATTAGATGGGTTGGTAACTGTTTGGGCATTTATGGAAATCCCGAGATATGATCCTGTATGGCACAGGAAATGCGTGGGGCATGCCTATCTGTTTCAAGTGACTTTTGGAACATCTGTGTTTTTGAGGTGTGTAGAGCTAAAAGAAGACAAAGAATGTGCTGAGCAAATCATCAATTATCGAGAGATATGGTGAGACAATTGGCATTTCAAAAAACAGATCTCATTTTGCTCCCCCTCCCAAATTTTCCCTAAAATGTTATCTCCAGATGAATTATACCACCAATCTAGCCTTTGGCAAGTAATAAATCTCAAATCATAATGAGAAGTAAAGATTATTAAAACAGTATCGAAGAAATCAAAAAAAGAACAGATATCATCATTCCTGTGTCTTGTGATACAAATGGTTGTCATCTTGTGGCAATATTACATTAAATGGTAAAAGTGTTAGAAATGTTATTAGAAATTAAGAGAAGCTATATATGTTATTCATGTTGTTATTCGTATCAATGATTGATATATATATATATATATATTTATATATATATATATATATATATATATATATATACATATATATTTACTTATTTATTTATACTGCAGTTGTATCTTCATGTTGGACTGATCACCACCAGTCATGAACAATAGTCTTACAATCAGCATGAGACAATTCCATGTACTTAGGTAATTTTTCTTTATGCTTCCGCCGCGAAGTGGTACCGGAGGCATTATGTTTTCGGGTTGTCCGTCCGTCCGTACGTCGGTCTGCATTTTTTTACGCGATAACTTGAGAAATATTGACTGGAATTTTGCCAAACTTGGTCCGAGTATAAAGTATGATAGGGCAATTACTTGATTAGATTTTGGGTGAAATCGGACAGAGGTCAAAGGTCAAAGATCAAGGTCAAATCCTAAAATGTATCTGTTTACGTGATAACTCAAAACTGGATGAAGCAGCTTTCACCAAACTTGGTCCAAGGATGATGTATGATTGGGCAATTAGTTGAGGAGATTTTAGTGACTTTGGCAAGCAGTCAAAGGTCAAAAGGTCAAGGTCAAATACTAAAAATGTTGCTATTTTCCCCATATCTATGCAATGCCCGAAGGTATTTTACATTTCTGACAAACCTGTCATATCAATATTTTGCCAGTTAAACATGTGAAACTGTCATCACACATTGTGAAGACATTGTATTATACAACTATTGGGAGAATCATGTATTATGGCGGAGGCATCAGTCGCCATAGTGACATTTCTAGTTTTATGATGCATTTGCCTTTGTGGTTGGTATTGTGGTTGCTGGCTGAAACTGCCATTTCCTTCACAGTTTGAAAGTTTTGGAAGTCCTTCAGGAAATGAAAAGAAGCCAGTTAATGAGTGTGTGTTCACGTATTCTGAGTGGTGACTTGACAGTCCCATTGTACTGCTTTCAGATATAAACTCTGTGTGTTCATTTTACTTATTCTTGTTTTTTTTTTCTTGAGCAGCATAGAGGCATTGACCACAAGGAGTCCATCCAGTCCAGAGATTTGACCATTAATCTGTGAATCCCACTGATATCTTTCTTAAAGTTAACTGCTGTTCACAGTTGGCTATACTCATCAACCAATAAAGCTGTCATGATGTTGAACAAGAGGTCTAAATCCCCTGCATATAGCCGATTCTCAGTCATTCTTTTTTTTTTCTTTCTTTCTTTTTAGCTCCTATAGACCCCCTATTCAGCCAGTGGCAACACTTGGAAGTAGGCGATATTCCCCTGCTTCCACAGTGGTACAATGGTCTCTTTACACCCCGACACAATGCCCATTTTACCACCCAATCCAAGGGGGACAGTAGCAGGCCCACTCGACTCCTTTCTTGGCAGGGATAATGAACCGGGGAAGGGTAAATACAACGTCTTAAAACTACCCTCTGCGAATCTGAATTGCCGAAAACTTGCCTCCAACCTTCTTTTTTTTTCCCCTCTCGCTCTTTTCCTTGTGAGCTGAAAGTGTGAAATCAACATGGGGAAAGAAGAGTATTGGCAAATTGGTTTATACAGTTCATCCATGTCCCATTAGATACCTTCTTTTGAATTGGTCTTCTCAGGCTTGGAAAGATTATAGGTTTAACTGAATTTTTGTGTCTTACTTTGAGAGGCGATTTATTTGCCAAAGTCCATCTGGTTATGCTTCTCATGCATGATTTTTTTTTTTTCAAGAACATGACATTCACCTGAGTTGACATTAACCTGTTGAGGATGGTTTGATTTTGCTACCACACGCATTTACCATAGATGCTTGCTCAAGTATACTTGGGACTCATCCTTCTTCCTCTGATACAGGCAGTACACCATGCTCAGTGATCAGTCTCCTCATGAATGCAGAACTGAGAAGAACAATGAGAAGAGACATTATACTAATTATTGGTTTCTTTCATTCATGCCTCATGACTGTCGTCAAATTACTCCTCCTTAGTCTGTTATCTTTTTTAAATCTTTAGTTGTTAAGGATATTGCTGTTTTGAAATATGGCTGCCGAACTTCCTGTGCCAACAAGTTATCATATTCCATAAATAGCGTGCCAGCTAGTGCAGTAACCACAGGCTAGACTGTCAAAGAAATGCAACTCAACCCCTAACGGCTGTATTGTCAGTCACCTGAGTTGGGTGATATAGGAGGAAACCTTCTGCCGATAAGCAGGATTGCATAACGCTGATGGGCACATCTTCCCATTGTCAGCATGGCGGGGGTGTTTGGAACCTAGAACCATCCGTACGATTAGTGAGCAAGCTGAGAGGAAGTGCTCGGGAGAATCGAGGAAGTACATCCTTAACCAACGAAACTCCCTCCAGGAAGTGCCCATTTCTAGCCCATGTCGTCCAGCCCCTTATTTACCAGTAGACTGAAGGAGACAGTGAGGCTTCCATACAATGAGAACTATCCAGGTAGATACAATTGGGATCAAAACAAAATTGAGGTAAATAGGTGCAGGTATTTAGACTTTTTGTGTGCAACAGTCTCAAGGTTAGGGTATTTCCTACAAGCCTCAAGAATGTTAGCAATAGCTCAGAGGATAAGCCTGAGTGACTTACATATCCCTGATATGTTTTGATTTTAGTCAATAGGCAAATCCACCAAGGTGCATTTAGTGTGTATTGCTGTCAGTTGCATATTGCCTTTTGTTAACTTGCTGGCCAACAATTGAAGGAACCTATTTGGAATAGCCATGCAGCCTTCTTGTGTGGGTGTGATAAATCCAGCGGTATTTCATAAACACCATGTGATACATAATCAGCCTCATTCAGTCTTCAGTACTCACATGAATCTTGTTCAAGCAATGAGCAAAGTTTTGATGCCGAGAAAGTTGCTTCCAAAAGAACTGGCTAGATCTTATTCACAGTATAGTTAACAAAAAAAAAAAATGTATTTCACAAGTATTAACAGTTGAAATTTGTGCTTGCATACATTTGATAAAAACAGCTGAATGATATCAAATTATGAGGCCCATAGTTACTCCCCCCCCCCAAAAAAAAGGGGAAAAACGGGCCTGAACTTGACAAGATTCTCATGGACACCAAGAGATCAGTCCCGTTGAAGTCTCCTTGAGTGTCCACACTTTTGTTGTGGAGGATGAAAGTCCTTCTGCAGGGGACTTTCCCTATGACAGAGAACCTACAGTCTAAATGTAGGGATGCTTATAAATACAAGTTTATTCCTTTGGTCAAGGGTGTCCTTGACCTTTTGAGGACAACAAGAGTTGATTTTGCCATTACATGCATTTTCCATTGACACCTGCTCGGGGACTGGTCTTCAAAAGGTTAAATTATATAATGGATACAAAGTGTTTTTGTAGGATGTAAGTAGTAGGTCCGTAATTGTGGATTTTGATTACGCGCTGGTTTTAAATATAAGTGGATCAACTTATATTAGTTAGGGAATTCTTGTATACTTACTGTATTACACGGTACATGGCCGGCGGAACAGGGGGGGGGGGGGTCCTCGCCCCCACCACCCCCCCCCCCCCCACTTTTTGTGCACCATACAAAGGAATACATAAGGTGTCATCACTTTGGGGCCCCCCCCCCCACTTTTTTCAACCCGGAAGTACGTAAGTGGCACTAAAAAGAAATAGATAGAGATCTCGAAGTGTGAGCGTGATAAGGTTATATTTTTGCGCCGAAGACCTTTTTTTTTGTTTTTGTTTTTTGTTTTTTTTTGTTTTTTTTTGTTGCTTGTCAGCTGAAGAAACCCGGAAGTGGAAGGGGAGAGATGGGCTTAGGACCAGAAGTGCCCCCACTTTTGAAAATGCTCTGCCGGCCCTGCAGTATGTCCAGTTGCTTTAAACTATAGGTTACCTGATCACTTTTCTTGGTAATTTGTTTGCTGATTAATGTTTGTCCACAAACATGCCTTGATCAAAGTTCTCTGATTTAAATAGGATATTACTTGATATTGCTGGTGTAGACAATTTTCAAGAAAGCCATTGTATTTGTATGTCACTTTTCACATTTTTGTTGATTGACATGTCTGGTGATCCTCATATTTGGGGGAGGGGGGGGGGAGGAGGTATGAAAGGGTAAAACTATGTGGCAGTGAAATCTCTGTGATATTGGCCAGGCTATAATTTGTATCCCCAGAGCTGATGTTTTGTCTGCCCATTTTAATCTCCTGAATAATGTTTCACAACAAATATCTCCTGGTGGATAAGACATTCTCCCTGAAGACCAGTTTCCTAAAGGGCTCCTCTACCAAAAGATGTTTGACCTCTGCAGATCCAGCGCCCCTCTACCGATCCTATTGTAAGCTTTCATTGATCGCTAGACACCTGCTTGTCTGGTCCTCCCCAGAATCCTTGGAGATTTCAGGGATTTTAGCATAAAAATAGGAAGGGGGGGGGGGGTCTGTAAATGCCAAGAATTTCGATAGAACTTTACTTCCTTCACATTAATGTTGTGTTTTTTTTTCCAGTCATTTATTTGACAGCAGAACTGCATGACTTTGTTTGTGTGCACTCAAAGGGGCCACCAGGAAATTACAGGAAGGGATATTTGCACCTAAAAAGACACGGTAGCAAAAAGGGTCCATGCAATGGGAAGCTGACCTAACTCTGATATATTCGGAAATCCCCGTAATGAATTGTGTGTAGCTGTATGGGCAGCACTCATGCAGCAGAGGAATCTTGATAGGAGCTGGATGATATTGTACACTTCAGTGTACATCTTCGCTGATGGACTATTCTATTTCAGTGATGGTGGACTGCAAATATAGATTGATTCAATCCAACCAATCCGAACCACATGTTGCATGTATAGATGGGTTGTGGTGGTCATCAATTGACAAGAAACTCATCTTATTGAATAAGATGAATGTAGCTTGAAACTTGATAAAAACTTGTCATATCATTCTTAAGTATTCAAGTTGACCGTAGGTAGAAAGTTTTTCACGAGGAAAGCACAAAATCCATAAAACTAATATCAATCCAGAAAAAGAGACTTGAAGCACACAGGAGTTACTCCTGCCACTGGCACAAGTGTGAACACCTTGCTCAATCATGCATGCAGGCTCTCCTATCATCATCCATATGCATCATAGTCTCTTTTGAGACTTCCGAAATAGATACGTGTTTATGTCAAAAGTGGTCTTCTCTGTATAAATGTGCACACAATTTTTGTCAAGGTGCAAATGATGATCAGAGTTCTTTCAAAAGATGAATGCTTAATCAAGCAAGTCTCATAGAGTCAGTGTGATAATGCTTGTGTGATTTATGGTGGTGTAACGCCATTTTCAGTGTTTGCTTCCCGTAGGGAGCACATAATCTGAGCAAAGTTATGGTATACATCTGGAGTCTTCTGTTGAGTTGATCTTGATTTTGAATGGTTCAAGGTTTGTGTCATACCAGAGAATCCGAAGATGATAGCAAAAGTGAGGTAGGATGATATCCCATGTAACCTAGCTGGATTTTACGACAGAAAACAAAAAGAAAAAAAAGAAAGAGGAATTTTATTAAATTGCCACGGGTCCGAATGAGCGTTCTCGTCATGGTGACGTGTTTGATTAGTGTCGGATATGGCTGAATTGATGATGATGGTTCTGAATTGGATGTCATAATTGATGGAGTGACTGCGGGAAGACTATCAGCAGGAGATGGCCGGTATCCCCGCTGGTCTGGAGTCGACATGCAGACTGACATTTCCGCACCCAATGAGGGCAGTGTGACCAGCCGTGGGGGGTATCACGTGACATTTTAATAATCACAAATCAATTTCAAAGCTTTTATTGTTGTTTCCCTGCAAAACTCTTTTTTTTCTCCTTGGTTTTGTTTTTGGGATTCGTTTGTCTTGTTGATGTGTGTGAATGAGTCGTAGTGAGTTGTCACTCATAGAAGGGAAGAGAATGATTAAGTAATACATCAATGGAACAGCAAATATTTACAGAAAATTTCATTCATGCTTTTGAAAACAGGAAGTCCAACCAACCATTCTGAAGAATCTGAATGAAGTTAAGTCCAGTTGATGTGAGACTGATGTTGGAAGTTGATGCCAAGGTTGTATGATACACTTTAGACATTGAACTGTCAAATCCAAGTATCATAAGCTTTGACAGAGCCTTCTGTTACAAGCTACCTACCCTCATACTGGTACAGTCTAGTGTCTCCGTAGGATAGTCAAACGATGACCTCCAACATCACTCTGCGTTGAATTATGATGCCCGAATCGTGGTACTGACATATTCGGGGAGCACTTGACATCAAGAATGTTTTCTCAATATCCTGGGAGAAGTTTATCACCAAAGTGACAAACTCTCAACAAGTGCTTGGTCGTTTGACTCCGTTTCTGCCAGTGAGAATTTGGTTACAGCTGGGAGATTTGTGTTTAACCCACAAATCTATGCAGAAAACGTAGCTATTTTTTATAGGAGCATTATAGCAATTTCTATAACATAGTCAATTTGTGCTATGGGTCTTTTTTCATTGAATTTTATTGAACTGAGTTTATTTCTCATTTTTCACGATGTTTTTTTTTTTCCCACTGAAACTTAAAGATGGGTAAAAAGGTAAAAGGTAACATGTTCACTAAATTATAGAAAATAGCTCTTTTCAACTCTAAAGTTGAGGAAAAAAAAAGATATTAAAAAGATAGTGTCAAACTGAATGCCAAAGAATGGAAACAAGCTAATCATCAACATAGAGTGGATGAAACTGAAAAGACAAGTGTGTTATCGTACAGCATATGAATATACATGGTGTATAAAAAGAACTGAAAGAATTTACACACTGTCCTTTAATATGACAATCATACAATGACATTCAGGTGACATGCCTCATTAGGTGCATTCATATTGATGACGAAATGCTGCAGGCTTTTGTGTGGTAATTCATAATTCAAATGCTAATATGCTATGAAATACACCATGGAATCCATCGCAAAATGTGCATTGAAATAATGCATTCAAGATTTGAGTGTTAAAGGGATAGTACAGTTTTGGTGGAGATGAGAATTGGGTTTTTAACTTTTTGCGAGATACCAAGAAAACACTTATGATATAGTACAGAACATACCATTTTAAGAGGAATTCAAAGTTTATTTGACGAAGATCGGGTTTGGAATGACTGAAACATCAAAAAACAAAGTAAAACAAAGCGATCGTAATAAAGTGTGGGTCCCACACTTTATTAGAATCGCTCTTTTTTGATATCTCAGCCATTTCAAAACCAATTTTCATCAAATAAATGTTGAATTCCTCATAGAATTACATGCTCTTTCACATTTTATAAGAGGTTTCTCATTATCTCACCAAAAATTGTTAGAAACCTGAAATTAGGTCTCAACCATAACTGTACAATCCCTTTAATCATAGTACCACTGATCATACTGTGGTTTATCTCTGAAGTGGCAGGTCACACTTCCTTTCTTTTCCCCATTGGAGATATGCACATACTCAGTACTTAAAGGCATTATTTACCATTTGCAGATGAAGCAAAAACCCAGCTTTAGTGCTTCAAAATAGTTCTAAGATGTGAGTTAGGCATATAAACAACCATTGTAAAAAAATTTATCAGAATGATTAATGCTAAGTATTGTTGAATATGCAAAATGTGAACAATAGTTACGATAAAATTGCTTCTAGACTAAACCATGTCCAGTTATGATTTATTGAGAAAAACAATGATATCTCCTTATATTTTAGGTTTTATTGCACATCTTTTTATATAGTAGGATATTTTGTGATACAACTGACCTACACATATGTATCAAATGTGATAACACAAACATTTTTAAAATCACTGCTCCCAAAGATAAACTGTACCCTTAACAGAAATAGTATGGTATCTTGGGAATGAGAACAGTACCAAGTGAATTGCCAGGGTATCTATTATCAGGTTAATTTACCAATAAGAATGGTGCCAACAAATTACACACACAAACAAATATGGCATGCATTTAACTACCTTGATAATTCAAATGTGAATATACCTACTGAAGTGGTAATGTCTGCAACTCCACATTTTCACGTCAGGTCAACTCAACACATTTAATAAATAAGTCCTGCCTACTAGAATGGTACAAGAATGCAAAACCCTTCAGAAGCACACTCAAAAAAAGACACACACACAGACAAATAAGGGAACATTGCTATATGAATATGTGAAATCTTCTTAAGCCACACAATTCAAAACACCATTTTATTGTATGAGGTATTTTATACATAATATCAATGTTCAAGCACTTATAAGCACTTGAGTGAAACAGTTATATACAATTATATCATCTATCTTTACAATACTTGCTTATCTGAATTAAATTTGTTCTAGGGTACTGTAAAACGAGAAATGTTCATGTGCATTTTAATTTCGCGAATTTCGCGAGCGCCAAGATTCGCGAAATTAAAATGCACGCGAAATTTCTTATCTACACTATATGCATTGAAAGCAAGAGGCAATTCGTGAAAATTTCTTGCCGCGAAAAAGGCCGTCGGCTCCAATTCGCGAAAATTTCGTGCCGCGAATATATCATGTTTTACAGTAACTATAACACGAAGGACTGGGGCATGGCTCATATTGTTCACTTAACTGAAGAATGGCTGTGTGTTTAAATATAAATACAGTCCATTCTATATTAACTGAATATTTTTGGACTGGAAAAGAAGCTTGGCTGTGGATATATCTTTTTTAAGATCATGTTATTAATACATATTCAAATGTTTGGGTTTGAAAACATACCTCCACCAAGGCAAAATTTGATGTCAGTGACTGTCTGAGTTGACTGTATTTTTTCCCCAGCAGCTTTATGAATGATATGTTGCATATTCTGGGAGCAGGGTGCCTTTGAACATTCCACAGATAAATGGCGCTGCCAATTGCTGTTCATCATCATCATCATCATCATCGTCGTCATCATCATCGTCGTCATTGCCATCATCATCATCATCGTTATCATAATAGATAGAGCATATAATAATATTTCATTAGCTTCGTCTTAAAGCCACACAAATGTACTTGATGTACATTGTACACAGTCTGTAACAAATTTGTGCCTTTGAAACTCCCCTCCTTTCCTGTTTCATGAGCATGCACAACCCTTTTTCACATACAACTTGCTATTAATCATGTTCTGTTTTTCTGGACTGACTGGCAATTGCATCTATTTATTCTTTGCAAGGAGACATAAAATGTATATTTAGTAAGGAAAACATTTCTGGTTCGTAGCTCTCGACAGCTCTTCTGGTATAGTGAAAAGGAGAAAAAAAAACATTTATTGACCAATAAATCTGACACACAAGAGACATTGAACTTGCTTGGGGTTGCAATCTTTCGGCCAAGCCTGTGTTCCTGTTTGTTTTGCTACCATCCAGACAGTACAAGCTAAACCTCAGTAGTGTATGTTTACATGACAAGCAGGAAGTTTTTGTCTCAACCAAATCTTCGGCTCTTCAGTTTGGTATCCATACTCCTTTGCCTCTGATATGTAGGCATTCCCTATGGACATAATGCATGTTTCACGATGTTCCTGTATGCAATGGGTTAATTCCTGGAAGCAAGCAAATCTCCATCTAGTGTCTCCCAAATTCCCAAGAGCTATTTGAAAATCAGAATTGCTGGGAATCTGTGACGCCATGAATGCTGGTCATTTTTTTGCCCTTATTTTTTTGTTTAACCTCAGGACTTCCTTCCTTTTAACTCTCTAACCCAATTTCTGTATTGTATCTTATTTGTATTTGGGTTTTCAGTAGTGTTTTTCCTGTGTTTGAACCAGAGAGCTTGAACTTACATGCTTAGTCATGGGACTAAAACTTTGTATTTTAAAGTGAAGTAATCCTCTGCAACAATGACTCCAAGAAGCAGAGTAAAATCAAACAAGGGTGGATGTTTTATTGAAATCAGACTTAGGATAAAAAGGTTACAGATATTTAAAGGGCTTGTATAGTTTTGGTTAAGACCTAACTTCCGGTTTTTAACATTTTTGGGTGAAATAATGAGAAAACTCATATGAAATATGAAAGAGCATCTAATTCCAAGAGGAGTTCGATGTTTAACGGATGAAAATTGGTTTATGAAATGGCTGAGATACCCAAAACAGACCAATACTATGTTGGACCCACATTTTATTGTGATCACTTTGTTTTAATTTAATTGTTTTTGGATGTCTCAGCCATTCCAAAACCGATTTTCATCAAATGAACTTTGAATTCCTGTTCGAATGGCATGCTTTGTACCATTTCATAAAGTGGTTTCTTGGTATCTCGCAAAAAAGTTACAAGCCAAATCCTTAGCTCCACCAATACTGTACCATCCCTTGAAAGTTGCAGATGTTTCAGATGATGTGCAGCCACAACCAGATATGTAAATAAGATACAATGAAGATACCCCCAAGTCTCTTGGTGACCTGCAGACAAATCTTTGCTAAATTTGACTTTTGCAATCGAATGAACATAATGAGTTTGTATTGTCTGGATAAAAATAATATATTACCAGTTATGAAAATTTAACAACAAGAACTTTTTTATTTATGGGCAGGAGCTTAACTTGCCAAATTTTAGACTGGAAAAAAATTCTCTGATACCTTTTGTACCATGGGATATTTGTGAAATCATGTTCTTTAATGAAATTTTTTGAAATAATTTCAATTTCAATCTTATTTATTTCACATGCAAAAAAAAAGTGTAAAAGAAACGTAAATACATGGACATAACATCTTGCACATTCCGTTTATATTGCAAACAAGAAAATGATGCTATAAGATATACTTAGCATGTGTGGGAATCACACATGCTTTTTTCATCTTTTATTGTTCATCAATAAGATTTAATTTGCAACAAACCACCCTTTCTAGATCTCCAATGTCATGCTTTCCATGGCATGTGACCTTAGCAACTTTGATTAGAACTCATTGTATGGAGATTAACCCCTTTGAAAAGTCACAGAGGGGTTTATGCCTTACCCTGTCACCTACAGATTAAGTAACAAACAACAACAACAAAACAAAGTAGCAAACTTTATGGTATACAAGATGTATGTGCCAGGCAACATCAGGCCCTTTAGAAATAGAAATCACTCATTCATTTTATACATTTCAGAGAGAAGGGGGGGGGGGGTGTTAGAGAACCCTAAGCAGGTTCTGGCTTAATTTCTCAGTTTTTCTGTCACCTTTTTCTTCATCTATTCCTTCCCATAGCTATCTCCACCTTTTTTTTCTCTTTCTCTCTGTGTGAAGGAGTCAACAGAATTATAGCTTAAAAGAAGGATTTGGGGATTTGGGGGATCACACAGGAGGCAGTGGATTAAGGAAACATGTTGTGAGTGATAAATAGGATTGGTGACTAGGAAAAGGGCGATTGCCATGAATGGGGACTGATTCAGACCTACCACTTCGCTCCAGGAACACTCCCTAGCGGTCTCTGGCCAGACTACTGACACGTCTTGGGGATTTCTATTCTTTTCCCAGCCCAATACAGATATGGAAAATAGCATTGTGCCTTTAGCTGTGAAAAACAGCATGAATTGCCCACGCTGTCATGTGATAATAAAGTCCTAAATGCCTATTGTTCACAGTGTAATGACTGCACTATAAGCTCTACTCCCCTAAGACATCCAAAGGTCACGACATTGATTGATTTTATGACATTGGAGCAATTGTAGCTCTCTTTCTTTATCAACTGTAGTGTGATTAGTGCCAAATCAGGAACTAATTATTTTCCTTTTATTTCATTCATTTTTTGAACTATCTACCTTTACAGTTTTATGATATTCGTCCTTCATATACCATACTATAATTTGTTACTGAGGTTTTGTATTCATACATTTAAGTAGATTTGTATATATATATAAATGTCTATGTGTAGATAGGTGAATAGATAGATATTGTAATGCATTTCAATCATTACTTGTCAAAATGACTTTTTAAAATGGGATGATAAATTGTACTTAATTCAAGAACTGTGAGTGTTATGTAGTTTTCATTTTTGCTGCCAATTTATTCTATAGCTACACATACAAGGCTGGTATTGGATTTGCTAGAAAACAAAAACAAAAACATAATGGGGTCCCCTTCCATGCTGTTTTATTTACCTGATTCTGTTTTATGCCATTTATATATGCAGGTCATTTTATTTCATTTTTCCCCCACCAAACCATGCTAATCTATACCCTATTCATTTGTTTGTGTTGACAATAATGACACAGGGCATGCAAAGTACTGTAAGCAAATGTTTGCTGGGAAGCTGGATTTTGTGTGTTATCTCCAAGCCTGGTTGTGCTCTGAGCCCTACAGTATGTAGCGCTGTGCAGTGAATTTAAAGCCATGCTGCATCCCAGTGTTGCAATCCATCTACATATTTGCAGACCTAGGCTTACATCAAAAGATGCAATGGAGTCTCCAACCATATTTCCCATACAGTCCAGGAAGTATGTCCAGTGATAAGATGATAATGATATCAAGACAAGGGTTACAAAATGGTCAAAGCCAGAGCGTAACAGGAGGACCCTGGCCTCATACTTTGAGAATTACCCAAAGTGAACACCTTCACATTGACACTGTTGTGAGACTGTCAAGAGAATTGAACCCATACTTTGGAAAAGCTATGTTCATTTTGTCACATCTGGTTCTGATTCTGATTCAATTACATCAAGAAACAAATATACGTGCAAAATTGTTTCACAAAATGTATTCTTTTTCTAACTTGGTCCTGTGCTCTCATCTCTTTTTCCAGAGCCTAGCTAAGCTTGTGGTAAAGGAAACCACACCCAGAATTCGGAGGT